>NC_044977.1:60490771-60792321 GCF_008728515.1 Papio anubis
TGAATGAGTCTATCCCCTTTTTCTCTGTTTTTTGTTTTTGTTTTTGTTTTTTTTTTAACCAAGCTTCCACACCCTTTATACCCTCAGGAAAAAAAGACTGGCCACCTGTAGAGGAAAAGTAGAAAGACACAGAATTGAAAGCCAAGGGTCACGGGTTGGGTTCTGTGGAAACAGAGGCTGAGATAGAGTTTAGGATGCAGAATGTTAGGGCTCCACACCTGTGGAAAGGAGGGGGCCAGAGCAGGACCAGGCAGAGGGAAAAATCAAAGCCATAATGCAGGTCCAACCAAGCTCCAGCCAATGCAGGGGCCTCTAGGGTGTATGTGGCCCTTAGGTTGAGCCACTGTAGGCTGAAATGGCTGGGTCTGTATGCCCCTGCTGTCGTTGGTTAGTCACTGGTGGCTCTGACATGGCTCTCAGCTCTGCTAAACCCCAAAGGAGCTAGAAGCTTCTGCTGATGGCCCTCCTAGCAGCTGGAGTATCTCTGCATCTGCCATAGCAATGAAATTCTGTGGGAGTCCAAGCCTACAAAGTGAAGAAATGTTTTCAGTCTAGTTCCCAGTGGAACTGTAACCCATTTTGGAGCCTGGGTTGTCAGAAACCTTTGGTGGAGTGTGACAGATGTAGCATGGCTGGGGTTTGACTTCAGGACTAGGATGACCTCAGTGTCACAGATTGAAATGAGAGGGATTATGGGCGCTTTGCTGAAGCCAGTTCCTGCTTCCTGTTCTGTTGCTGCTGTTCATTCTACTTTTGCTGTTCCCCAGGCCGGATCATCCAGTTCTCCACGTCTCCTGGAATGATGCGGTTGCCTACTGCACGTGGGCAGGGAAGCGGCTGCCCACGGAAGCCGAGTGGGAATACAGCTGTCGGGGAGGCCTGCACAATAGGTACTTAGAGGGCCTCATCTTGCCTGACAATATGTTGATCATTTGAACAAACAAACAACAACAAAAAACTCCATGGAACTTACTTTGGTTAGAAAGTTAGTAACGACAATAATTCTTTTTCTTATTTTTCCACAAAATTACTTAGAAGACACTGGAGAATGGTTCACAAATCTTTTATCACCCCTAAACCAAGTGTCTGGCCAAGTGGGCTCCCTGCAGCCCCAAAGCAAGTCCTAGCAATTCAACCCCCTTGAGTTACATATCACTGCTTAGAGCTTGGCAGACTGCCTTGCTTTTAGCATTTTCTTATTTTGGGCATCTCCTGAAGCAGCGGTATTTCTCTGCTTCTAGAGCCATGAGACAGAAAACTCATGTTGGGTTCACATCTTCTAGGAAAGGCTCCTTAAAATAGCCCAGGCTTTATAAAAAAGTGTGGTGTGGTGGTGCCTGATCACGCTACCATATAAGTCCAAAGTGAGGTCTACTCTCCCAGCTTTCTATAAGCCCTTCTTTTAGTTTTGTGATTTATTTCAGGCCTCCTGAGTACCTGGGCAAGACTGAGGCTGTTGTGGATGTGACATGAGAAGTTATAAGGAAATTGAAAATAAATCCTGATTAAAAGCTTTATTTATTTATATATATATTTGAAAAGGCTCACTCAGAACAAGTGAGCAATGTTCTCTTTTTCATTGCATCCCTTCTCTTGACTTTAATCCAAAACCTGTGCCTGTTTGACAGGCTGATGCCTGTGTCTCTTCTGACAGACTTTTCCCCTGGGGCAACAAACTGCAGCCCAAAGGCCAGCATTATGCCAACATTTGGCAGGGCGAGTTTCCGGTGACCAACACTGGCGAGGACGGCTTCCAAGGAACTGCGCCCGTGAGTAATGAGACCTCTGCAGGAGGGTGGCAACTGCTGAGAACTGCGGCTCCCAGTAGACATGGGTGAAAGGCATTGCTCATTTTCTGACTCACATGGTGTTCCCTTCGTGTATGCATTCACTGTTGCACGTAGTAAATACTAATAATTAATCAGATGCTCTTTTTGTATAATGGATTTTCTTTTCTTTTTTTCTTTTTTTTTTTTTTTGAGATGGAGTCTTGCTCTGTCGCCCAGGCTGGAGTGCAGTGGCCAGATCTCAGCTCACTGCAAGCTCCGCCTCCCAGGTTTACGCCGTTCTCCCGCCTCAGCCTCCCCAGTAACTGGGACTACAGGCGCCCGCCACCTCGCCCGGCTAGTTTTTTTGTATTTTTTTAGTAGAGACGGGGTTTCACTGTGTTAGCCAGGATGGTGGATTTTCTTTTCTAATTCCATAATACTTATTGTAGAATATTTGGAAAAACAAGAAGACTATAAAGGAGAAAGCTAAACTGACCTGGAATTCTACCACCCAGAAATAACCCCTGTTAGCATATCGGTGCATTTCTTCCCCATTTGTTCTCTGTGTTGATGATGCTAATAATGACTTGTAGTTGTTGAGTGCTTGCAACATGCCGGGCATCGTGCTAAGGCATTTGCATGAATTGTCTCATTTACTGTCCATTCAACTCTGTAAGGTAGGTACTATTATCCCCATTTTCCAGGTGAGCATTCTGAGGCACAGAGAGGTTAACTAACTTGCTCAAGGTTACACAGCTGGAAAGCGGCACAGCTGGAATTTGAACCAGGTCGGTTTGTTTCCAAAGCCCATGCTCTTAACTACCATATTTGCCAGCATGTGTGTTTCTGGTGTATATGTATCATATTTTTTTACATATTGCATTTAGGTCAGACTGGATACAGTATTTAAAATCCTACTATTTTAAATAGTTTTAAATTATAGGCAGGGACTATATCAGAAACGTTTCATCTGTCATTAGCAGTATGCCACAAATACATTGTCTTTCAGCAGCTGGGTAACCTATCATATAAATAAACCCCAATGTATTTATCAGAAGCAGGTTCTTTCTTTTTTTTTTTTTCCCTACAGTGAACATCTTGTACATAAATATTAACCTACATCTTTGATGATTTTTCAAAGATAGATTCCCAGCAGTGAAATAATTCAGTCAAAGGCTAGAAAATTTTCTTGGTAAGAGTTTCAGATATATGGCCAAATTGTTTTCCAGAACGCTTGGGCCATGTTTTCCTCTGTGGGTGTATAAGAGTTCTTTTCTCACCATTCTTTTGTTGGCATAATCATATACTCATAAAGTCATGACTTAGTCTTAGTCCCTTTGTGCTGCTGTAAGAAAATACCACAGACTGGATAATTTGTAAACAACAGAAATTTATTTCTCACAATTCTGGAGGCTGGGAAGTCCAAGACCAAGGCACTAGCATGATTGATGTTGGCTGCATCCACCAGAAGGAACTCTCCTGGCAGAAGGCAGACGAAGGGCAAAAGAGCACTCACTTCAACCTTGAGCCATTTTATTTGCTTAATTATCTATCTATTTATTTATTTAGTTTTGAAACGGAGTCTCACTCTGTCACCCAGGCTGTAGTGCAGTGATGTAATGTTGGGTCACTGCAACCTCTGTCTCCTGGGTTCAAGCAATTCTCCCATTTCAATCTCCCAAGTAGCTGGGATGACAGGTGCACACCACTATGCCTGGCTAATTTTTTTGTTTTTATTAGAGACAGGGTTTCACCATGTTGGCCAGGCTGGTCTTGAACTGCTGACTTCAGGTGATCCTCCCGCCTCAGCCGCCCAAAGTGTTGGGATTATAGGCATGAGCCACTGCACCCGGCTCTTTGATGATTTTTTAAAGATAGATTCCCAGCAGTAAAATAATTGAGTCAAAGGTTAGAAAACTTTCTTGGGAAGAGTTTCAGATATATGGTTGAATTATTTTGCAGAACACTTGGGGCATGGTTTCCTCTATGGGTGTACAAGAGTTCCTTTCTTACCGTCCTTTTGTTGGCATAATCATACACTCATAAAGCCATGTTAAAGAGTGTCTTAGTCCCTTTGTGCTGCTGTAACAAAATACCACAGACTGGATAATTTATAAACAACAGACATTTATTTCTTACAGTTCTGGAGGCTGGGAAGTCCAAGACCAAGGCACCAGTATGATTGGGTTGACTGTATCTGCCAAAGGGGACTAATGCTGTGTCCTCACCTGGCAGAAGGCAGAAGAAGGACAAAAGAGCACTCCCTTCAACCTTGAGCTCTTTTATAATGGTGCTATTCCCACTCGCGAGGGAGGAGCCCTCATGATTTTGTCACACCCTCAGAGGCCATACTTGCATTGAGGATTAAGTTAATCCCCAATGGGGCACAGTGGTTCATGTGTATAATCCCAGCACTTTGGGAGGCCGAGGCAGGTGTATTACTTGAGGTCAGGAGTTTGAGACCAGCCTGGCCAACACGGCAAACCCCTGTCTTTTGTAATAATACAAAAATTAGTCAGGCGTGGTGGCAGGCACCTGTAATCCCAGCTACTCCGGAGGCTAAGGCAGGAGAATCACTTGAACCCAGGAGGTGGAGGTTGCAGCGAGCCGAGATTGTGCCACTGCACTCCAGCCTGGGTGACAGACTAAGACTCTGTCTCAAAACAAACAAACAAACAAACAAAAACAACAACAACAACAAAAAATCAAGTTAATTCTGTTGCATTGGGGATTAAGTCTCAATATGAATTTTCGAGGGGACACCATTATTCACAGCATAGCAAACACATTTTTATTTTTTCTTAACACTGTGAGAAAGGAAATCTTGTGGTGGAGAAATAGCCCTTTACTGGGTTTGTTCTTACAGAGACTAATTTTCTTCCAACAACCCTTCTAACAGTAGTCATTTAAAAAAATATTTGTCTTTTTGTTTCATGCAGTAATTGTTCTTCCAAAAATTTATTTCTTTTTCGTTTTCTTTTTTTGAGACGGAGTTGCACTCTTGTTGCCCAGGCTGCAGCGCAGTGGCACGATCTTGGCTCACAGAAACCTCCACCTCCCAGGTTCAAGCGATTCTTCCACCTCAGCCTCCCAAGTAGCTGGGATTACAGGCACCTGCCACCAAGCCCGGCTAATTTTTTGTATTTTTAGTAGAGATGGGGTTTCATTGTCTTGGCCAGGCTGGTCTCAAACTCCTGACCTCAGGTGATCCACCTGCCTTGGCCTCCCAAAGTGCAGGGATCAAAATTTATTTCTAAGTGTGACACAGACAAGCTATTGGAAACATCACCAAGTGATTCCAAGATTTAAACTGAAAAACTAAACAAGCAATAGAGAAAGAACAAGAGATTTTTAGAAAAGATGAAGAACAAAGAGGCACTTGACCTAACAGAAATGAAAGATTATTTTTAGCTATAGTAGTTAAAACATTATAGTTGTGGCCCAGGCACGATGGCTCATACCTGTAATCCCAGCACTTTGGGAGGCTGAGGCTGGTTGATCACCTGAGGTCAGGAGTTCAAGACCAGCCTGGCCAACGTGATGAAACCCTGCCTCTAGTAATAATGTAAAAATTAACCAGGCATTGTGGCGGGCACCTGTAATCCCAGCTATGTGGGAGACTGAGGTAAGAGAATTGTCTGAACCCTGGAGGTGGAGGTTGCAGTGAGCCGAGATTGCGCTACTGCACTCTAACTTGGGCGACAGAGTGAGATTCTGTATCGAATGAATGAATGAATGAATGAATGAATGAATAAATAAATAAATAAAGCATTATTCTTCTTAGGGTGGAATTAATATAAGAAACAAAATACTGCATGAGAGTATTTGTCCCTTAAATAAGTATATGAGTGCATATGTGTATAAAATTCCATGTATGTGAGTTGCATATGTAATAAACCAACACAAACTCATGGGAAATGGATGCATTATTTGGTAGCGGCGAATGACTTATCAAACCTAGTAGCTGTTTCCTCTGACGTTTCCCTTAGAATGAACTACTATTGCAGGTGAATCGTTTTATTAGAAAAAGTGACTGATTAGAGGTCTTGGGAAAAAAATGATCTCAACCTTTCCTCAAACTTTAAATGGGTAGGAAGCCCGGCTTGCTGGTATAGAGCTGGGTGTGGAATGAAGGTGCCCAGCGAGCTACTTTTGGTTCAGCAGAAGTGGTACTGCAGGATGCACAGAATGTCAGTGAAGGTGCCTGCTGTGGATGCTCATTAGACACCAGAAAGGTATTGGTTGTTACAGACAGCAGGACAGTAGCCATTAAAGTCAGAATCTGCTAAGGAGTGTATAACAACTGACCTGTGGATGCATCTGACCCTGAAAATGGATGGCACTGGGCCACCGGGCCCATATTCGGCCTTCTTAGGCAGTGGACACACTAGAGACGCTGGCAGGAAAAGGGCCTTAGCCGCCTGGATCCCCCTCATGCATGCCGGGGTGTAACAAGCAAGGCAGCTGCAGTACAGCTTGAAGCCTAGGTATGGGCCTGGGTGGAGCTGTAGATGCAATTCTTAGTTGTCCTAGTAGCAAATATTCAAATAAGCGCTTTGAAAGCCAAAGTGCAGGAGGGTCCATGTGATCAGCAGTTGAACAGGATCAGTTGGTCCTGAAAGATGGGTGAGCTCTGTTCCAGAGACACAGGCGATGGCCTTTGTGGCCCTCATTTGGACAAGACCGTGATAATCATTTCTTTTCTTTTTCTTTTTCTTTTTTTTTTGAGGTGGAGTCTTACTCTTGCCGAGGCTAGAGTGCAATGGCGTGATCTTGGCTCACTCCAGTCTCTGCCTCCTGGGTTCAAGCGATTATCCTGTCTCAGCCTCCTGAGTAGCTGGGATTACAGGTGCATGCTGCCACGCCTGGCTGATTTTTTGTGTGTTTTAGTGTGTTTCCCAGTCTGGTCTCCGAATCCTGAGCTCAGGCAATCCACCTGCCTCGGCCTCCCAAAGTGCTGGGATTACAGGCGTGAGCCACTGCGCCTGGCCTGTGATAAGCATTTTTGATGAACCAAACAAATGATATAAGTGCCTGTTCATTTTAGCAAAAGGCCATGACAAGGTTTTCTTGGACAGTTATGCATATTTGATAGCACTTGCAGCTACAGAGTTTCTTTTCTATTTAATTACATGAGCTACCAAGGAATATAGAGCCATTTACTCTTTTAAAATCAGTGTACCTTTTCAAAAAACACGTTGTTCAGTATGAAATAAGGACACTCTACAGATGTTTAGAATTGGAATATTTAACTGGAAGTTCAGCATATGTGTAGGAAATTAACCTGAAGAAGTTGCCATGGAAGTTACTAAAACAAATTAGAACATTTACTGGGAGTCCTAAAGGAACCAATTTGACAAACAGGACTAAAGGAAAAAGCAAGCAAGCCAGCCAGAGAGAGACAGCTGCCATCTGTGTTTAGAATGAGACTTAATGAGATCTCTATCTTATGGAAATCGTTTACACGTAGTATCTCAAGTCCACCTAAGCTGCTCTTTTGTGTCCACATGCTCTGGTCAATTGGAGCAGGAATTTAACTTTGATGATGAAATGGACTACAGGGAAATAGCTTCCTGACCTGATATTTCATGTATTTATTATTTCAGGTCTGAGACAGGATCCTGTTCTGTTGCCCAGGCTGGAATGCAGTGGCATGATCACAGCTTGCTGCAACCTCAGCCTCCTGGGCTCAAGTGATTCTACAACCCCAGCCTCCCAAGTAGCTGGGACTACAGGTGCACACCACCATGCCCAGTTAATTTAAAAATTTTGGTGGGGCAAGGCACGGTGGCTTATGCCTGTAATCCCAGCCCTTTGGGAGGCCGAGGCAGGTGGATTGCCTGAACTCAGGATTTGGAGACCAGACTGGGAAATGCAGTGAAACCCTGCCTCTACTAAAATACAAAAAAATTAGCCGGGCGTGGCAGTGTGCACCTGTAATCCCAGCTACTCAGGAGATTGAGGCAGGAGAATCACTTGAACTCAGGAAGCAGAGATTGCAGTGAGCTGAGATCAGGCCACTGCACTCCAGCCTGGGTGACAGAGACTCCATCTCTAAAAAAAATATTTTTTTTTTATGGAGGTGGGGTCTCATTGTGTTTCCTAGGTTGGTCTTGAACTCCTGGCCTCAAGCTATCCTTCTTCCTCAACCTCCCAAAGTGCTGGGATTACTGGCATGAGCCACCAGACCCAGCTAGATCTGATTTTATACTGAGTAAACTATTTTGACCCCAGTGAGCCTAAAGAATTTACATTTTGCTATGCTGCTTGTTACACAATGATTAGTTTTGGCTTTAATGCATATCAGCTCATTCATCTGAAAATGTGCCAGGAGTATTCTCATATACATTTGTTTGCTTCTGAGGCTCCTGAGAGGAAGCTTTAGTTAGTGGATTGGTTTAACAGCAGGCAGTTAAATTTTTATTTTCCTTAGTGGTATACTCATGTATGGTAATTTTAGGGGTGGTGACCTCCACATTCTACCTCACTTAAACATCAAATTATTTAAGGTGGGTAAAGAAAAAAATACCTAAACCCTTGAGTAGGTACTATTATTTTTCCCATTTTACAGACAAAATATAGGTTAAGTTACTTAACCCATATAGGTTAAGTTGCTTGCCTAATGTTAGCTGTTAACTGTTGGTGTCACTGGGTCTGGTGCCTCATGCTTATAATCCCAGCACTTCGAGAGGCTGAGACAAGAGGTTTGTTTGAACCTAGGAGTTCAAGACCAGCCTGGGCAACATGGGGAGACCCCATCTCTATAAAAAATTCCAAAAATTAGTTGGGTGTGGTCGTGCACACTTGTGGTCCCAGCTACTCAGGAGGCTGAGCTGGGAGGATCGCTTGAGCCTGGGAAGTTGAGGCTGCAGTGAACTGTGATCGCATCACTGTACTCCAGTCTGGGCGACAGAGCAAGACCCTATCTAAAAAAAACAACAAAAAAAATAGTGTTGGTGCACAGATAGGACCTCAGGCAGACTGATTTGAGAGCACTTCCACCTGTGCTCTTTGAGTCTGGAAAATGATTCCTTCCTCCAGCGTGTGTTTCATCTGTTTTTGTTTGTTTGTTTGAGATGTAATCTCGCTGTGTCACCCGGCCTGGAGTGCAGTGGTGCCATCTTGACTCACTGCAACCTCCGCCTCCTGGGTTCAAGCAGTTCTCCTACCTCAGCCTCCTGAGTAGCTGGGATTACAGGCATGGGCCATGCACCTGCCTGGCTAATTTTTTTGTATTTTTAGTAGAGACAGGGTTTCACCATGTTGGCCAGGCTAGTCTTGAACTCCTAACTCCAGGTGATCCACTCACCTTGACCTCTCAAAGTGCTAGGATTACAGGCATGAGCCACTGTACCTGGCATGTTTCATCTTTTAACTGCACTTGCTCCCCTGGCTCCTTTCCTTTTCTTCCTAAAATAACTGAATTTCTTCTTTTCCTTCCTACTCCTTCCAGCTATTACTCTACCATGTTTTTTTGGATCCTCTCCAAATTGTTGAAAAAGTTGTTTATGTCTGTGGCCTCTTCTTTCTCTTTTGAACTCTGAGCCCTATTCGAAATCTGCCCACACAGCTCTACTTTTGTAAAGGAGAATGCCTTCAGCCAGAAATTTCTCCCTCTTGTGAATTTCTCTGACATTTTATTTCCCTCTCTTACCCTACTCATCCCATTCTGCCTTTCAGAATTGGATTTTGAGTTTTGGGCATATTCTTTTTTTCTCCCTCATTAAACTAGTTGAGGTCATTCATTATTTGTCATTGAAGCCTTCCCTGTCTTTAGTCACTGTGCATGGAATTACTGAATGAACCAATGAATAAGTACTGCTGTTTCCATAATGATTGCTGATTTTGGAAGCAGTGTGGTGAGAATTTTCAGCTTTCCAACTCATCCAGATTAAGTTCTTTTCACACTAGCTTCGTGACTTTGATTGGAGTGCTCTGAATTGCCCAAGCATCAGATGCTTCCATATTCATGTGTAGATGTGAAACCATCTGAAGCCACATGGAATGAATTTTAGTTTATTCATTCCTTCCATTCTACTTCATTTAGTATGGAAAAAGCATGGATTTACAAAAAGATTGTTAAACCCCCAAGGATTACTTGATATATGTATATATATTTTTCATTTTAAAAATGAAATTTTCCTTTATATTTGAGAATTTCCATTTTAAAATGTTGAGAAAAATGTTAAGCCATTAAGCCAGCAAAACTTTCTGCATTTACTATTGTTCAGTTAGATTTTTTTTTTTTCTCTTGCTCTCCCCGCTTTTATAAAAACTCTACACTTTGGTCCCGTGTTTGTGACAGTATTATGTGGCAGACTGTCTGACCTGCCTTTGAAATGTATAATTTTCTGCTGAAGAATGCATACACTTTGCCTGAGACTTAGGTTTCAGAGACTGAAAACCCTCTATTACCAATATAGTTGATAATGAATTCACATTTTCTTTATAAAAACAAATCCCCTTAAGTTTTGAGGCTTAAGATAAGATGATGAGTTGGCAGAAACTTGTGGAGAGGACAGAGCTGACTGACTTGGGGTCTCTCAGTGCTGAAAGACATTTTGTGGCCAGGAAAGTTGAGCTCTGATGGCAAGACTCATATTGGGTCCAATGGGATTTTCCTGTGAATGATTTTGAAAGTCTAAGTATCTTCTATCCTCCCCCTACTCACCCAATGTTTGATACAAATTTTTAATTTATGATAATATTAGTAACTCTATTAGGAATAATTTATCTGACTTTCATGCCATTTAATATGAACTCTCTTTAGGTTTCTGAATTCTCTAAGAGCTCAAAGCCAAAAAAAAAAAAAAAAATGCCCCTTTCTTTGTCTTTATGTTGGCCGAATTGTACTTTGACTATTGGAATAAAAATCAGTATTCATACTCTGAAATTAAAGCTCTTGTTGCATTTCTGCACTGAAGACTTTTTCTAAACCAGGTGAATAGTTTGACAGCATTTTTCCTTTCTTTATTTTTAGGTTGATGCCTTCCCTCCCAATGGTTATGGCTTATACAACATAGTGGGGAACGCGTGGGAATGGACTTCAGACTGGTGGACCGTTCATCATTCTGTTGAAGAAACGCTTAACCCGGTGAGTATTATTCGCAGAGCATGTATCTTGGAATGGTAGCATCCGTCCTCTGGGCAGTCTGCAGCCAGACTTTCATGTATTTCCAAAGGGTATTTGCATACTCTGGAAATTAATCTTGGGATTTCCCTAAAGGGGTGTTAAGCACATGTTTCTTATTTCAACCTTAGAGCATTTTGTAAAAATGTCTGTGAGCATCTTATCTTTTCCAGGATTGTGATGGTGATAACTATTTGAGGAAATCTGCCTATAACTTTAGAAATTGTATTCAGTCTCGTAAATTTGATCAAAGCGTGATATATAAATAATTATAAAGTTTATTACTGTTTTATTATTAACTATTAAGATCTGTTAGATGGTATTTATCATGCCTCTAGTTGCCTGAGTTCTGATGGGTTGAAATTTTGATTCAGCAGCATTGTTTGGAGAGAATGAGAAAGGGTGTTTTCTGATTAAATGTTGAAGCAGGAAGTTGTGTCATTTAGTGATTAATTCCTGAACCTCTTAGTATGTCAGGCCAAGGCACGTTATACCTTGGGAACAGAAGACAATCATGTTTGTCTCAGTTTTACTTATTCTGGCATGTGAAAAAAGTTGAATGCAAATAGTATACTACCCTGCCTCTAAAACCAAACTATCCCAGCAGAATGTATACAAATTGAGACACTACATGGGCATGTGTGTGGAAAGTGCTTCCTTTAAAAAGAACATCTCTGAATATTTTTTATGGTGTGAACAGATTGGGGGGAAAATATCATGCAAAATCCTATCTCTAGCAAAGTAGCCATTCATAAGTCAGTTCCAGGAATGTATATTTATAACCAAACTAGCTAGACTGGGTACTTGATGTGCTTAATTTTAAACCTGAACCTTTTGAAAAGGCTCAAAGGGTAATGATAAAGAAAATTAATTCTTAAGTATTTTCTCAATATAGGATTATAGAGCAATTGAAGAAATAGTCAGACTCTGCCTGAGGTTCATTTTTCAGAATATGGGAATAAAGTTGTTTGATATGCTTAATTTTTCTTCACAGAATAACACATGGGCTGCTCATGAATAATCTAGAGAAACAGATCTACTTTTGGGGGGGTGCAGATAAAAAAGCTGAGTTCTTCAGAAACTGTCATCCCTCCTCAGTTTCTTTTAATTTCCAGCAGGGCTGGTGGAAGTAGTGGTCAAAATGAAAATAAGGTTGTAAAATTTTAGGTGAGTTTGTGGTTGGGAGATGTCATTCTCTACTGGCAAGATGTGACTTGGCATTTGCTGTCAGAATCAGAAGTAGAATTTTTTTCCTCTCAGATAAAAGCATCTGCATGCTTGGAAGAGGGTGCACAAGGCCTTAGAATGCTGGCAAGTTGTGAATGTATCTATCTGACCATCTGGTGTGGAGCTGAGTGCTTGTTAGCTTTCAGTTTTAGAACTACTTGTGTTTCTTCTAAGGATTTACAGAAAAATTCACATTTTTCTTTTTACCAATCCCAGGCTTTATCCTGGATGTTGCCCTTGCTCTAATGAAATTGTTCTCATTTTAGGTTTCTCTTTGTCCCAGTGGCCTCCTTTGCTTCCTCATTTGACTGGGATATAATTTAGCAGTTTTGAGAACTAAACCCCAAATCCTTAGACAATTCATACTCTGTAATTCAGATCTTTACAGCTATTCTTCATTGCCAGCAGAAAAGCCATGATCATCCCTTATCTGGGTTACTGCAGCAGCCTCCCAGAGGGCTCCCTTGCCTTCCCTCTCTTTGTCATATTGAGACTAGACTGATCTATATAGAGAGCAAGTCACATGCGGTCACTCCGCTGTTTAAAATCCTTTAATGCCTTCTTATTACCTGAAGAATAAAGTGTAAAATATTTTTTAAAAACTTATTACTTTTATCTTTTTATTATTATTATTATTGTTATTTTTTGGAGAGAGGGTCTCGCTCTATCCCTCAGGCTGGAGTGCAGTGGTGTGATCTCAGCTCACTGCAGCCTCTGCCTCCCGTGTTCAAGTGATTCTCATGACTCAGCCTCCCAAGTAGCTGGGATTACAGGTGCCCACCACCACACCCAGCTAATTTTTGTATTTTTAGTAGAAATGGGGTTTTGCCATGTTGGCCAGACTGGTCTTAAACTCCTGACCTCAGGTGATCTGCCCGCCTTGGCCCCCCAAAGTTCTGGGATTACAGGTGTGTGAACCACCATGCCAGGTCTTATTACTTTTATTTTTAATTTTTGTGGAGATGGGGTCTTGCTCTGTTACACAGGCTGGTCTTGAACTCGCGGCCTCAAGCAATCCTCCCGCCTTGGCCTCCTAAAGTGCTGGGAGTACAGATGTGGGACACTGCACCTGGCTGATTAAGTATAAATTCTTGCACATGACTTCTGAAGGCTAACATAATTTAACCCTCGCTGATCTCTCTAGCCACATCTTTTTTTTCTTTTTTAAACAGTTAATTATGAAATGTTACAAAAATTCAGAATAGTTCAGAAAATAGTATAATAGATAACTGTGTACCTACTACATAATGTTAATAGTTTACTGTGTTTACTTTCTGTCTCTTTTAGCCAAAGAAAAAGAATAAAAACTGTTCTTCTCATCAGTGCTTGATATCATCGGTATGTTTTATTTAAGCTGCTCTGGTCAGTGTGCAGGGCTATTTCACTGTGTTTTTCAGTCATCATTTTTTAAACTTTGTCTGATAACTCTGATATCTGGCCACCAGGTTGATCTGTTTCTGTTGTTCTTGGCTTTCAGTCACATCTTTTTCTCTCACATGCCTGGTTAGTTTTGACTGAGTGTCAGACATTTTATGTGAAAATTTGTGGAGGTTATTTGAGATCTAGATAGTGTGATGTGTCTCTGGAGAGGATTTACCTTTGCTTCTAGAAACTTCTATTTCAGATTAGCTTTAATCTAGTCAGGAATTGAGATGATTTGAAGCAGAGCTTGAGACTCTGTAATGGCCAGACTATTTCCAGTTCCCCCTGGCTATAGTTCTTCCGGGTGCCAGCCAAAAGTCTAGGGGTTTTACCATAGATCCTCCACCTTGGAGGGCCTTGAACTCCAATGTTTTATTTCCTCAGGCCGTGAGTCTATTGAAAGTTCTGCTCAGCTTCTCAGCCTTACATCTGCCGTTTGAGGCAGTAGATCTCTAAGGACAACAGTTTCACCTCTCTAGGATTTGAGCCCTGCAATTCTTCACAGCTGTGGTAGTTCTCATCGGGTCTGGTTAAGTCCTATTTCTCTTTGAGATCTTAATTTATTTGCTTTTCTTCCCTAATGGACTGTGTATCTCTAGTGCTTAGCAAATAACCTGTATATAATTATTGACCCTACAGTAATACCAATTCCAGATATACGGAATTGGGGGAGTTTGGTGACTGTCCAGACTCCAGGTGTTTCATAAGCAGAGGCTGGTTAAGAGACATTTTCAGGGAAAGTTTAGAACCAAAATATCCGTGTGGTTAGTAAATATTTCAATTCAGGAGCTGACCTCTTCTATGTCATGTATTTATGTTAGTTCTGTGACTAACTCACAACGGCAAGTCATTTTAAAGCTTCTTTGGAGAGCTTGGGAATATCAGTGCCCTATATGCAAAGGCTATTCAGGAAATATATTTTTCTTATTCAGTGATTTCCAGGGCACAAAAGTTAATCATTAGTTTTTATTTTATTGGGCAGTCATTTATGGCAAAAGCAGGTTGTGGAAACAGCCGTGTGTGCTTTGTACACATCTAAGACAAGATGAGGTATTTGTCCATGTGAAAAAAGGGTCAGCTTGGTTAGCACGTGTGTGTGTGTGTGTGTACTATGTGTGTGTCCTGTGGAGGTGCTACATTAAGATGGCCTCATTCCCCTCCTCACAGACACAATCTAGTATATGGCCAGTGCTGCAATGTATTTTAACCCAATAATTGGTTTTTGCAAATGTAGTTTGTGGTTATTTGCTTCTCAGTTACCTAAGTCTGAGATGAATATTAATCTGTGGTGCCATGTAGTGCTTTCAGTTAAAGAAATATGTAGAGGTTATATAGCATTCTAATTTCCCACATCTGCGTACTCACTTTCAGTACCAAGGTACCATGCTGACTTGTTCAGTTGATGATGTGACAGGATGGGGTGATCTGTGATATCTTTCCCTCTCTGTTAGGGACACAGTTGCATTTAGGTGGCGTCTTTTTCTCAGGGAAAGAACTCTAATTTTGTTTTTGTTTTATTTGAGGTGGAGGCTTGCTGTGTCACCCAGGATGGAGTGCAGTGGCACAACCTTGGCTCACTGCAACCTCCGCCTCCCAGGTACAAGCAATTCTCCTCAGCCTCCCGAATAGCTGGGATTACAGGTGCCCATGCTACCATGCCCAGCTAATTTTTTTTGTATTTTTAGTAGAGACGAGGCTTCACCACGTTGGTCAGGCTGGTGTTGAACTCCTAACCTCTGGTGATCCACCCGCCTCTGCCTCCCAAAGTGCTGGGATTACAGGTGTGAGCCACCACGCTTGGCTGTCAGGGAAAGAACTCTAATTTTGGAATTAACCAAAGTAACTTGGATTACAGCTCTGCCACTTAATGTTAAAGGACTACTGCTAAATTTGGAATATATCTTCATTTTCCTTGTCTACAAATTGGAAATAATTATACTCGATGAAATTGTGTGAAATTGAATTTGTCACTGTATGTGCAAACTTTATATCACTTCCAGAGGACTGTTGTTATTTTACTGTTTTTGTTTATATTATGTTTTGGCTATCTAATTATAATATTGCTTACTTCCATCAGCAGAGTTAATGAGAAACGTTGGTCTTCAGAGGCATGGGGGGAAAAAAGAAAAAAGAAGCAGAGGGGAAGTAAACGATATTTATAAATACTGATTGCTGATATTCCTCTTACCCTTACCTTTTGTTGGCTTATCACATGCTCATTCTCTCAATGAAAACCTTGCTCATCAAAGCCCAGTGAGATCAAAGTTTTCCAAAACATATTCCTCCTCTGAATGAATCTCTGCTACTTACCACATTTTAGCCAGAAATTCAGTTTGTTTTGCTTCCGTTAATGTGGAATTTGATTGTCTAATAGATTGTATAGCTCTCGATATTTTGGAAAGTGCCCTCTGTTTCTCAGGGTTGTTTGATGTATGGAATTGACCTGGGATATGCTGGGTGCAGTGGCTCATGCCTGTAATCCCAGCACTCTGGGAGGCTGAGGTGGGAGGATCGCTTGAGCTCAGGTGTTTGAGACCAGCCTGGGCAACATGGCAAAATCTCATCTTTACAGAAAACACAAAAAGTTAGCTGGGCATGGTGGCACATGCCTGTAGTCCCAGCTACTTGGGAGATTGAGGTGAGAGGATGGTTTAGCCTGGGAGGCGGAGGTTGCAGTAAGCTGAGATCACACCACTGAACTCCAGCCTGGGCAACAGAGCCAGACCCGGTGTCAAAAAATAAACAAAATACACACAAAAAATAAAATCGACCTGGGATAAGCCCTCCTTGTCTGTCCTCCGTGGTGTGCAGAGGCCACCCCTCTGAGCTCTTGCCTATCCACACATAGCACATTAAGTACATTTGGGGCACATACCAGTTCTCTGGCCAGAGATTAGCATGTATACTCATGCTTGCAGATGCCATACTTGTTGACCGTGCTCAGATCCTTCTTTGTCATTGCATGATAGGGCTTAGGACTTGGACTCACAGTAGTTTTTTAGATCCTCTAAACTCCACACTTGATTGTTCCTCTTCCCTGTGATCCTCTGGCCTCCCACCACTGTGTCTCAGTGTGCAACAGAAGCATGAGACTGTTACTTAGCTTGCCTCCTGATCTTCTTCTGCCCAGGCGATGAGACTGCCATTTTCTCAGTCTGGCAAAAACCAGTAAATATCATGTCATCTTTCTCCTTAATTAAGACTTTCATACCCATTGATGGTCCCATCAACAGTCTCATCATTTCAAGCAAGCATTCATTGAGTACCTAGTATGTGCTGGGGGCTGAGGGAGGAAGTTGATTGAGAATTTCTCCCTGCCCATAAGGCCTTCACTCACATGTTTTTTGTTTTGTTTTGTTTTGATTTTTGGAGACAGTTTCCTTCTTGTTGCCCAGACTGGAGTGCAGTGGCACTATCTCAACTCACTGCAACCTCCACCTCCTGGGTTCAAGTGATTCTTCTGCCTCAGCCTCCCAAGTAGGATTACAGGCATGTGTCATGTGCCACCATGCCTGGCTAATTTTGTATTTTCAGTTGAGATGGGGTTTCACCGTGTTGGTCAGGCTGGTCTCGAACTCCTGACCTCAGATGATTCACCTGTCTCAGCCTCCCAAAGTGCTAGGATTACAGGCATGAGCCACTGTGCCTGGCCCACTCACATGTTTTTGATCAGGACATTCTGAGGACATGAATAAATCAGTTTGATGGAGAACTAACCTAGTGTTCAAAATGAAAAAAAGCACAAAAGTGATAATGAAGTTCGTCTGATAATAAATTTAATACGGCTACAAGTTATACATAGTAAATGCCAAGGGCAAAACAAGGTGATCAAAATAACAGCCTTTTGGGACTATGTTTGGGAAAATAATTTTATCTCCTTATCTGTAGTGGAAGATGAATGTCTTCTGGAGGAAGTACTAATATTTGCCCATTGTAATTTTTCACTGTGGATCAGTTGCAAGGTTCTTCATCCAATAAAATAGAACTATTGAGAAGTAGAAATAAACTCAAATGTATGGTTCAGATATTTAGATCCTGCAGACACATTTCCAAACACGTTATCCAAACATATGCTTCTTGCTTGAAAAGAACGAATTCTAATTCCAGTTACTCTTTGGACGATGTTAGAAATACCATTTGTTTCCAGTTCGGGACAAAATTACCCTCAGAGCCTCATGTTACAACTACTGATTGTTCCTGAGCAAAAAGAGCAGAACACCAAAATGTACCATGGCCTCCTTAGTTTGGAGGGTCAGCGGGGTATCTGAAAGGTGGGAAGTGGAAACCTCCTCTAACCTCTCACCCTGTAGGAATTCCTTCTTTGATACCCCTGACAGCTGTGGTCCTGCAGCCTCTTGCTAAAAGCTTCTTGGTGAATAAGCTCTCCCCAGCACTTGGGGCAACTTACTGCCTTGTCAGATGTTCTCACTGAAGGTTCCTCTGTCCAACTCAAATCCTCCTTTAAGTGCCAACTCAGTGGCCCTCATTCTGCCATTGCTGAGAATAAGAAAGTATCTTCCTTCTGCCTTGTACATACAAGCTCTTGAGATACCTAAGGACAGTTGTCATGTCTCCCCTGCCCCACCCATTTTTCTGTTTCTAGATAAGCATTCCCATTCTTCTGCTGCACCTGGGATAACTGGGTTTGCAATTCAGGGCAACCCAGTTACATTCCTCTGAATAACATGAATTGGAGGAAAATGTCCCTTTTTGTAAATGGACACCCAGAATTATACACAGTGTTCTTATACACAGTGTTCTAGATGTTGTTGGATAGATGCAAATAATAGTGGGGCTATCCTTTTTTTATTCATTCTGTCTCATCAGGTCTCAGATTATGTCAGCAGTTAAGGGTTTTGTTAGTGGATGCCAATCAAGCTGGGTTTGAATCTTGTCACTGTAACTGTGGCTTGCCAGATGTGTGACCCTGTGCAAGTCACTTAACTGCTCTGAGACTCAGTTTGCTTCCTTCTTAAATGGGGTGAAGATTCCTACTTCACAGAGTTGTAAGGAAGTGAGAGAGTATAGTACGGTACTTAGCACAATGTTTGGCAAATAGCATGTGGTACATGGTAGCTTCCATCCTAATTGCTGTCAGTGCTACACTACCACTACTATGGGCACTACTACTGTTACTATGAGTAGTAGCTGCAGTAGTAACGAAGAACAATATCTCACTGATGGTTCCTGTTAAGCTTGTAGCCAAATAAAACTTGCATTTTTCTCCCATGTTGATCTCAGGCTAGGTTTCCCCTAATGTTGTTGTTACACAGCGATTTTTTTTTTATGTAGCTATTTTTTACATGCAGTTATTTTTTAAGAAATATTTTTAAAAATTTTGAATCTTTTCTTTGTTTTGTACGTGCATTTTGAAACTTCATGCAATGCCTATCTCATCTCTCCATGAGATTTCATTTTGTTTATGGGGTTCAACCTTGAGAGACAGCTTATAGAAATCATTCTGGCTATCAGTGCTGTCTTCAATGGTGGTAGCTTTCCCTTCCAATTTATTATAACCAACAGATTTGGCTGTTTTAAAGTCATTGATATAGTATGAATGGGACAGGGCCCAAGGCAAAGCCCTGTAGCACTGGAGTCAGCCTACATTTCCTGAGTATCTACTGTAGTATCGGGCTATATATACTCTTGGGATACAGAGATGTGTAACACAAGTCTTGCTGTTAAGAAGCTCCTAGTTTGTTGAGGAAAGATTGAGTGCCATTCAGATGAATCAAGATGCACTATGGTAAGATTTGTTATGGATATGATTGAGGTGGAGCCTTGGTGACCTCTCTACTCTCTACCAGTTGGAGCTGTGAAGGCTTCTTGGAGGAGGTGCCTTTAGAAAGAATGGCAGAAATTGGCAAGGTAACTATGATAGGTCCGAGGGATCCAAAGATGAAGAAGACAGGGTCCAGCCTTTTGAGGAATTCAAGGTAAGTGGTGAAAGGATTTTCTTCTTTCTTTCCCCACTTCTTTTAGTTTCTTAAGTAAATGCCTAATCAATGCCCTGAGCCATAGCTGCCCTCCATTTACCCTTCAGTCCTGAAGCGTGATGACTTTTCCATACCCAAAGTAAATACAGTGAGAGGGGAGCATGTGTGTATGTGCACTTCTTTCTTCTCGTTTTTTTGCAACATATTTTCCTACTTCTTATGGAGCAGTAGAACTGTTTCAAGAATTTCCTTTAGCTTACCAGCTAGAGGCTTTGGAGAGTGACTGGTAAATTGTCTTCCTTACTTCAGTGTGCTGAAGAAAGGGGCTTTTATTGGTTACCTTTTCACAGTGTATCACACTCCTGGGAAGGGAGAGCCATATGCTATAAGATTGGGATGGCAGCAAGTGAGCAGAATGGGTTGGGCTTATAACAGAAACATTAAAAAAAAGAGCAGAGAGTTTGCTAATGTGGTTATTCGTCATTCTCAGTAAAGTTCTTTCTGCTGCACTGAATAACAGAGTCATGGTTAAGTGATGAAAGTGAAGTCAGTCGCCTGGGTTTCCATCTGAGATTTAGCTTTAAAATGTCGTGGGGCCCTAGGTGAGTTATGTCACCCTTGTAGGCTTACTGCTTCATCTATAAGTTGTGCTGAGGATGTAGCAAGCCATTCCTAAGGGTGCAGTAAATCTGGGGAACTGCCCTTGGGTCTGCTGCTGGCTTGCAAAGTAGGCAGTGATGGAGGCTGCAACTGACAGTAACATGGTTAAGAGGGTGGTTTTAAAACAATTTCCACAGAGTGTAAACTAGTTCAACCATCGTGGAAGACAGTGTGGCAATTCCTCAAGGATCTAGAACTGGAAATACCATTTGACCCAGCGATCCCATTACTGGGTGTATACCCAAAGGCTTATAAATCATGCTACTACTATAAAGAAACATGCACACGTATGTTTATTGGGGCACTATTCACAAAAGCAAAGACTTGGAACCAACCCAAATGTCCATCAGTGATAAACTGGATTAAGAAAATGTGGCACATACACACCGTGGAATACTATGCAGCCATAAACAAGGATGAGTTCATGTCCTTCGTTGGGACATGGATGAAGCTGGAAGCCATCATTCTGAGCAAACTATCGCAAGGACAGAAAACCAAACACCGCATGTTCTCACTCATAGGTGGGAATTGAACAATGAGAGCACTTGGACACAGGGTGGGGAACATCACACACTAGGGCCTGTCGTGGGGTGGGGGGAGGGGGGAGGGGTAGCATTAGGAGAAATACCTAATGTAAATGACAAGTTCATGGGTGTAACACACCAACAAGGCACATGTATACATATGTAACAAACCTGCACATTGTGCACATGCACCCTAGAACTTAAACTATAATAAAAATAAAATAAAATAAAATGATTTCCACCTAGGTCCACATCCCAGCTCTGCTATCTTAGGGCCAGGGGGTGAAATCCTTTGCTTCTGTTTCCTTGTCTATAAAATGGAGTAATAGTAAGATTCAACAATATCGAGCTGTTCTGAGGATTAAAAAGAAAGGTTAACTCACTGTGCCCACCACACAGCAAGCACTCGGTAAATGAGAGCAGATTATGGTTTCTAAGTGCCTCTCAGTCAGAACATCTCCCTTTGGAAAATCCTTTCCCCTTCAGCATTGCCTCTTGTTGTGTAGTAGACCAGATTATGTTCTTTTTCTTTCGTTTGTTTAATAGCATTTTTGAGCACCTGCTCTGTGCTAGTGGCAACCATAAACATCACACAGTCCTTGCCTTCAGAGAATTTGAATCTCAGAATTCCTAATGGTGGTTTCTTATCATTTCCATGGTAATAGGCACTTTTGCTCCACTGATGCTTAGGAAGCCAGAACCAAAGCCCAGGTTTTTGGATTTCTTTCAATGAAAAGATTGTTTATTCCTTTCCTGTACTTTTCTTCACCTGGAAAGGCCATGGGGAAATTTCAGGGTGACGGCTTGAAAGCCTGTGTCTCTTGGCTCCCTTAGTTGCATCCACAGCTGACAGGCCATGTCTGAGCAGCTTTTCTGGGCAGAGGAAGGGTACTCTGGGAATTCAGGTAGAATTAGGCCGCCAGTTTGGGTCAGTTGCTTGAGGATTTTTATCTCTTGTCTTGGTGTGGTTTAAAGTATGAATTGAGAACATAAATTTTGGCTCTCGGCTGGGTGCAGTAGCTCATATCCGTAATCCCAGCATTTTGGGGGGACGAGGTGGGCGGATCACATGAGGTCAGGAGTTTGAGACCTAACATGGTGAAACTCCGTCCCTAATAAAATATACAAAAATTAGCTGGGTGTGGTGGCATGCACCTGTAGTCCCAGCTACTTGGGAGGCTGAGGCACAAGAATCACTTGAACCCAGGAGGCAGAGGTTACAGTGAGCTGAGATCGCGCTACTGCATTCCAGCCTAGATGACAGAGCAAAACTCTGTCTCAAAAAAAAAAAAAAAAAAAGGAAATTTATGCACTGTTTGGAGGGCCAGACCCTTTGCCAGGGCTGGCATCCTGTCTTCCACTTCCGTGTTCCTTCCTTTCCATCTTCTTCATGACCTGGGATCTCCCTGGACAGATTGTTTTTTCTTGGCAGTGAATTACAGTTAACCCCAAATGTTTCTGCATTGTCTCAGCCTGTGATTGCTGCTTAATATTTTCAGATAGAGTTCGGTCTCATCACTCTTGGCTGTAAGCAAAGATTAATATACATATATATTCCAACTCACACAATAATTCTCTTCTTTACATTTTCTCACATACAGTAGTCCATATTCATAAACAGTTTTCCCACAGTACTCCTGAGTCATCACAAATGGTGTGGGGAGGAAGAGTGGTCTCTGTCAACTTAAAGATGGCCCCCAAGCCCTTCCCCACTGTAGCTTTATAGATTTTTAGTGTGAAATGTGTTTCGGGTTAAAAGTATATGCCTCAGACCCTGCATCCCTGTGTAATAGTCCTGACTTTACTCCAGACTGCTGTGCTTCTGGAGTGAACAAAATGAGGAGTGAGGAGTGAAGTCAATGTCTTAAAGCTTTGCATTTATATGGGACTTTTCTCCCCTGAAGAGCTCTAAGTGTTCACGCATGCGTTTTCCCCATCCCTCCGCCCCCTCTCGTTCTCATATCCTCAAAATATTCCTGATTATGCAAAAAAGAAGACGTGGTCTTGGACTCATTTTTTATGGTGTGGAGCTCTAGAGGTTTTGACTTAGCCGAGATTTTGAACTTGATTTGTGGTCAGGATTAAATCCCAGATCTTCTGATCCCCAGATTGTTAATGTTTACTGGATTCCAGATGTTATTTCAAATACAAAATACGAAAGTCTACTTATTTCCTTCTAGTAGTATTTTGTCACAAGCCCCATATGTTAAATCAGGCATCTCAAGACTTGTTATAAATATAAAGATAATTTAAGAAATGGGAATTGCTATGTCATACAGTGGCTTCTTCCAAAAGCAAGAGAGAGGCAGTGAATTTTTTCTATGGTTTCGATCTCTTGAGATTTTAAATCAGTTTCTTGTCCTTCTTACCTTCCTAACCTCTTATTTCCATTAGATTATTTTTTAAAATTATTGATTTGGCAAGCTAGTTTTTGTATCTGACGTCTGACTTGTTAATGAATTGTAAAGTAATATAGTGCCATTTCCCATTCCTATAGCTTACTTTTAGTGACTTCCCCATGTCATAGTATGACTCATTTGTTCTTTCCCTAAGGATCTGAAAATAAAACCAGGTTATTAAGAAGAGAAAATAGAATAGTTAAATTGTCTTTTTTTGTTACCAAATTATGCTATGATTTTTTTCATGTGGATGTATGGATGCCTTTTAAATATGGGAATATGCAGATCCACAGATAGAAGTTTTATGCAAGGGTATTCTCCTATCCATTCAGCAAAATTTACTGGCAAGCTACTGAATGCCAGATTTGTGTGCTGGGTTCTGGGAATCTAACAGACAAAATCCTCTTTTCTTAAGGAGCTTGCAGATGTTAAAAGAGCAAGCAAAACCCACCTCAGTGGGTTTACATACATATACATTTATAGCAATAAATACATATACATAATTAAGGAGGAAGTATAGCATGATGGTTAAAAGCATGCAGTTTGGAGTGGGACCTGGATTTAGGTCATAGCTCAGCCACCTACTAGCTGAATAACCTGGAGCAAGTTAGTTAACCTTTCACCCAGCTTCCTCATCTGTAAGTGAGGAAATAGTAATACCCTTTATGGGGTTATTGGAGGTTTCAAGGAGATGCTACAGAGAAAAGGTCTAGGATAGAGGCTGTCATGTAGTAAACACTTGATATATGTTAATTATGAGTATTATATTTTATGTATAATGAAAATTCAAATAAAATAAGCTAGCAAGCTATGAAATTATACCTTACTCTGAAATCTAATCCATGGAAGACATTTTTTTTGGACCTTTTTAGGGATGTGGAAAGGAGATAGGCCATCTGGTAGCATGCGATTATAAATAACACTTCTTTCCATGGACAGTCTCCACTTTATACTCAGTAAAGGAAGTAAACATGGCATCTAATCAAGCAGCAGAACATACAGAATTGGGCTCTTAGCACTTATCCACTTTCAAAACGTCCAAATAAAATCATGGAAGTCTTCAAGTGGTTCTCTGAAAATAATGTTTAAGTAAAAATGCCATTTGGTATAAGCTAATTGCTTTATTCTCTCATAACTCGCTAATGAATTGTCACAGAAGAACACAGAAGATTGTGAGAATAAAAGAATGTGATAGATCCATAGTGAGACTAAACCGTGTCTACTTTTCTCACTTCAAGTAATACTTAGAACCATATGTGGCCTTGCAGTCAGGACTGACAGTTTTGTACAGCTATTCTAAGCAATATAAGTGATAGATTCTGGAGCAAATCTTTCAGTGAATGTAGTCTGTACCCTGTGTTGTTGGTGGTTTGGTTTTAGTTGACCTAGAAGTCGCCTTTGCATTTCGGATGCTGCTGCTGTATAACATGCATTGCTTAGGATAAAACAAACTGATTTCTCTATACCTTAGATCTAATCTGTCTGGAATTGGACAGAGCAGGCATGTTCTTTTGTGTGGCATATTAGTGTGTTACACTTTCTGAAGTTAAAGAACCACCTGCATTATTAGGAAACTAATTCCATCTAGCAGTCTACTGCATTCCCTCTGACAGTCTACCACTACCAGTAGATGAGAAGGTTTCTTCTTTGTTGCAGAAATCTAATGTGTTATATGTTTTCTCTTAATCGTTGCTTCTTCTGTGTTTAGGTTGACTGGTTTTCAGCACATAGATGCTTTATAGCCTTGTGTTTCACAGCTATAATAATTCATGCTTCTTAAACAGAGCATATGTATCTACCGTTATACAGGTCAGAGAATTAACCATTCTCCTGGGGCCTCACTCTTTTTTCTACTCTCTCTCCTTCCTGTCTCGCAGTGGGGAGAGAGGCTGCAAAACTTGAGGCCCTCGAATGAGGCACCTCAAAGAAGATTGTAGTTGCTTATCTCACACCTCAGCAAGAAACCATGGAAAGTTCCCTGAAGGAAGTGACACAATTTGGGATGGAGAAGCTCCAAGATGAAAGGATTTGGACATGTGTCCACCAGCTCATATCAAATGGTTGGCAGGGAAGGACCTTATAAGGTCTCTAGAGGAGCACAAATGAGGGAACTCAGGCCAGGAGGGAAACAATGGAGCCCAGACTAGATACTGGTTCTCCCAACTACCTGGCCTATACAGTGGGTCCCCTGGTGATGCCTTCTGCCTGGGCTCACCCTGTGGAGTCTCTGCAGGTTATTTTGCAGGCACTTTCTACTTGCAATCTCTTGTAAGACTTTTTATTGTGTGCTTTTAGGCCTTGTGAAACTTGTGAACTATAGAGAGGTTTGTGTGTCTGAAACTAGAATAGTTGAATGATTTATTTGAAAAATGTTACAGTCTATGAGTTAGCTCAGAAGGGGCACATGGCAGAATGGCTGAGTATAGTGCTGAAGCCAGACGTCCTGGCCTTCAACCTGGCTCCTCTGCTTACTAGCTCAGTGACCTTGGGCATACTATTCAACTTCTGTGTTCCTTAGTTCTTTAGCTGTAAGATAAGGCCAATGAGTGGGTATCCAAACATTCCTGGTTTATATCTGTGCCTGGCACAAGTGTTAATAGTGCCACCTTTCAATCTCTAAAGTATCCTTATTTGGATGATCAGTTATATGTCTGCCATACCAATAAGAGAATCTATATCAAAAATTTTTTTGGAAGACTAAAAATATAGAAAACAATACCCAATTGTAACATGCTCAGTAAATATTAGCTGCTATTGTTTATTTATGTGCTATTTATTTTACAAGTAGACTGGTATTTTAAATACCCAATTTCATGTATTACTCCAGGAGCAAAAACTGTTACCACAGACTTTGGGATCTGAAAGTGACTTATATTATTGGATAATGAGGAGCTACCAAGGTGTGAGCAAGTGTAATACAATTTCAAAAAATTCTCTTCCTTTCTAATCTGGCGTGGGTGAAACAAGTAGCATGGAGGAAATGACTATTTTCATTCATTTCACTAAAA
Organism: Papio anubis; assembly: GCF_008728515.1. Taxonomy (NCBI): domain Eukaryota; kingdom Metazoa; phylum Chordata; class Mammalia; order Primates; family Cercopithecidae; genus Papio; species Papio anubis. The sequence goes on from NC_044977.1 coordinate 60,516,847, forward strand.
TGGTAATCACCTCAATGGCATGCTGGTTTTACAGAGAAAATGCAGTGGAGGTTGCTAATTTGGTTCGTGTGTTTTACTGCACTGTTCTTTCCAATTTGATCTCTAGTTTTCTTTCTTTGACCTTTCTTTGGGTGTCACCTTTTCCTCTCGCAGGAGAGGCTAGTTGCAGTCCCTTCTTCATTGATCCTTATCTCCAGAGATAAATAAAATTAAACATAATTCAGAAAGCTTTATTTGAAGTAATGGTTTCATCTGCTCACTCTTAAAATATTTTTTCATGTTGGACATTAGGTAAAATAAATACAAATTATTGGTATTTTGACTTTATTTTTCACAAATATGTACTTTGGATAGAGATGCTGCTGAACCTAGAAGATCCTCTATCTGGTTAGGCAGGGGGGTGGGATAAGCTTGCGGGGGCCATGGTGTGATGGACTTTGACTCCTGGTTCTCACTTGCTAGCTGTGTGATCTTGGGGATGCCATTTATTTCATCTCTCTGAGCTTCAGTATTTTTCATCCTTAAAATGAAAAGAATGATACTTCCTGCTCTACAGGGTGATTATGAGGATGAAATAGGATGATAAGGATTAGTATACTCTCAACAAACGGATGGTATGGTAATTAACAGTTGTCAGTCATTTTAAATTCTAGGATATTTGGAAACAAAGAGTTCCTTTCTCGAAAGATGGTTGAGGTGATTGAAAGAGACTTCTTTTAGGAGGAAGATGTGCAGAGGCTGTGTCTCTGATGATAAAAATGCTTTGATGATGTGGGTTTCATACAGGAGAAGCTAGTGCTCTTCATCACAGAGCTAAATACAGACCTGCCCAGGACCTGGAGAAACTAAAGGAGGATATAAGGTCGGTGAGAAACAGCTGTAGCCCCGCCTGGATCCCTTGTATCAGTCTTCTGAGAATAAAAGCACTGTGGCTATTGCTACTCTTCTGTCTTCCAGATCGCTCAGTAAATGTCTTTTGTAGCACACCCTAACCAGAAACATAAAGGGAAGAGAATTCTGGGAAACGAGGTTCAGTCTAGCCAAGGTGACACATTACCAAACTGGCACATTAACAGCTACCCAATCTAGTTTAATCTAACACCTTTAAATTATTTTAAAACCAACTCCAAATAATATATACTTTTTTCCCTAGAAAACTTCAGTATGTGGCTGGGTGCTGTGGCTCATGCCTGTAATCCCAACACTTTGGGAGGCCGAGATGGGAGGATCACTTGAGCCCAGGACTTTGAGACCAGCCTGGGCAACATAGTGAAACACTGTCTTTACCACAACATTTAAAATACTGCATGTGTCTGTGGTCCCAGCTACTCAGGAGGCTGAGGTGGTAGGATTGCTTGAGCCCAGTAAATTGAGGCTGCAGTGAGTCATGATCATGCCACTGCACTCTACCCTGGCTAACCGAGTGAGACTCTGTCTCAAAACACACAAAAAAGCACTTCAGTATGTGACTGTAAAAGCTAAACACTCTTTTTTTAAAAAATAAAAAAAAAAATAAAAACAAAACTAGAATGACATTATCAAATCTCAAAAAAACTAAAAGTAATTCCTTAATATTATCAGATACCCAGTCAGCATTCACATTTCCTTAATTATCTCATGAATGTTTTTCTGTAATTGGCTTGTTGAGAATCAGGATCCTAATAGGTTCCATTCTTTTTGGGATCCTAATTACATTTGATTGAGTTCTTATTTTGGTCATTGCAATGTCAGAAGTCAAGTGATTCACTAATACAGAAAACAAGTACAAAACTGAACAAAATTGTAAAGATAAAAAAACACACACCCAACCACTGGAAACTGAAAATCCACCAAAGCAAGGTAAAAAATTGAGAAGTGTTGATTCTTGAGAAGCTTCTGTAGCTTTGGCCAAGAATGGGTGAGAATGTGGCATTCTTGCTTGGAACTGATTCCATATCCTCTTCCTGCCACACTCTATTATTTAAAAAAAAAAAAAAAAAAAAAGTCCAGGCATGGTGGCTCACTTCTGTAATACCAGTACTTTGGGAGGCTGAGGTGGGATGATCACTTGAAGCCAGGATTTCAAGACCAGCTGGTCAATATAGTGAGATGCTGTCTCTGCAAAAAAATAAAAAATTAGATAAGTGTGCTGGCGTATGCCTGTAGTCCCAGCTATTCAGGAGGCTGAGGTGGGAGGATCACTTGACCCCAGGAGGTCGAGGCTACAGTGAGCTATGATTGCACCACTGCATTGTAGCCTGGGTGACAGAGGGAGACCCTGTCTAAAAATAAAATAAAATTTTAACTCAGTTCAGGACTGGCGGCGAAAACCAAAACCTTACAGCCAAAGGTAGACTTGATTCAGGGTGGAGGATGGGGGCACTGAAAGCTTGTGGCTTTGTGAGCTAAAAAAGCAGACTCACGTTAGAATATTTCAGGAAATCCTGCAGCATGACTAGCCCACGGTAGCAGTTGTGATTTGGGATGGGTGGTAGACCAGCCAGAATTTAACAGGGAGATCGTGCAAGTGAGAGAGACATTAAAGGTGTGAAATAAGCTTTTCTAGGCTTTCTGGGAAACTAAACATAAGCAGGGAAGACCCAAGAGAGCCCAGCAAAAAGTAAAAGCCAGGGAGACCTGCGATGACTGCCACTTTGAATGCCATTCCTCAATCCATACACCTTGGTTAAGGAAGGGTGAAAGCACAGTGAGTTCAGGGTGTCTAAATTATTGGTCAGCTGTTCAAGTATGTAACACAAATATGACCTCAATGGAATTGGAAAAAAAAATTCTGAACAGAGACATCAGTGGGTACAGACCATGGAGAATGAGATTCTACAGTTTATATTCAGGTAAGTTATCAAAACAAAACAAAACAAAAACCTTCAGAAAAATAAGGTTATCAAGTGTTGATGTTACATATACATGTGCTCTCTCTCTCTCTCTATATGTGTGTGTGTGTGTGTGTGTAGATATATACACACACACATATATATCTGAACATATAAACATTTAAGATTATATATGTAATCTTAAATTATGTATATTATATATATAATCTTAAATGTCTAGTTTTCAGCTAAAATGTAATAAACATGCAGACTAACAAGAAAGTATGACCCATACTAAAGAAGATGAGTATTTAAGTTAAAACTAACTCTGAGTAGGCCCAGATGCTAGATTTAACAAAGACTTAAAAATAGTTATTATGATTATATTTAAAGAACTAAAGTATATTTGAATAGTTGCTATAAAATATGCCAACTGTGAATCAACAAATAGAGAATCAAATGGAAATTATAAAAAAAGAACCAAGTAGAATTTCTAGAATTGAAGAGTGTACTACTAACTGAAATGAAAAATTCCCTAGTTGAACTCAAGAGCAGATTAGAAATGGTAGAAGAAAGATTCAGTGATCCTGAAGGTAGATCAAGAGAAAGTATCCAGGACAGGTGCAGTGGCTCACACCTACAATCCTAGCACTTTGGGAGGCTGAGGTGAGTGGATCACTTGAGCCCAGGAGTTTGAGATCAACCTGGGCAACATGGAGAAACTACGTCTCTACAAGAAATAAAAAATTAGCCAGGTATGGTGGTGCACATCTGTAGTCCTAGCTACTTGGGAGGCTGAGGTGGCAGGATCACCTGAACCTAGGGAGGCTGAGGCTGTGGTGAACCAAAATCGTACCACTGCACTCCAGCCTGTGTGACAGAGCAAGACCCTATCTCAAAAAAAAAAAAAAAAAAAAAAAAAAAGGAATTATCCAAACCAAAGAGCAGAGAGGGCTGGGCATGATGGCTCATACCTGTAATCCCAATACTTTCGGAGGCTGTGGCAAGTACATCACTGGAGCCCAGGAGTTTCAGACCAGCCTGGGCAACATGGCAAAACCCTGTATCTACAAAAATTAGTCAGGTGTCATGATATGCACCTGTAATCCCAGCTACTCAGGAGGCTGAGGTGGAAGGATCTCCTGGGCCCAGGAAGTTGAGGCTGCAGTGAGCCAAGATCATGGCAGAGTACTCCAGCCTGGGTGACAGAGTGAGACCCTGTCTCAAAATAAATAAATACATAAAAATTTAAAAAGCAGAAAAAAATTCAGAGAAAAATCAACAGAGCCCTGTGCAACAACATCATGTGTTCCAACATAATTTTAACACCTGTGTAATGGGAATCTCAAATGGAAAGGAGCAAAAGGGACAAAAAAATTGAAAGAAAAATCTGAAAACTTCCCAAATTTGATGAAGATTATCTATAGATCCAAGAAGCTCAGTGAACCGCAATTAGCTCAATTACGATAAACCGCAAAAAAAAAAAAAAAAGAAAAAAAAGAAAAAAACCATTTAGACAAATCATATTCACACTGTTGAAAGACAAAATCTTGAATATAACAAGAGGAAAACAATTCATCACATACAGGGCAACAATAATGTGATTAATAGCTGATTTCTGATCAGAAACAGTGGAGACCAGAGGATGATGGTGTGACATAATCAAAGAGCAGAAAGGAAAAAACAAAAAACCTGTCAACTAAGAATTCTATATCCAGGAGAACAATCCTTCAAAAATGAAGGTGAAGGAGGTTTGACTCATGGTTCTAGAAAGATGGAGTAAATGTACATTTACTAGTTGTATCTTACTAAATACAACTAAAACTCTGGACACTGCACATAAAAGAATTGTAAGCATAATTATAACCATGGAGAGTTAAAAGAAAGCAGAGTGGCTAAAGATCTGAGTCCTAGAAATCACATTATGGTGAGCCCGGGAATTCAAGACCAGCCTAGGCAACGTGACCAAACCTGGTCTCTACAAAAAATACAAAAAGTAGCCAGGTATCATGGTATGTGCCTGTAGTCCCAGATACTCAGTAGGCTCAGGTGGAAAGATCGCCAGGGCCCAGGAAGCCGAGGCTACAGTGAGCCAAGATTGTGCCACTGCACTCCAGCCTGGGTGACAGAGTGAGACCCTGTCTCATATATTTCCTTTTTGCTGCGTATATCCCAGACTTGGACCTAAAGAAGCAAGCAACTCAGAAATGCTAACAGGTGCAGACAAAGGAAGTCTCAACAAAAGCCTGCTCTCTCTAGCCAAAGGAGCAAGTAGGAAATGGGCAGTCTAGCAATACAGAAAGCTTTTAGACAATAACCACTCTACTGTATCTAAACACCAAAGAAAAAACTGTCCAGCAAAGGCTGAATGGGGAGCCTAGGCTTGTACCCTCGTGAGGCTGTATTTAGGTGCCAGAGAAGGCCAAGTAGGTAGTCAGGTCTTTCATATTGTCTAGTAGTAAAGAGGTTACCTGTACCTTGCTGTAAACAACCAGGTGGGGAGCCAAAACGCCTACCTACATCTAGTAGTAATGAGGTGTCCCTTTTGAGTTGTTAACGGAGGCTGAGCAGGGAACCTGAACTTCTACTTCTGCCTGGCAGTAACAGGATCACACCTCCTCTCTTCCCCTGCCAGGGTGGTATCAGAGAAAGACAGCTAAAACTGGGTGTTTAATAAGATCTAGAGTCTTTTAACATAATAAGAACATGTCCGTTTAACATAATAAGAACATGTCCAGGTTTAAGTTGAAAAGTCACTTGCCATTCCAAGAACCAAGAACTTGCCAGGAAGATATCAAAGTAAATTTAAATAGACAGCAGATGCCCACACTGAGATGACAGAGATGTTAGACTTACCCACCAAAGACTTTAAAGAAACCGTGGGAGAGAAAAGAAATCAGTGAGCAACTATGATCACACTTGAAACAAATGAAAAAATTGAAAGCTTCAGCAAAGAAATAGAAAATATAAGAAGAACCAAATGCAAATTTTAGAACTGAAAATTGAAAAATCAAACTAAAAAGCTCAGGGTATGGGCTCAGCAGCAGAATGGAAGGCACAGAAGGGAAAAATCAGTGAACTGTAAACTAGAACAAAACAAATTACCCAATCTGAATAATGGAAAGAAAATAGTAAATAAATAAAGAAATGTTGACAGCCACAAGGATCTACGTGATTATAACAAAAGATCTTACATTTATGTATTGAGACTCCTAGAGGAGAAAAGAAAGAAGACAGCACAAAAAGAGTACTTTACAAAATAATGACTGAAAAGAAAGAAGACAGCACAAAAAGAGTACTTTACAAAATAATGACTGAAAAGACCTCCAGTTTGGCAAGAGACTTAAACTCACAGATTCAAGGAGCTAAGCAAGCCCCAACGAGGGTAATTCCGAAGAAGTCTACAAGAAGACACAGTTATAATTAAGCTTGTGAACACTAAGGACAAAACTTGTAAAAGCAGCCAGAAAAAATGACACCTTACCTATAGGGGGAAAAAAACCCAATTTGAATGACAATGGATTTCCCATTGGTGACCATGAAGATCAGAGGAAATGGCATGATGTTTTTTAAGTGCTAAAAGAAAAGTACTGTTAACCCAGAATCCTTATCCCGTGAATTATCTTTTTGGAATAGGGAGAAATCAAGACATTCTCACATAAAAGCAAACTAAGAGAATTTGTTGCTAGCCAGCCTATCCTAAAAGGATGGCTAAAGGAATTTTCTTAAACAGAAAGAAAATGATTAAAGAAGGAACCTTTGAATATCAGACTAGAAGGAAGAACATGGTAAGCCCAAATATGAGTATATACGATGGGCTTTCCTTCCTCTCTGGAGTTTTCTAAATTTTATTTGACAGTTAAAACAAATTATAACATTGTTTGATATTGTTCTAAATGTACTTAGAGGAAATATTTAATATGATTATATTATAAACAAGGGAAGCTAAAGGGATTTAAAGAGAGTTATGGTTTTGTTACTTCACTGGAATTGTTAAAATGACATGAGTAGACTGATACATTTATGACTATACATACATGAGTAGAGCGATATGTTTATGAATATGCATACACCTTTTAGCAGCCACTAAAAAAGCTACACAAAGAGGTATGCTTAAAAGCACAATAGGTAAATAAAAATGGAATTCTTTTTTTAAAGTTTAGGTAACCCACAGGAAGTCAGAAAAAGGAAAACAGACAAAATTATAGAGAACAGACAGAAAACAAAAAATAAAATGACAGACTTAAGTCGACATATCAATAATTATATTAAAAGTACGTGGCTTATTATATCAATTAAAAAGACAGATTGGCATAGTAGAATAAAAAACCAACCCAATTATATGCTGTATACAAGAAACTTCAAATATTATGGTATATAAGCAAGTTGACAAGAAAATGATGGGAAAATATATATTATGTAAACATTAATCAAAGGGAAGTCAGAGTGGCTATATTCATATCATGTAAAGCAGACTTCAAAGCAAAGAATATTACCAGAGTTGGGGAAGAACATACGTAATGATAAAATGGTTAATCCGTCAAGAGGACATAGTAATACGTATATGCCCAGTGAATGGAGCTGAAACATGTGAAGCAGAAACTAATAAAATTGAAAGAAGTAGACTAATCCACAATTTTAGTTTGGGACCTTACCACTCCTTTCTCAATAATTGATAGTACAATTAGACAGAAGGTCAGCAAGGATATAGAAGAACTCAACAATACCATCAACCAAAGGATCTGATAGAGATTTCTAGCACTGTCTAGCACTACCCTATAACTACAGAATACCCCTTTTCAGGTATGCCTAGAACATATACCAAATTAGACCATATCCTGTGCCATCAGATGAACCTCAATACATTTTTAAAAATTTAGGACATACAGAATGTGTTCTCCAACCACAATAGAATCAAACTAGAAATCAGTAACAGAAATATAATAGGAAAATCTCCAAACAGATGGCAACTATGAAACATGCTTCTAAATAATCCTTAGGTCACAGGGGAAGTTCCAAGGTGAATCAAACAATGTGCTGAACTGGGTGAAAATGAAACATATCAAAATTTGTGGGATACAGTGAAAACATTGCTAAGAGGGAAATTTACAGAACTGCATGTGTACATTAGAAAAGAGAAAAAGTCTAAAATCAATATGTTTCAACTCAAGAACCTAGAAAAAAAAGGAGAAAACTAAACCCAAATCAAGCAAAAGGAAGGAAATAATAAAAACAGAAATCAATGAAATAGAAAACAGAAAAACAGAGAAAAATCAGTTAAATGAAGAGCTGGGTCTTTGAAAAGATTTATAAAATTGACAAACCTCTAGCAAGTCTGACAAAGCAAAAGGAGAACACCCAAATTACTAATATGAGAAATGAAACAATATATCAATGCTAACTCTGTAGACATCAAAAGGATAATGAGGGAATACTGTGAACATCCATATATACACATAAATGTGACAACTTAGATGAGGAACAACACTTCCTCAAAAAACTCCAACTACCACAGTTCACTGCCTATAACTATTAAGGAAATAGATTTAGAAATTTTAAAACTTCTCCAAAAAACAAACAAACAAACAAACAAACAAACAAAAAACTCCAGGCCCAAATGGATTCATTGAAGAATTTTACTAGACATTTAAAGAAGAATCAACACCAATTCTACACAATTTGTTTAGAAAATAGAAAGAAGGGAGCACTTTCTAATCATTTTATGAAGCTAGTATAGCTTTGATTCCTAAACCAAAATCAGTTAAAAAAAAAAAAAAAGATTACTACAAGTGAACATCCCTCATAAATATAAACACAAAAATCCTTAACAAAATGTTAGCAAATAGAATTCATCAATGTATTTTTTAAAACATGATAATTGAGGTTTATTCCAGGAGTACAGTCTGGTTAAATACTTAAAAATCAGTCAGTGTAATCTTCCATAATAAGAAGCTAAAGAAGAAAAAAAAATCACATGATTATATCAGTGCAGAAAAAGCATTTAACAAACTTCAACACTCATTTATAACAAAAATTCTCAGGAAAATAGGAATACAAAGATTTTCTCAAACTTAATAAAGAGCATCTACAAAAAAACTGTATAGTTACCATTATATTTAATGGTAAAAGACCAAGTGCTTTTCCACTAATATCAGGAAAAAGGTAACTATGTGTTTCAAGAACTCTTATTCAACATAGTGCTGGGATTTCTAGCCAGTAGAATAAGGTAAGAAATGGAAATAAAAGGTATACAGATCAGCAAGGAAGGAATAAAACAGTCCCTATTTGCAGATATATGAGTGTTTGTTTACATAGAAAGTCCCAGGGAGTCTACCAAAATCTTCTTAAAACTAATATATCAGTTTATAAAGTTTATAAGACACAAGATAAACATAAGTTTATTTCTGTAGACTAACAACAAACACATGGACATTGAAATTTAAAATACAATACATTTACAGTTACCAAAACCAAATGAAATGTTTATGTGTAAATCTAATAAAATGTGTATAGTACATGTGTGCTAAAAGCTATGCAACACTAATAAAAGAAGTATCTGAATAAATGAAGAGGCAATGCTCATGAATTGGAAAATTCAGCCTAGTAAAGATGTCAGTTCTACCAATTGTTTAATGTAATTCCTGTCAAAATCCCAGCAAGACTTTTTGTAGACATTGTCACGATTATTCTGAAATATATATGGAAAGGCAAAGGAACTAGAATTGCTAAAACAATTTTGAAAAATAATAATGTGAGAGGAACCAGTATACCCAATTTGAAGACTTACTACATAGCTACAGTAATCAAGACTGTTTGATATTGGTGGAGGGATATGCTCATAGGTCAGTGAAACAAAATAGAGAACCCAGAAATAGACCCACACATATATGATGCCCAACTGATTTTTGACAAAGTTGCCAAAGCAATTTAATGAAGGAAAGAAAGCCTTTTCAACATATGGTGCTGGAACAATTGGACATCCGTGGGCAGAAAATGAACCTCTACCTTAGTCTCACACCTTACACGAAAATTAACTCCAGATGAATCACAGAGTTAAAATTTAAACTGCAAAACTCTAAAACCTTTAGAAAAAAACACAGGAGAAAATGTGAGATCTAGGGCTAGGCAAAGAGTGTATATAGACTTGACACCAAAAAGCGTGATCACCCACATATGGAAAAATAAATAAACTGGACTTTATAAAAATTAGAACTTTTTTGCTGTGAAAGATCCTGTTAAGAGGATATAAAGACAAGCTACAGAGTGAGAGAAAATATTCGCAACCCATATATCTGACAAAAGCCATGTATATTTACAATATATAAAAAACTCAACACTCAACAGTAAAAAACCAAACAATCCAATTAGAACATGTGCAGAAGACATGAAGAGACACTTCACAGAAGAAGATATACAGATGGCACTAAGCACATGAAAAGATGCTCAACATCATTAGCCACTGGAGAAATACAAATTAAAACCATAATGAGATACAACTATACACCTATCAGAATGGCTAAAATTAAAAAGTAGTGACTGGCTAGGATACAGAGAAACTGGATTATTTATCCATTGCTGGTGGTTATGTGACAGAGTACAGCCATTCTGGAAAACAGTTTGATGTTTTCTTTAAAACCTAGACATTTGACTGGGCGCAGTGGCTCACTCCTGTAATCCTAGCACTTTGGGAGGCAAAGACAGGCTGATCACATGAGGTCATGAGTTCGAGACCAGCCTGGCTAACATGGTGAAACCCTGTCTCTACTAAAAATACAGAAATTACCTGGGCCTGGTGGCATGTGCCTGTAATCCCAGCTACTCAGGAGGCTGAGGCAGGAGAATCGCTTGAACCCAAGGCTCAACCCTTGGAATGAGCCAAGATTATGCCACTGCGCTCCATCCTGGGCGCAGTGCGAGGGACTCTGTCTCAAAAAAAAAAAAAAAAAAAAAAAAATCAAATAAACATTCGACCACCATATGCCCTTCTTTGGCACTGATTCCAAAGGGATGAAAATTTATGTTCATACAAAAACCTACACATGACTGTTTATAGCATCTTTATTCGTAATAGCCAAACAAACAAACAAACAAACCTAGAAACAGCCGAAATGTCCTTCAGTGGGTGAATATTTAAACAAACTGATACATCCCCACCATGGACTACTACTCAACCGTAATAAGGGATAGACTGTTGGTATGCGAAGCAACCTGGATGAATCTCTGGAGAATTATGCTGAGTGGAAAAAAAGCCAGTTCAAAAAGTTTACATACTGTATGATTCCATTTATATTAATATAACATTCTTGAAACGACAAAATTATAGGAGTGGGAAGGGGTTAGTGTTTTCCAGGGGTTAAGAAGGGGTTGGGGGATGGGAAGGAAGTGGTCGTAACTATAAAAGGGCAACGTCAGGGATCCTTGTGATGGAAATGTTCTGTGTCTTGACTGTGTCAATGTCAACATCCTGGTTGAGATAGAGTACAGAGTTTTGGAAGATGTTGCCATTGGGGAAAACTGGATATAGAGTACACCAAACATAAGATTGTTTAAAGCAATAATGGTCACACTGTGTTAAGATTTTCACGTATATAACTGGAATATATATGCTAGTAATACTATGCGTTTTGTTTGTTGATATGTCTTCATCAAGACTATGAAGAGTCTGAAATTTTATCCTGTTTGCAAGCTCATGAATTAGGCCACTATAGTATCATGGATGCTGGCAGAAGACATGAAGTTTCTGTGTCAGAGTTACAGATTTTTCTAGTCACAGCACAGCAGGCAACATGAACTTCATGTTCACATCGCTTCCCCTTGTCCCCCAAGTCCCACAAGGATGACACAGTAGGTCTTTGTCACAGCTAGATAATCCTGAGCTTAGGAGACTTCCAGTCTTATAAAGAGGTTTATAATAAACACACCCAACCTTTGACATTATTGTTCTGGCCAGGAAACAAACCTGCCTTCTTCTGTCATCTTCTAAGACTCTTGGTAACACAAACATCCTTCAAAAGATAATCCAAGACAAAAACTGCCACGAGGCATATAGAATTGCCCCATGCCACCACCACGACCAGAGAATATTTTAAGTCTCTCAATTTATAACTTTTCTCTTTTTCCTCCCTTGTTATTTATTTGTTGAAAACATGTCTAATCTCTTCTTATTTTTATTTATTTATTTATTTATTTATTTTTGAATTGGAGTCTTGCTCTGTCGCCCAGGCTGGAGTGCATGGTGCAATCTCGGCTCACTGCAGCCTCTGCCTCCCAGGTTCAAGTAATTCTCTTGCCTCCCCCTTCCTAGTAGCTGGAATTATAGGTGTGTACCACCATGACTAGCTAATTTTTGTATTTTTACTAGAGACATTCACCATGTTGGCCAGGATGGTCTTGAGCTCCTGGCCTCCAGTGATTCATCTGCCTTGACCTCCCAAAGTGCTGGGATTATAGGCATGAACCACTGCACCCGGCCCTGATCTCTTTTTTTTTTTTTTTCCTTTTTATTGTACTTTAAGTTCTGGGGTACATGTACAGAATGTGCAGGTTTTTTACTTAGGTATACACATACCATGGTGGTTTGCTGCACCCATCAACCCATCACCTGCATTAGGTATTTCACCTAATGCTATCCCTCCCCTAGTCCCCGACCCCCAACAGGCCTCAGTGTGTGATGTTCCCCTCCCTGTGTCCATGTGTTCTCATTGTTCAACTCCCACCTATGAGTGAGAACATGTGGTGTTTGGTTTTCTGTTCTATCGTTAGTTTCTTGAGAATGGTGGTTTCCAGCTTCATCCATGTCCCTGCAAAGGACATGAGCTCATCCTTTTTTATGGATGCATAGTATTGCATGGTGTATATGTGCCACATTTTCTTTATCCAGTCCATCATTGATGGGCATTTGGGTTGGTTCCAAGTCTTTGCTATTGTGAGCAGTGCTGCAATAAACATATGTGTGCATGTGTCTTTATAGCAGAATGATTTATAATCTTTTGGGTATATATCCAATAATGGGATTGCTGGGTCAAATGGTATTTCTGGTTTTAGATCATTGAGGAATCACCACAAATGATCTGTTTTTAGAAAAATTTCCCATGACCTGGCTTTTGTTCATTGCATCTTTGTGGAATCATTTTAGAATATTCTTCTATTCCCTGTATTTTCTACAATCTTTATTTAGATTTAAAGTCTTGATTATATTTAGGCTTTAGGTAGGGGGTGTGTGTGTGTATGTGTGCATGAATGAGTGTGTGTATGTATAAGAGTAATTAAAAATACTTCATAGGGCTGTGTACATTCTTTATATCATATCAGGAGGCATATTATGCATGGCTTTTATTGTGACACTGATAAGATTATGTTTGTTAATAAGATTGATCAGTATTTAAGTAGACATTGTCAGTCTGAACCATCTGTTACAAGGTTCTTCATTAGCCTTTCACTCACTGATTTTAGCAGCCATTGATACTCATTGCCTAGATTCAGTTCTTTAGGAGGGTTTGTTTTTGTTTGCTTGTTTGTTTGTTTGTTTTCCTGAGACAGGGTTTCTCATTCCTGTTGTGTGGGTTGCAGTGCTGTGGTGCAGTCACCGCTCACTAGAACTTCTGCCTCCCAGGTTCAAGTGGTTCTCCTGCCTCAGCCTTTTGAGTAACTGGGACTACAGATGTGCCCCACCACGCCTGGGTTTCACCATGTTGCCTAGGCCGGTCTTGAACTCCTGGGCTCAAGCAATCTTCCCACATTGGCCTCCTAAAGTGCTGTGATTACAGGCGTGAGCCATTGCACTTGGCCAAGATTTTTGAAATAATGATATTCTATTACTCTTTCTGCATTAATTATCTGGAATTCCTCTATAAAGAACATTCACTCATAACTCTTCTATTTTCCTGAGGCATAGTTTGTGTGAGGAAGTCAGAATAAATGCTTGATGCTGTTATTTTCATAGTAAAAAAGTGAGAGTAATGTGTACACATACAGAAGTGCCTCATTCTTTTTAATGGGTGCTTAGCATTTCATTACTATGGATTGTGTCAAATAACATGTTTATTATTTGTTTTACTTTTTAAATTTTTATTGGTTATTGGGGAACAGGTGGTGTTTGGTTACATGGGTAAGTTCCTTAGTGGTGATTTGTGAGATTTTGGTGCACCCCCACCTGAGCAGTATTCACTGCACCCGATTTGTTGCCTTTTATCCCTCACTCCCTTCCCACCCTTTCCCCCTGAGTCCCCAAAGTCCATTGTGTCATTCTTACGCCTCTGCATCCTCATAGCTTAGCTCCCACTTATGAGTGAGAACATGTGATGTTTGGTTTTCCATTCCTGAGTTACTTCACTTGGAATGATAGTCTCCAGTCCCATCCAGGTCGCTAGTAGTGCCTTTTGACTGTTCGCTGAGTGACGGAAATGTGTCACACTCTCCATCCCTTCTGTTGCTTTCCTTGTCAATGTATTGGGCATGACAAGGAGGGAAAGGAAAATGTCTCCTGACTACACAGAGTGCAGTCATTGTGCTGTGAAAGATGTCCTGGTAGCCCTGAGCAGGGTGGCCACCCCTCTTCCTTACAGACCCATTCCTCCTCCAAACAAGCCAGTCTCACTGATTCGTGGTTCCGTGGCATCTCCGGTGGATTTGACTCATTGTTAAACATGCCTTCCCAGGTGTTTTAAACAGGGGTAGACTTCTCTGCACTAATGCTGAGCGTTGCTTCCTCATCTCTTTTCCTGAGAACTTTAGCTTTACCTCGGCCTTTTGAGATTATTGGGACTGATATGTAGAAACTTGTGTGTTTTGCTGTTCTTGCAACCATGCAAGCATTGGAGATGTGTTAATATTTTGGTGTCTATGGGACTAGAGCAGTTACGGGCAATAGTACCTTTGAAGATAGCATTCACGATGGTTCCTGCCTGGTTATAGGCAGAATCCCTATGCTCCATGTGTTTTTCCACTGAGACTTTTTTTTTCCTTTCCAACTTTCATTTTAAGTGCAAAGGATGGATGTGCAGGTTTGTTACATGGGTAAATTGTGGGCCGAGGGGGTTTGGTGTACAGATAATTTTGTCACCCAGGTAATCAGCATAATACTCAGTATGTAGTTTTTCAGTCCTTATCCTTCTCTCACCCTCCACCTTGCTCAAATAGGCCCCAGTGTCTATTGTTCTCTTCTTTGTCTCCATGTGTACTACTCAATGTTTAGCTCCCATTTATAAGTGAGAACATGCAGTATTTGGTTTTCTGTTCCTGCGTTAATTCACATAGGATAATAATGGCCTCCAGCTCCATTCAGGTTGCTGCAAAGGACATGATTCATTCTTTTTTATGGCTGTGTAGTATTCCATGGTGTATATGTACCACATTTTCTTTATCCAGTCCACTGTTGATGGATATCTAGGTTAATTCCAAGTGATTTCTTATGCATCCCTGAGACTCTTGAGTACAGGAGGTGGAGGTGGTAGGGCCCTGCGGCTGCTCTTCCTGCTGCGGTATACAGGCAAACAGATGAGGTGTTTAAACACCACCACCAGTAGCCACTTAAGTTGTTTTAGCCTGCAGTAATAAACTTGATCATGAGAGAGTGTTAATTTTGATTTATTAATGTTTTTTTCCACAAATGGATATGGAGATACCCGTCTTCCCCAACTCTCCGGATTAGTCTGCTAGGGCTGCATAACAAACTACCACACACTTAGTGTCTTTTTTTTTTTTTTTTTTGAGATGGAGTCTCGCTCTGTTGCCAAGCTGTAGTGCAGTGGCGCGATCTCGGCTCACTGTAACCTCTGCCTCACAGATTCAAGTGATTCTCCTGCCTCAGCCTCGTGAGTAGCTGGACTATAGGTGTGTGCCACCACAACCAGCTAATTTTTGTATTTTTAGTAGAGATGGGGTTTCACTATATTGGCCAGGATGGTCTCTACCTCTTGACCTTGTGATCTGCCCGCCTTGGCCTCCCACACTTAGTGTCTTGAAACAACAGAAATTTATCCTCTCACAGTTCTGGAGGCTAGCAGTCTGAAATCAAGGTGCCAGCTGGGCCACACACCATCTGGAATCTCTAAGGGAAGATCCTTCCTGGTGGCTTCCAGGAATCCTTCGCATTCCTTGGCTTGTAGCTGCCTCACTCCAGTTCCTGCCTCCATCACCATATAGACTTCTCTGTGTTCCTCTGTGCATACTCTCCTCATCTCACAAGGACACCAGTCATTGGATTTAGGGCCTGCCCTAATCCAATATGATCTTATATTAATTACAAAATTTACAATCTGCAAAGTTCCTATTTCTGAATCAGGTCAGATGCTAGGGCTGTGAATGAACATTAATTTTGGGAATATTTTTCAACCCACTACACCCTCCTAGTAATTTTTCTGTTTTTTGGCAAAGTGGCAAGCATTTCAAACAGTTTTAGTTAATTATCATGTTGTTTGCTAGCAAAAATAGTTTTATTTATAAGAAGCAGCTGAGCAGTCACCTAAATTGAGGACTGTGTTAGGGGCTACAGTTGTGTCAGTCTGGGATGACTGTCATTAGTACTCACGTCACTGTGGTAAGTGTCGTAGTTATTGATTGCAGACTTAGTTCATTGAAGTTGATGATGAAAGGGAACTATTTTGTTCCCATGCCTTCCCATTGGCAAATCAGCTCCTCCTTGTTCCTAGATCTACTTGAAGAGTCTAAATTGCATGCTAGCAGATACTGTGAAAGACTTGAATCACAATTTGATACATTGTAACAGAGCATGCACAGAACCACCTAAAGCAGTGTAATGTAAGAACTGTTAAGCAAGAAACAGTGTAGGAGAGTGTGGCCGTTACATGGGAGAGTTCCACAGTTTTAAATGCTTTCATTGATGCCGCGGTGAATTCTCGGTAATTGTCTTACTTTTATAGAGTAATAAAACTGACTCAGAATGTTTGTCAGATTCTAGATATTCCTGGGAAGAAAACTGCTGCCAGCCATTATTTTGACATGTAGCTTTTCACGTTTGCAGTGTGTCTGTTTATAATTAATAAAAGTTTATTAATATAACATTAAGCATTTAAGGCCTTGGAAATATTGTAGCCCTGCAGATGAAGGAGGACTAGCCAATGGCTTCGTCTGTGATAGTTTCTAAGCACAACAGTCCCCTCCTTACAATGGTTTGACTGAAGATTTTTTTTGAGTTTACAATTGTGTGAAAGTGATATGCCTTCGGTAGAAACTGTGGTTTAAGTATCCATACAACCACTCTGTTTTCCACTTTCAGTTCAGTATTCAGTAATTTACATGATATAGTCAACACTTTATTATAAAATAGGCTTTGTGTTGTTAGATGATTTGCCCAGCTACAGACTAACGTAAGTGTTCTGAACATGTTTAAGGTACGCTAGGCTAAGCTGTGATATTGGGTAGGTTAGGAGTATTAAATGCATTTTCGACTTAATAAATAGTATTTTCAATTTATGATGGATTTATCAGGACAGGACCTAATCCCATGCTAAGGAGCATCTGTACCTGGAAGTGCTTAGAAGATAATGTGCACTTCTGCCGACATGGTTTACATTTGCAAGAAAGTACATTAGCTATGCTTCAAGAAAGCGTGGTTCTTTTAACTTCTGCCAGTTAACTAAGGACCCTTTTGATTCACAGGAAAAGGAAAAACTAAGATGTGAGCGGGGTTGTCCCAGCTTCTTGCGTTTTCGGAGCAAATAGTAGACGGGTGTGTGATTGTCTTTTTGAACAAAAAAAAGGAGATAAATCCCTCTCCCCACAGACTCCCCTGATATCGTTCTGACTTATTAGAGCCTATTTATTGGTACCTTTCAGATGCGGTGTACGGCTTACCTGATATTGAGGCTTTTATCTTGGCAACTGATGCCTTAGGATTTTCATTTCCTTTGAACTTTTATCTGAAGCCCTTCCTAGAAAAAGGTCTTGCCATTGTACTGGCTCTGTGTAGATCTCAATTCTTATTACAGTGGTAGACATTGCTCTTTCTTGCCTCCTTTTAAGCACTGCCTAATTTCCTATACTTCTTGTCTCTAAGTGGGTGCACAGTGGAGTGCCTCCGAGCTTGGAGTCTGGAGCAGGGCTTCCTGGTTGTGCCACTTATTTTGCTGGTAACTTAACCTACCTCCAAGATCGGATGGAGAATACCTGAGTTAATATTTGTAAAGTGTTCAAACTGTGCCTGGTTCATAGTATGCATGTGTGTCTTTTTCTTTCTTCAAGATAAACCATGTTCTATATCTTGATTGTGGTAGCGGTTACATGACTATATATGTTTGTCAAAACTCATTGGAACTGTGCACTTAAAAAGGATGAATTTTACTGTATATTAATTATATCTTAATAAACCACACCTAAATTTTTTGTTAAAGCTAACAAACAAACTCTTTCATTCAATCAGCAAAGTGTTTATTAAGTGTTACACAGTGGGATTATAAAACATATAATTCTGGCCTGGCATGGTGTTGCATGCCTGTAATCCCAGCACTTTGGGAGGCTGAGGTAGGAGGGTCACTTGAGCCCGGTAGTTCAAGACCAGCCTGGGCAATAGGGCGAGACCCTGTCTCTACAAATAATAATTTTTAAAAATTAGCTGGGCGTGGTGGTTCATGCCTGTGGTTCTAGCTACTTGGGAGGCTGAGGAGGGAGGATTGCTTGAGCCCAGGTGGTCAAGGCTGTAGTGAGCTGTGATCATGCCACTGCACTCCAGCCTGGGTGACAGAGGGAGACCCTGTCTCAAAAAAATTTTTGTTTCAAAAAAAAAAAAAACAAAAACAAACATGTAATTCAAAGACGCTTGCCAGTGTAGATTAATAAACTAATTATAACACAGGATAAATTTGCTTATTAGCATGACATGGTAAGAGGTGCGGCCAAGCAGCTTATTAGTCATCCAGGCAAGAAATGCTGTAGGGACTTAGAGGCAGGATTGCTTCCTGTAGTCACGAAGACTTCACCAAAGAGTGGGAACTTCAGGTGGACCTTAGAAGATGGGTAGGATTTAGGGAGGTGGGCATTTGGGAGGGCCCGTGAATACAGATACAAAGCCTAGGGGTGGAAACACATGTGGAGAGTTTAGACAACCATGAGAGAGCCGGTTGGATCAAAGTGGATTCTCTCCCACTGTGTAAGGGGCAGCTTTGCCTTCTGGTCTAACACAGCCTTTTTTCTTCATCCGTAGAAAGGTCCCCCTTCTGGGAAAGACCGGGTGAAGAAAGGTGGATCCTACATGTGCCATAGGGTAAGTCATGTCAATAAACTATTTTGTCGTTCTTGTTCTGATAGCAGTTTTATGGATCCATTGTAAATGATAGCCCCAAATGTCTCATTCACTTCTGCAAATGCATACCTAACCCCACTGAAACCAGAAAAAAAGGAGGATAGTCATCTCAAATTTGGTTACAAGCACGGAGAAAAGTAACACAAGTAGCAGAGGTTGTGAATGACGTATTGTCAACCACATTTCATCTATTGAATCTTGCCCCTTTGAGAGACCTTTGTTGTCTCGTGAACTGCATCGGGGTGAGTGTATATACCTTTTCCAGCATGTGAGTCTGAAAGCACATCCTTAATTTATTTGAGAATCCTGTACATTTCTGGATTTTTTGTTGAGATTCAGGTGAGAGTTATATATGGAGGGCAGATTGTGATATACTGAAATGGAAGCATCCTGTGTTCTGGGTACAAAGTGTGCCTTGTGAAATGAGCATCATTCCCAGAGTGTTTCTTCTCTTCGGGCTATGATTTTAGTGTCTGAGCTGGCTTTCTTCATCAGTTAGAGTGACTTGGTGTTTCATAAATAACCTTTATAAGGAATTTGGAAATAGAATACCATCCCTTCCCTTTTTTCTTTGAGTCATATATTTTTCACATCTCCTGAACTCCAGCTTTCTCTCCCTGTGCAGAGATGGCATTTTGCAGATTGTTATTGCCGCAAAGCTTCCCCTAGTAATTTATTCAGTCCAGGTGGTTAGAGACTTAAAACCACCTATAATGGCTCCAAATTAAGTTACTAATTTGATAATGATGGCATTATCGAATTTTGTCTTAAAACAGTGGTTCTCAAACTTTATTCCACATTGTAATCATCTGGGATCTATATAAAATACTGATGTCTGGTTCCTCACTCACCCCCATTCTGATTTGATTTTTCTTCGGTGTGAGCTGGGCATTGCATTTTTTAAAGCTCTCCAGGTGATGAAAACATACGTCCAAGTTTGGGAATCACTAGCCTAAAGCAAATCTCTCTAGATTATATATATATGTGAGTTTGTATGTATGTGTATCTTCTGTATTTCTTAGGATTTTTAATCCAGTGATTCAGGTAGAAGTTCATAAAGCAGAGCTCAATTGATGCTTTAGACCTACACTGATAATAAGATGTAGACCAATTTATCTTCATAAAATCTTTTTTTTTTTTTTTTTTTGGTGACAGGGTCTCACTCTTCATCCAGACTGAGGTGCAGTAGCACAATCACAGCTCACTGCAGCCTCGACCTCCTAGGCTCAAGTGATCCTCCCATCTCAGCCTCCCAAGTAACCTGGCTAATTTTTAAATTTTTTGTAGAGATGGGGTCTTGCCGTGTTGCCTAGGCTGGTCTTGAACATTTGGGCTCAGAAAATTCTTCCTGCCTTTGCTTCCCAAAATGTTGGGATTCACTGCGCCTGGCCTAAAATTCTAGTTTTAATTTTAAATTAAAAGCGTTGTCCCAGGTCTTCCCAATATATTTATATGTTCACATATACATCAGAGTCTTTAATCCCAGATTGTTTCTCTATTTGAAGTTGTTGCTACAAATGTACCTGGATCTTCTTGCCAGGGAAGCAGGCTTCCATGGAAAACAGGTGAATCTCTCTTTGTACAGTAGTGTCTCAAAATCCTAATTGTCACCAGTTATGTCTCTGACATATGGCACTTTTCTAAATTGAGAATCCATTTACTTTCTAAGTAATTGAGGACCAGAAGATTTTTCTTCAAGAATAAATGGGGTAACAGAAGCTTGTAAAAAACATTTTAAGCAAGTAAAGAACATTAACTATCCTAATTCCATGCATAGGAATGTATCTACTTTCATGTTTATAATTTTTAGCTTACTTGTCATCTACATTTTTATAAGCTTCCCAGTAGATTCTTTAAAAATATCTTTTAACCTCCTACATGCTTTATTAAGTATGCTTACATGGTACTGATTTTTGTATGTTCATCTTGTATCTTGCAACCTTGCAAAACTCATTTATTAGTCCTAGTAATGTTTTTGTAGATTGTATTATATTTTCTACATAGGTGATCATATGATCTGTGAATGTTGACAGTTCTTCCTTTCTAATCTAGATGCCTTTTATAACTTTTTCTTGCTGTATGTCATTGGCTAGAACTTTCAGTATAGTGTTGAATAGGAATGATAAGAGTAGACATTCATACCTCATTCTTGATCTTAGGGAATAAACATTCAGTTTTTCAAAATCAGATATGTGTTAGCAATAGCTTTTTCATAGACGCCCGTTACAGCTTGAGAAAGTTTTTTTCCATTGCTAATTTTTTGTGAGTTTTTTTTTTAATCAGCAATGGATGTAGATTTTGCTGGGTGCTTTTTCTGCATCTATTGAGATGATAATATGATTTTGCTTTTTCTTTTTTTTTTCTTTCTTTCTTTCTTTATTTTTTATTATTATATTTTAAGTTCTAGGGTACATGTGCATAATGTGCAGGTTTGTTACATATGTATACTTGTGCCATGTTGGTGTGCTGCACCCATCAACTCGTCAGCACCCATCAACTCGTCATTTACATCAGGTATAACTCCCAATGCCATCCCTCCCCCCTCCCCCCTCCCCATGATAGGCCCCGGTGTGTGATGTTCCCCTTCCCGAGTCCAAGTGATCTCATTGTTCAGTTCCCACCTATGAGTGAAAACATGTGGTGTTTGGTTTTCTGTTCTTGTGATAGTTTGCTAAGAATGATGGTTTCCAGCTGCATCCATGTCCCTACAAAGGACACAAACTCATCCTTTTTTATGGCTGCATAGTATTGCATGGTGTATATGTGCCACATTTTCTTAATCCAGTCTGTCACTGATGGACATTTGGGTTGATTCCAAGTCTTTGCTATTGTGAATAGTGCCACAATAAACATACGTGTGCATGTGTCTTTATAGCAGCATGATTTATAATCCTTTGGGTATATACCCAGTAATGGGATGGCTGGGTCGTATGGTACATCTAGTTCTAGATCCTTGAGGAATCGCCATACTGTTTTCCATAATGGTTGAACTAGTTTACAATCCCACCAACAGTGTAAAAGTATTCCTATTTCTCCACATCCTCTCCAGCACCTGTTGTTTCCTGACTTTTTAATGATCGCCATTCTAACTGGTGTGAGATGGCATCTCATTGTGGTTTTGATTTGCATTTCGCTGATGGCCAGTGATGATGAGCATTTTTTCATGTGTCTAAAACATGTCTAAAACACCAAAATGTCTAAAACACCAAAAGCAACGGCAGCAAAAGCCAAAATTGACAAATGGGATCTCATTAAACTAAAGAGTTTCTGCACAGCAAAAGAAACTACCATCAGAGTGAACAGGCAACCTACAGAATGGGAGAAAATTTTTGCAATCTACTCATCTGACAAAGGGCTAATATCCAGAACCTATAAAGAACTCAAACAAATTTACAAGAAAAAAACAAACAACCCCATCAAAAAGTGGGCAAAGGATATGAACAGACATTTCTCAAAAGAAGACATTCATATGCCAACAGACACATGATTTTGCTTTTTTTATCTGTTCATATGGTGAATTACATTGATTTTCAAATATTAAGCTATCCTTGCATTCCTGGGATATGTATCATTCCACTTAGTCATGATGTATTATCTTTTTTATACATTTTGGATTTGATCTGCAAAAATTATGAGTGAGTAGTTTTGCATCTAGTTTATTCTGTGTTTTCTTGTAATATCTTTGTCTGATTTTGGTTTCAGGGTATTGCTGTCTTCATAGATTGAGTTAAATATTAACTTATTTTACATTTTTTGCAAGAGTTTGTGTAGAATTAGTGTTATTCTTGAAATGTTTGATAGGATTCCTTGGTGAATGCATTTGGGCCGAGAGTTTTAACTATTAATTAATTTAGAAAACAGGATCGAATTTCTGAACTCAAGCAATTGTCCTGCCTCAGCCTCCCTAGTGGCTGGGACTATACATATGAGCCAGTATGCCGATTTTTTTTCTTTTACTATAGGCCTAATTTTTAAAATAGACGTGGGACTATACAGCTTATCTGCTTCTTCTTGGGTACATTCTGGTAGTTTGTATCTTTTAAGGAATTTGTCCATTTCATTTGATTTATTGTATTTATTGGCATAATCTCTGCCTTTCTTTGGGTGTTTAGACTATTTATATTTAACGTGGTTTTTGATATGGTTGGGTTGAAATGTGCCATCTTGATTTTTTTTTCTCTGTCTCACCTGTTCTTGTTCTCTGTTTGTCTTCCTTTTGATTGCATACTTTTTATCACCCCATTTTCTCTCCTTAATACTTATTAGCTGTAACTCTTTGTTTTATAATTTTAGTATTAATTTAAAGTTTATATTATGCATTTTTATCTTTTCTTAGCTTACCTGAAGGATTTGTTTTAATTTAGTTAGGTTCCATATGATGGGGATAACATTTTAGAAGAGGAGAATAGCAGAGTGACAAAACTGAGTGGGATCCACAGGATTTTCCATAGAAAAATGGCACTTCCAGGATCTTGGTCAAGTGAATTGTTTATTAGGTTGGTCTTTAACATCAGTCTGATTATATCTGTAAGGTCAGGAAAATAGCACAGTGTTGATTGTGAATTATTTTCAGAGTGCTTAGCCTTTCCAGTAGATTAAGAGTGACAGCTTTTACTAAATTATTGGGATGTGGATTAGGGAATTACATCTGGATTGGAGTTCTATATCTGTTTCTTGCCAGGTATGTGACCTTGGGGAAATTACTTAATCTTTCCAAGCCTCAGTTTTCACATTTGTAACATGCTATAATTATACCCATTATAAGGTTCTGGTGAAGATGCTATAATTATACCCATTATACCCATTATAAGGTTCTGGTAAATGAACCAACATATATAAGTTCTTGGTACAGTGCTTAGCTTGTGGTAAAGGCTCAGTAAAAGTTAGTTGCTCCTATCAGCATCATCTTTATTGTAATTAGATTATTTCCCCTCTTCTTTTTTGAAGAAGGAACTGACTAATAAACTCCCAACTAGACAGGCAAAAACAATGTTTATGGCATAGGTGAAAATCAATAAAAGGAAAAAAAATCAATAGAAAGAATAATGTTATAATTCATTTTTAAAAACATTTTCTTGCTTAGATGATAACTTATTTTTGATCATGGGCCAACACGAGTTTGTCTGGCTAAAGTAAATTCTTTTTTTTGAGACAGACTCTCACTCTGTCACCCAGGCTAGAGTGCAATGACATGATCTTGGCTCACTGCAACGTCCGCCCCCCAATTTCAAGCATTTCTCCTGCCTCAGCTTCCTGAGAGCCGGGATTACAGGTGTGTGCCACCACGCACGGCTACTTTTTGTGTAGAGATGGGGTTTTACCAAACTGGCCAGGCTGATCTTGAACCCCTGACCTCAAGTGATCCTCCCGCCTTGGCCTCCTAAAGTGCTGAGATTATAGACGTGAGCCACCATACCCGGCCTGCCTGGCTAAAGTTAATTCTGATGATCATTCATAATTTTTTGAAAATCTATCCAAAGTATAGCTTCAAGAAGGAGATAGGGGCACAGAAAGAAAAACTATGAGGCAACATGTCATCTGGTTAAGGGTGCAGACTTTGTAATCAGATTGAATAGGCTGGAACCTTGGATCCACCATTTATAAACCATGTAACCTTAGGCACACTATTAACATCTGTGTGCCTCAATTTTTCCTCAAGTATACAGTGCAGATACTAATAATGCCTATCTCATAGGATTGTTGAAAGGATCAAGTGACTTAATACATAAGAAGTTCTTTGAATAGTTCACATAGTAAGTACTCAAGAAATACTCGTTGTTGTTGATGTTGTTAGATTAATCCCTCTGGGTCTTTAGCTCAGCCTACAACATTGAGGAAATCCTCACCTTCCTGTCAAGATGAAGAGCGAAAGGAGTTGGTCTAGTGTCAGTGGCAAGTGCAATGGATGGGAAATTGAGACATCTCTTCTGTTGTGGAGTTCTCAATAATGATTTTGTTTAACATGAGCTACAATTATCTTTAAAATGCCCTTTGTCCCTAAAAGTCTTCCTCTCATAAAAACCATATTGCTGTTCCACTTGACTTTGAAGCCCCAAGGCTGGTAAGTCATTATCTTAAATAGATTGTTCCCAAGTCCAGGATCACATTCTTAGCACAGACATGGAGATCAATTTCACACAGTAATTAGCCATCTTGATGAAATAGGACTAAAACAGGTCCTTCCCACTTGCCCTGTTCTTAATTAATAGAATGACCCATTTTTCAGCCACCTAGACCTCACATCCTTAAGAACCACTTTTGGTGCTAAAAATAAAGTTGGAAAAAAAGAAAGAGCAATGAGGACATTTATAATGAGGCCATTTACCTCTTTAATTATATGCTTTGAACGATTAATAAATGTTTGCTGAGTGAATGAGTGCATTTGAAATGGAATGATGTGTGAATTGACTGTTTTCTCAACTGATGGCTCTGACCTCTCAATACTAACTTTTGTAGTGAGTCTTGCTTTTTAGGGTTTAATTTTTTATTGTCATTTTGGCTAATGGACAGTGTCAGGGATTGCTGTGATCTAATAAAAAACTTTTGGTGGTGGGGAAGGGAGAAGCACTGATTTTAAACTTTTTATTATACAAAGAAAACATTTTCATAGCATACAAATTAGAAAATATATAATAAAGATCAAAACGAAAATGAAATCATTATGTTTCCTAAAGAAAACAATTGATAGTATTCCAGCAAACTTAATTTTTGTCTTTCAAGAATGGAATTATTCTGTATATTCCAGGGTCTTCAGATACAGCCCTGGGAATAATCTCTTATATATCTCTTTTCTACTGTCCTGTGTCACAGCTGTAGAATCCTCAACACAGTGCTTTGGGCAGGTCCCACCAGTTCATTTGAGTTGTTATATGCTAGGTTTTGTGGCATATGAACATCATCTTATTTTAAAATAGTTTCTGATATAATTTAAGAGATAAGTGACAGGTAGAAATATGCCGTTCAACAAAAACCTAAGTCCTATGCCCTATCACCAGAGAGCTTTCTTAACTTTCCCATTTATGCAGCAATTGTATATCCACATTCAGATGCTGGCAGGGGTATTACCATCTTCCTGCAGTTGAACACAAGGTTTCTAAGACCTACTTAGAAGCTGGCTAATACCTTTGTTGTTTTAGTGAGGAAGCCAGTTACCCCAAAGACAGTCATTGCTCTTGCCTGGAATTCTCATGCTCCAGATCTTTGAGCAACTCAGCCCACATGTGATCTTAGAGGGGCCTTTCCCGACCACGACCCTATCTAAAGTAGCTACCCAGTCACTCTCAGTCCTCTTTCCCTATTTTCCTTCCTGCAGAGGTGACTACTCCTGGAAAACAGCTTGAATGTATTGGTTGATTTATTGTCTGACAATTCCCTGTTGAATGTCAGCTCCCTGATAACAGGTATCTTGTTTGTCTTGTTCTGATTGTATCCGCCATACCTAAAATAGCATCTGGCATATTGTAAACTCTTATATATTCAATGAATAATTAAACCATGCTCTGATATTATCAGGCTGTGGCCTTGCTATCCTCTCAACTTGCCCTTCTAAATCCTATAAACCAGTGTTACTCAAAGTGTGGCCCATGGGCCTGTAGCATCAGCAGCACCTAGAAACTTGTTAGAAATAGGTTCTTGAGCCCCATACTAGACTTCCTGAATCAGAGTTTCTGGATGGGTGGCATAGGAACATGGATTTAAGCAAGCTGTATTGGCCGTTCTTATGTATGCTGAGGTCTGAGGACCACTGCCAAGATCATGGAAATCTCATCCACATCAATTTTTGCCTTCTAAAAAAGCCTTTCCTAAAATCTGTGGCATTCTACAAGGGACAACTCCTTCACCTGAATTACTAATTACCTCAGAATTGTTTACCCCTACATGCTTTGTAGCTGTCTGATGTATAGTCTGTTTCTTCAACCAGTCTGAGATCTCCAGCAAGACAGGAACATAATTCTACTCTGATCTTTTCTGTGGGTGTAATGAGTGAGCAATCAGGAAACACTTGATTGTTTTTGGTCATGTGTGTACATTTATGGGACAAGAATGTCATGTCGTCTGTGTAGCTCCCCCTGAACCTGATCTTTGCTGCGGTGTGGAATTGGCCACACATGCTTGGTTGCATGGGGCCCTGGATTATCCACAGGAACTTGGTTCTGGAAATACCAAAGCACTGTTGTTTCACAGCAGCCCAATGAGTAGGCCCTGCATGGGATGAGGCTTTTGCTATGTCTTCCTGCATGGTCACCTCTAGTCATTTGAGAGCTTCTGTTGCATGCGCATCACATATAGTAGGAGATGCCATCAATTTATCAATTATTTCAAGCACATTTTAAATTCATCGTCCCTCTGTCTACCTGAGAATTGCTAATGTCATATTCTTCACTGACCACAAGGCAAATTAGAAAATTGGTTGCTATCATTTCAGTATCTATGGAAGACAAAGCACTGTGTCTTTCTTTTTACAGTAGAAGTGCTCCAGAGGATTTCTGTGTCAACGTTAGAGATACTTTTCATAAAGATAAGCAGCATTTTATTCTTCTGAGAGAAAGGAGAATAATTAAAAAATAAAAAAACCTTTTGCATGCTGACTTCCCCCGACTCCAAATTATCGCTTCTGCACAGATTCTAAAGTTATTCCACACGTTTCTTTGGGAAACTTCTTTAACCAGCTTGCGGAGACTTGAGCTGTACTGGGCCAACTCATAGTGTATGCTCATGGCACACAGGATGACTAGTTTATTTTTATTCTCCGTTATTTTGGATCGGAGAACAATCCTAGGGCACAAGAGTTTCATGCGTGGTGATTTTTGGCATGTGGAGGCTTTTGAAGTAATCTGTGGTTAATCACTGAATACCTGCTAGGTAGGCAGGGATATGTGCGTTAGGCTGTCTTATGTTTGTGCAAGTGTACAAGTGCATGCAGGGCTTGTGTATTGGGCAGTGGGAAAGAAGACATGAGTTGTGATAACCTTCCCTCTGGAGTGTAGAATCTTGCCAGGAAAGCAAGCACACCACAGTTAGATCTGAGCTGGAATTCTGCTTTCTTTAATAACTGTGCAATCTTGGGTAAGTCATTGAGTTTCTCTGGGCTGTTACAATCAAATGACGTAACAGATGAAGATGCCTAGCCCCATGTCTGGTGTGTACTAGGTGCTGAAGGTCTGTGTTGGTGTGCATGTGTATACTTGTGCCCGGCTCTTATTTAATAACACAGATGTAAAACAAACTGCACACAACATTGTATAGCTTTATTAGTTACTATGATTTAAACTCCCAAAGCAACACATTTTTAAAAAGCAATGTTGTCCCACAGCCTTTCCTACATTTGATGTTCCTAGGCTTATTGTTTAATTTTTTGCCAATCTACTGTATTAAATGAGATCATAAATATGATTTAGATAGTAAATGATATCATAAATATTATTTAGATATTAAATGATATCTTAGTGTTATTCTTAATATTTTTTCAGTGGCCATCTATCACTTATTATTTAGTTTAATTTAAAAAATTAATATATATTAATTCTTATTGTATAGGAATACTGCATAGGTTTCATATGGGAAGTATGAAACTCAGGTTGCTTGAGGGATAACTGCTGTGCACACTGTGGTGCATTCAGAACCTTCCAGTCTTTTCTTCTTGGCATATTAGTTATCTACACTGAGGTCATACCACATATACAGCTTTATATTCTGACTTTTTCATTTAACTTTTTTTTTTTTGAGACAAGATCTTGCTCTGTCACCCACACTTTAGCACAGTGGCTCAGTGATGGTGCACTGCAGCCTCAAACACCTGGACTCAAGAGATCTTCCTACTTCAACCTCTCAAGAAGCTGGGACTACAGGTGCACACCACCATGCTCAGCTAATTTTTTGTAGAGATGGGGTCTTGCTGTGTTGCCCAGGCTGGCCTTGAGCTCCTGGCCTCAAGCAGTCCTCCCATTTCAGCCTCCCAAAATGTTGAGATTACAGGTGTGAGCCAGTGTACCTGGCCTCATTTTACATTTTGTCATGAAAAAGTCCTGTGTCATTAAATATTATATAAAAACATGACTTTCAATGGCTGCTTGCTTTTCTGTTATATGGATGTGCCCAAACTTAGGCAATCACTGGTTTTCACGTTTTTCTTTTTTGCTGTTCTATCTAATGTGGAACATCTTTGTACTATATCTGTGTTACGTTTACAAGGTAAAGGACGTTGGAAAATATGTGGTTAATTCTTGAATGTGCTGCCCTTTTTAAAGCATACATGTGAAGTATCCATACAGCCAGGGTTGTGGGGAAGCACTGTCTGCAGCTGGTGCTTTTGTGCAACATGCATCTGACAGGTTAGAGCCCTCAGCCGAGAGTCCCAGTAGCACTTACCTTGCGTTTTCTCTCTGCACAGTCCTATTGTTACAGGTATCGCTGTGCTGCTCGTAGCCAGAACACACCTGATAGCTCTGCTTCGAATCTGGGATTCCGCTGTGCGGCCGACCGCCTGCCCACCATGGACTGACAACCGAGAAGAATTTTCCCAATCCAAGAAGGAGTCGTGTCTGACCTACACTGGGCTTCCCTCAGAACTCTGAACGATCTCATGCAAAGAATTCCCACCCTGAGGTGGGTTACATACCTGCCCAACGGCCAAAGGAACCGCCTTGTGAGACCAAATCGCTGACCTGGGTCAGTGCATGTGCTTTATTGTGTGGTGCATCTTTGAAGATCATCGCCATATTTTACTTTTGAGAGTTTTTAAAGCAGAAGGGGAGTGGAGGGAACCCTGACCTAGGCTTCAGGAGGCCCGCATCCTACACAGGCTCTGCCACAGGGGTTAGACCCCAGGTCTGACACTTGACCTTCCTGGGCCTCAAGTTCCGTCCCCTATCAAATGAGGGGATGGACAGCATGACCTCTGGGTTTCTCTCCAACTCATCAGTTCTAAAGAGGATATCAGATTCTATTGTGACTTCATAGTGAGAATTTATGATAGATTATTTTTTAGCTATTTTTTCCATGTGTGAACCTTGAGTGATACTAATCATGTAAAGTAAGAGTTCTCTTATGTATTATTTTCAGAAAAGGGATGGTGGTGACTCCTTTATATTCATACTGCACTTTGTTTTTCCAAGGAAATCAGTGTCTTTTACATCGTTATGATGAATCCCACATGGGCCAGTGATGGTATGCTGAAGTTCAGCCATTGAACACACAGGAATGTCTGTGGGGTGACTCTACTGTGCTTTATCTTTTAACATTAAGTGCCTTTGGTTCAGAGGGGCAGTCATAAGCTCTGTTTGCCCCTCTCCCCAAAGCCTTCAGTGAATGTGAAATGTGTGCTAAATGGGGAAACCTGTTTAATTCTAGGTATAGGGTAAAAGGAATGAGGACCTTGAATTAGCTATATTCAGGGTATCTGGTATTTTGTAATAGGGAATAGGAAACCTTGTTGGCTATGGAATATCAGATGCTTTGAATCATGCACTATGTCGAATAAACTTATCTGCTAAATCAGGCTTCACTCTCATCAGCTTCTTTTCTCTTTCTCTTCTTTGCATTTTCTTTTAAAGAAAGGATTTTGTGATATGCATGTTTTATTTGCTAGAAGACTTCCATGTTTATTAGCTAATGGATAACTTTGATATATAGGTAATTTGTGGGAATTTTTATTCCAAATAGCAAGGCTATTCCACCAGGAACCCTATCATGACCTTGCTGCTTGTTGCCACAATAGATAAATGCCAAGTCAAAGGCACTGCCCCGGTTGGTGGTCTTGTAAAACCCAGCATTTGCTTCCCATGCCAGGAAAGCACCTTGTTTTAGAACAATGGATTTTGACCTAAGGTCCCTCTTATCAAAGTTCCCATCCTGATTCCTCAGTCCTGAGAACCCCTAAGCCATTTCTTGCATGCCATTCAAAAGAAATGTTTAAATCAAATAATATTCAAAAGTGTTTAACCAACACATTTACTACTTTTGTGCTTTGCCTCTTAACATGTTAAAACATTTCACTTGAAAAGCAATTGTGTAGGCCAGGCTCAGTGGCTCATGCCTGTAACCCCAGCACTTTGGGAGGCCAAGGTGGGTAGAT
The DNA here is from genome assembly GCF_008728515.1 of Papio anubis. NCBI lineage: Eukaryota > Metazoa > Chordata > Mammalia > Primates > Cercopithecidae > Papio > Papio anubis. The sequence goes on from NC_044977.1 coordinate 60,547,988, forward strand.
CACTCAAGGTCAGGAGTTCGAGATTAGCCTGGCCAACATGCCAAAACCCTATTTCTACTAAAAATACAAAAAAAAAAAAAAAAAAAAAAAATTTGCCAGGAGTGGTGGCATGTGCCTGTAGTCCCAGTACTCAGGACTGAGCCAGAAGAATCGCTTGAACTTGAGAGGCAGAGGTTGCAGTGAGCCGAGATCACGCCATTGCATTCCAGCCTGGATAACAGAACAAGACTTTGTCTCAGAGAGAAAAAAAAAGTCATGTAGCTGGCATGTTTAGCCACATTTGTGGTTCATTTTGTGGATATTAAATGTTTTTCTACAAACTTCCACCTACTGATGATTAATCCCGGGGCAGGGGGGAAAAAAAACATTTGTAGCAAATAACTAATGTAGGAAATAAGAGATTTTATTTTTAAAGTCGTCCTACTCCAGTACAGTTTGTTTTTACTTGTTACCTCCCACCTGCATATATTTTTTACATTGTTATATTTTTAGTGTGTGTATTTTGAATTCTTCTCTTGTTAATTAATGTTATATTGCATAAATATTTTTGGTGTTTTGGGTATACTTTTTAGAATTGCATTTTTAGCAGCAGCACAATACTGGAAGGCATTTAAAATGAATTCCTAAGTTGGGGACAGTGGCTGATATCTATAATCCCAGTGCTTTGGGAAGTTGAGGCGAACGGATCATTTGAGGCCAGGAACTTGAGACCAGCCTGGTCAACTGATATGGTTTGACTGCGTCCCCACCCAAATCTCATCTTGAATTGTAGTTCCCATAATCCCCAGGTGTTGTGCAAGGGACCTGGTGGGAGTAATTGAATCATGGGGGCAGTAACCCCCATGCTGTTCTTGTGATAGTGAGTTAGTTCTCACAAGTTCTGATGGTTTTATAAGGGGCTTTTCCCCCATTGCTCAGCACTCACTCTCCTGCCACCCTGTGAAGAGGTGCCTTCCACTATGATTGTAAGTTTCCCCAGCCATGTGGAACTGTGAGTCAATTAAACCTCTTTTCTTTATAAATTACCCAGTCTCAGGTATTCCTTCATAACAGTGTGAACATGGAGTAATATAGCAACAAAGCGAGACCCTATCTTTACAAAAAATGAAAAATCAAAATTAGTTGGGCATGGCAGTGTGTACCTGTAATCCCAGCTACCTGAGAGGCTGAGGTGGGAGGTTTGCTTGTGCCTAGGAGCTCAAGGCTGCAGTAAACTATGATTGTGCCCATTTACACCAGCCTGGGCAACAGAGAAAGACCCTGTCTCTAAAAATAAATAAAATAAAATGACATCCTAACAAGCCATTTATTTAAGAACTACATGTCTGGGTTACCAACTAAAGAGTACCCTAAACTATGGCTAGCTATAGTCACTACAGTTTATAATGTTGGATAATGACATATGAGCAGACCAACAAAATGGGACTGTGAAAAGTTCAGTTTGAATGCCATAGATGTAGTCCTGAAAAGCCTCACTTTCTGTAAAATTGCACACAGAAAAATAGAGGCGTAAGGGGAAAGGCAGATTACTCAAAACTTAAGGAACTTTGTACATTGTACCACAGCACTAGCAAAATAATAACTATCCTAACAAAACCAGTAGCTTAATTCAATCTCCACTGGCATTTGCAGCCAGCATTACAGCCCAGTTGATCCTTTGCAGCCTTAAGCCTTGAGGCACCTTCTTTCTTCTCCAAGATGTAAGACCTTCAGGACATATGCTTCTAATGGAGACCACTTCCATCAAAAGTAAAAAATCTGATCTGGGATATAGATTTCTTCATCAGTCAACTTCAAGAGGGGCAGTGTTGCTTAACACAGAGAGAGCTTAACACAGTGGAAACTGGAGCAGTTCTTGAAGCCACTAAATAAATCACTAGATGCACTAAAAGAAGGCACTTTCCTAGGATTATTATTTTTTTTTTCCTGAAGGTCTTCATATATTGCTAAGGTTTTCTCTTAAATTATGAGAAAGTTTGTGCCTGCTTGTTTCAAAACACGTTTTAAACCACATGTGATCCAACATGACTTCCACATTCTACTGTCCTCCATTCTGTTTATTAATCGCTTGTGAGCTATTTCTGCTTTAAATAAACACTTGGAGCAGAGCAGACCATTTGGTCAATGTGCCAGTTCCAGTTGCAGTATTAAAAAACTGTTTTTTATTGTTGTTGTTTTAGGAACTCTTATATCTAGAGTTGGTTTCTAATTCTCGTTGCTTGCCCCATTGAAACATGGAAGGAATTTGAGGTTTGTTCTCAAGTCTGCTTTAGTCCTGAATCCTGGATGGTCTTTATTTTTGGATTGTACGTGACAGTTGAGTGAGAAGCAAGGTGTATCTCTGTTTTTTAAAAGCTGTAAACATGACTAGAAGAAGGTAGGGGCTGGGGGAAATAGGGGTGGTAATCAAGAGGGACCTTTTCTTCATGGAAAATGGGCTGCATAGATGCCTCAAACTACATGGTTCAACCTACAGCTTAAAACGGAGTACAGCTCTGTGTCAATATGGACATTTTCTTTTCACCCCCACCTTCTACCTTTTTTTGAACAGAGCATCTCAATTGTCCATATGACCCTTGAGGAAAAAAAGAAATGGAAGCTACCATTTATTTTAGTAAGAGTTCGTTGGGGCCAGGCACGGTGGCTCATGCCTGTAATCCCAGCACTTTGGGAGGCCGAGGTGGGTGGATCAGCTGAGGTCAGGAGTTCATGACCAACCTGGCCAACATGGTGAAACCCCGTCTCTACTAAAAATATAAAAATTAGCTGGGCTTGGTGGTGGATGCCTATAATCCCAGCTACTCGGAGGCTGAGGCAGGAGAATCAATTGAACTCAGGAGGCGGAGGTTGCAGCGAGCCGAGATCACGCCATTGCACTCCAGCCTAGGTGACAAGAGCGAAACTCTGTCTCAAAATAAATAAATAAATAAAAGTTAGTTGGGGCAGGGGTGTGGTGGGGGTGGTGGCTTCAAAGTAGTGCATTGGTAAATTCTATTTTTCAGGGACTGTCTTTACTGAGAATTCTGTTGATAAAAAATAATGACTGAAATTTCATCCATGAGAATCTAGTATTTTAATTCTCTTGCTAATCACCTTTTCAAAATAGATCACATTTTTGTCCTCAGTATTCAAGCTGCAAACAGAATTTTTGCATGTGGTAAAATCCATAGATGACTTCAGGAATATCTTGAAAAAAACACCGTAAACATAGTGCTTTCTGTTCTGAAACTTCAGGAATTTTATGAAAGGGATTAGTGTGGGCTTATGTTTTCTTTTTTAAATATTTGGCATTTCTGTCTCCCTCCTGCCCTCCTTCCTTCCAACAAATATTAACATTCCATTATCAGTATTTCTCATAAGGGAGTTAACCTGCAGGCTGGTTATGGAGGAACAAAGGAAGTGCAGAGCCAGGCAAGATGTGTCAACAGGTGAAGCAGGCTGGGCGTGAGTGAGGCCTGTTGTAAGCGTGCTGCCACTGCTCTGTTCTCGTCCATGGCTGCCCTGCAGAAATGTCAGCCGGGAGTTGCTCAGTTATCCAGTTTCCAGGACTGGCTGGATGTTTGCATTTTCGTGTGAAGTCTTCTGAGTTTTTAATGTTGGCAACCAACTAAGATTTTAAAAAAGCAAACACTGTGAAGACCTAATAAATTGCTTCTGCAGGTCTGTTTCATCTGTGGGGTGCCAGTTTGCATTTGCAGCCTGGATTATGAAAAGCTGACACAGAGCAAAAAAAAAAAAAAATTTGTATGTATTTATATCTGAAGAATGACTGATGAAGTAAGTAATAACTAGTAAGAAATGTATAAATGTGAAAAAGGGCCGTGGCTTGCCCAGGGACCTCATCTTGCCTAGAAATGCCTTACGAGACTCCTCTCCTCTATCCCCACGCCGTCCCCACCAAAAACCATTTAACAGCGATGGGTAATCTCAGCAGAGCCATGGACAGCCCATTTTCATTAACTTGAGCACTTATGGCTAAGTGTGCAGATTAATATCAGAGAATAGCAAAATTTTAATTTATTGACTGTTGATTTAATTTTATTTGTTAAAACTTAATTCTCTGGATACAAACCACCCTAGAGCAGGCCTCATTTTTATAGGTTTTCCAGAGTCAGTTGTGCTATTAGTGAAAGCTAGCCTTTGTTGTTTCAAATGCTTAAAACACCATGGAAATTATTAACTCCGAGAGCCTCAGATGGAGCTTTGGCAGGTGGCCAGAACTTCCTTCCTCTGACTCTTGTGTTTAGACCATTAGAGCAAGAGTTTAATTAATTTTTTGATTAAGCAAAATCGTTACAGACAGTATTCAGGTAGGCTGTAAAATGAGAAATGCTCTTTCCTGAAACTTGCCCTATTTAGGATTGGAAAGTTCAAGGGATTAGTACCAAGGGGGCGGAATTTTTCAGCTTCAGATCAGATTCTAATCTGTCCCCAAAGTAATTGACCCCAAAGTCATCATTACGAGCAGGCTGGTTAGGCCTTTGGAATTAGTCACAGTTGTCAGGGAAGAAGGCGATTCCAGTTCAGAGTAATTGAAGGTCGGATAGGATTGCTCTCCCACCCTTGGGTCTGGGCCATATTTGACAAACCCCTTGTTTTCTTTGCCAAGGGGAATGGAAGACTGATCAGAGCAAGTCTTTTCCAGCGTGTCAGCTTGGACCTCAACAGGGTAATGCCAGAAGCTGTGAATCAACGCTTAGGGGAAAAGTGAAACCACTAACAGACTAGCAGGGGAGAAGAGAGAAGGCTTTCCTTGTCAGGTGGCACTGATAAAAGGTTCACCTACATTTACTTTGGTGCCTGTGGGGAAGAGCCATTTGTTGCTTTTTCAAAGTCCACAATTTTTCTCTGCTCTACACCTTTGCCAAATAAGATTTTATTTATTTACCTTTAAATGACATGGGAAGGATGACCCTTTAATCTCTCCAGTCACTGTGTTTTATTTTTATTTTTATTTTTTTGAGACAGACTCTCCCTCTGTCATCCAGGCTTGAGGGCAGTGGTGCAATCATGGCTCACTACAGCTTCTACCTCCTAGGCTCAAGTGATCCTCCCACCTCAGCCTTCTGAGTATCTGGGACTACAGGCACATGCCACCATGCCCAGCTAGTTTTTTGTATTTTTTTGTAGAGATGGGGTTTTTCCATGTTGCCCAGGCTGGTCTTGAACTCCACGGCTCAAGCAATCCACTTGTCTCAGCATCCCAAAATGCCGGGATTATAGGGGTAAGCAACTGTGTCCGGCATCACTGTCTTTAAAAGGCAGTTTAGCACCGTGGGTAGAGAGCCTTGGGATAAGATTGTCTGGGATCATATCCCTGTACCACCACATACGTAACTGTGCCAACTTGAGGCAAGCAATGTCCTCTAAGGTAAAATGGAAATAATAATACCTCCCTTATGGGGTTGTGGGGAGATATGAGACAATGCAAAAATAAAGTGCTTAGCACAAAGTACTTGGATACGTGCTTCCTAGGTACTTGGACAAGTGCTTCCCAGGTACTGGGATAAGTGCTTCCTAGGTACTTGTTCCTGTTATAAATATGATTATTAGAAGCAAAGGAGCAGGAAGGTACTACCAGATGGTCCTGGGCAGTCATGGAGTTACAGCCACAGAGCAGAGGACAAAATAGGCTAAGAGTAAGAAAGAACAAAGAGACTGCATAGAAAAGCTTAACCTTGACCCCCATATCAAACATTAAAAAAGAAAAAAGCTGGCATGATTAATCCCCAGACTTCTGTTAGTACTTGAATTTGGAAATACCTGCTCCTGCATGATCTGTCTGTCCTACAAAGTTCTCACGGAAGGGGAAAGTGAGACCTGGTTATTTCTACATAAATCGTGAAACTCTGGGACTTTTCCTCTTGAATCCACCTCACAAAGAACCTCTAGCAGGTTTAATACCAATGGAAAAGTCATTTGTGGGCATAACAATAATTAAAAAGAAGGAATAAAGAAAAGGGAGGCTAGTCTGTTGGCCCATGCTATGTTGATCAGCCTGCTCAAGGTTTTCTGTGGTGTCTGCAGTGCTAATTTGCATTTCAGTTTTAGAGAATAGTTGTTTGGGTAGTTCTACCTAATTGTTTACATTCTTCTTATTTAATCCTTCTTTGAGATTACTGGTCCAGGATCTTAATTCTAACTACATAAATTACCAGATTTAAAAATCAAGATGGAGGCTGGGCAGGGTGGCTCCTGCCAGTAGGCCTAGCACTTTGGGAGGCCAAGGCAGGAGGATCACTTGAGGCCAGGAGTTCATGATCGGCCTAGGCAACAGAGTAAGACCCCATCTCTACCAAAAATAGAAAAAATAGCTAGGCATGGTAGCATTGTCCTATAGTCCTAGCAATTCAGGAGTAAGGCTGAGGTGGCAGGATGGCTTGACCTCAGGAGTTTGCTATGATCACACCGCTGCACTCCAGCCTGGGTGACAGAGCCATACCCTGTCTCTAAAAATCATAAAAATGAAAATAAACAAATGAAAATCAATATGATGTCCAAGGAGAAGAGTTCAGGATGTGGCAGACAGAACTCATTACAACCTGTTGTAGGAGGTTTTTTCTAGCTCAGCAGTTCTCCAAGTGTGGTCTGGAGACTCCAGAGACCTCCAGCCCCCTTTCAGGGGGCCTGTGAGTCAAACCGATTTTCATATTAATATTAAGATGTTGTTTGTTTTTTAAATTATCTCAAGAGTGTGCAGTAGAGTTTTCTAGAGATTACATGATATGTAGCCTGAGGGCTCACAGAATATGAGCTTGTATATTTTTAAGTTAAAAAATTTCCTAATCTTAATTTTTTCTTAAAAGGCAAAGAGGGGGGGTCTTCCTATGTTGCTCAAACTGGTCTTAAGCTCCTGGCCTCAAGCCATCCTTCTGCCTCGAGCTCTCGAAGCTCTGGGATTACAGGTGTGAGCCACCATACTTGGGTCAATCTTTTAATATGTTCAATGTCTGTAGATAAAATGCACATTACAGACATTCTGTGGGGTCCTCAATGATTTCTAGGAGTGTAAAGGGATCCTGAAACCAAAAAGTGTGAGAGCTGTTCATCTAGGAGAAGAGCAAGGTCTCAGAGTGATTGAATCTGTCTTGGGAGAAAATGACAACCTTTTTCCATCTCTTCTGAGGACGGTCAAAAAGAATTGGGTTTAAATGACCACAAGAGCAAGTTAAATTAACTGTTAAGAAGCACTTCCTTCCTGTTTGTTTTGGGAGACCTATGAAATGCAGAGGTGAATTTCCTTCCCTGGCCCCTTCACAGACAGATGGCCCTGCCATGGGTTGTCACACTTTTTTTTTTTTACAGGCAGCAATAATGGACCTACATCCTTTGGAACATAATTCTATGCAAGGACTGCCCTCAACAGTCCTGTAGTTGGAATCACTTTGTATACAATGACTCCCAAAAAGGGCTTTGCAAGTATTCGGTGCAAGTCATGGAAGATTCCCTATTGCAGCCTCCTCTCAAGGTGACGTGGTGGTGGGACCCTGCGATGTCCCCAGCCATCTTTCCCCAGATGGTGGCTGTATTATAAGGCCAATGAGGAAGGTGAAAGTGTTACTTTCTGAAACAGCTCTTTTCTCCTGGTAGACTGTGTTCATTATGTGATAAATTGTGGTTGTTCTATGTCTTCTCTTGTCTTGGCTGGTTTGCTTTCCAGCCAACAGGCACCTCTCAGGTGCCAAGCACTGTGCTGGAGGCTTTGTGTAAATGACCTAATTTAATTTGCAGAGCAGTCTTGGGGGAACTGGTTATTTTTGGTTAATATTCCCAATGTGCATTTAGAAAACTAGGACTCAAGATGCCCCAGGTGACACGGTTGAGTGAGGCAGAACCAGGACTCACACCATTTTTGTGACTTCGGTTCTCTCCACTGTATCATTGAGTCCGTTGTTTTATTGTGAGTTTGGGGTGGGGAGCAGTGGACTGAAGACAGGAGATTACTGGGGCAAGGGATAGCTTTCAGGAGAAAAAAGGCAAAGAGTGAGGAGGTGGAATGGATTAGTGGTTAAGAACATGGGCTCTGGAGCCAGACTGTCTGGGTTTAAATTCTTCTCCTACCACTTACTAGATTTGTGACTTTGGACAAGTTACTAAATCTGTTTCTTCTTCAGATTTTGAAAACTAAGTGCAAGTACTTCTAGAAAAGGTAGAATCAAGGCAGGAGGGTTAAAGCAGTCAGTATAGAGGGATCTGAGTGTAAATCTTTGACCTGCTTTAAATCCACTCCAAACTTCAAGGGCTGATGCTTAGTCACAATGCAGTAATTATTCTCAATATGGTAATGAAATGGCCAAGGCTAAGACTACACATTTTTGAAAGACGTGTTTTCATCACACCTCCCTCCCCACCCATGTGTCACTTCTTTTTTAAAATGATTATGTTACCCTAAAGAAATGGAGTATTTTTTTTTTTTTTTTTAGGGGCGGCATGGAAGAAGACTAGGGTGCATGAGACACATTAATCCACTGGAAAAAATGATCAAAAGGTGCATTATCAGCTAATTTGTTCCAGGCACAAATACATAAAAAAGAATGTGGCTGATAAAGATGACTGAGATCAGTGTGTGAAGAATGAAAGGGAAAGTGTGCTGCATCCTCATTAAATAGCAGTCTGAAAAAGTATACGAGAGGACTTCCTTGATAAGATTAAATCCCCTGGTCTTTGTAAAATGAGGCTGAAGTTTCTTGCTTGCTTCTCCTAACTCTGCGGCTGGGCTCACAACTGAGTATTGTTTCTTAAGACTCAGTTTCAGGGCAGCTTCCAACTCAACATTTGCTTCTGTTCCAGAACATTTGTAAAAATTTAGTTCAGAGCAGGGAGGGTAGGGGGACTTCGCTAATATGGGAAACATATTTGCATTTGTAATTTTGTATTTATTAACAAAACCCTTTGCTTCAGGACATATTAGGCAAGCCAAAGACTGAATCACACTGATGATTGCTTGTGGGCTTTTAGCTTTGGACAGTCTCTTGTGGAGCCAACCTTTGTGCCTCCGTCTGTGGGTATGATTCTCCGTGGAGTGGGAGCTCAAAGTGGTTTTATGTGTGATGTTCTCCCTCTAGTGGCCAGTTTGGGTTTGTTGTATTGATTTGATTTGATTCTTTTTCTTTTTTTGTTCTACAAATGATCTCTAGAGTTGGCAAACCTTTTATTTAGGGGTAGTGTGGATTTGGGAAGGCTAGGAGGTGTGAGTAAAAAGTGAGGGGGTGCAAAATTTTATTCCATAGGTAAAACAATTGTTCTAAAGTGTCTGTTCCAATTGCTAGCTTTTTAAAGAGGAGAAAGAGAAGGAGATAGAGAATGTGACCTGCAGAGATGAAGAGAGCTCTGGAATAATTTGTCATCTTTTTTCTCTAATCATTTTCTGAACTTCTACTGCCTTTACTTAAGAATTATCTCATTTTTAACTATTTATCAAGTTTCTTTGAAAATTTATTATTTTTTAGTTATCAGAGCATTGAAATGCATAGATAAAATTAGAAACTCAAAACATAAGTAAAATATATATAGAAGCTCCTCATTCTGTGAGTTTCTGGTCTTCTCCCAAATCCATGCTAATAGGCGACTACTATCAACAGTCTATCTTTCTGGACTTTTAAAAAATGTATTTACAAACATCTACTATATGTATATATGGATATATATTGAATACAATTACACACACACACACACACACACACACAGAGAGAGAAAGTGGTGGCTCACGCCTGTAATCCCAGCACTTTGGGAGGCCGAGGTGGGCAGATCACGAGATCAGGAGTTTGAGACCACCCTGACTAACATGATGATTTTATATAGTAAAAAATGGTGATTTTTTTATACTAAAAAAATACAAAAATTAGCCGGGTGTGGTGGCGGGCACCTGTAGTCCCAACTACTTGGAGTCTGAGGCAGGAGAATGGCGTGAACCCTGCAGGCAGAGGTTGCAGTGAGCCGAGATCATGCCACTGCACCCTAGCCTGGGCGACAGAGCGAGACTCCATCTGAAAAAAAAAAAAAAAAAAAGGAAATAATACGTAATATATACAACTTATTTTTTATTTCTTCTAAAAAAATGGATACATGTACAGAACGTGCAGGTTTGTTACATAGGAATATGTGTGCCATGGTGGTTTGCTGCATCTATTGACCCATCCTCTAAGTTCATTCCCCTCACCTCCTACCACCCAACAGGCCCTGGTGTGTGTTGTTCCTCTCTCTGTGTCCATGTGATCTCAATGTTCAACTCTCACTTATGAGTGAGAACATGCAGTGTTTGGTTTTCTGTTCCTGTGTTAGTTTGCTGAGGATAATGGCTTCCAGCTTCATCCATGTCCCTGCAAAGGACATGATCTCATTCCTTTTTATGGCTGCATAGTATTCCATGGTATATATGTACCACATTTTCTTTATCCAGTCTATTATTGATAGGCATTTGGGTTGGTTCCATGTCTTTGCTATTGTAAATAGTGCTACAGGTAACATACATGTGTGTCTTTCTAGGAGAATGATTTATATTCCTTTGGGTATATACCCAGGAATGGGATTGCTGAGTCAAATGGTATTTCTGGTTCTAGATCCTTGGGGAATTACCATACTGTCTTACACAATGTTTAAACTAATTTACGTTCCCACCAACAATGTAAAAGCATTCCTATTTCTCCACAGCCTCACTAACCTCTATTGTTTCTTGGCTTTTTAATAATCTCCATTCTGACTGGCGTGAAATGGTACCTCATTGCATTTCTCTGATGATCAGTGATGTTGGGCTTTTTTCATATGTCTGTTGGCTGCATAAATGTCTTCTTTGACAAGTGTTTGTTCATATGCTTCACCCACTTTTTGATAAGGTTGTTTGTTTTATTCTTGTAAATATGTTTACGTTCCTTGTAAATTCTGGATATTAGACCTTTGTCAGATGGGTAGATTGCAAAAGTTTCTCCCATTCTGTAGATTGTTTGTTCACTCTAATGATAGTTTCATTTGCTGTCCAGAAGCTCTTTGGTTTAATTAGATTCCATTTATCAATTTTGGCTTTTGTTGCAATTGCTTTTGGTATTTTTGTCATGAAGTATTTTCCCATGCCTATGTCCTTAATGGTATTGCCTAGGTTTTCTTCTAGGGTTTTGTTTGTTTGTTTGTTTGAGATGGAGCTTCACTCTTGTTGCCCAGGCCGGAGTTCAATGGTGCAATCTTGGCTCACCGCAACCTCCGCCTCCTGGGTTCAAGTGATTCTCCAGCCTCAGCCTCCCGAGTAGCTGGGATTACAGGCATGCACCACCACACCCGGCTAATTTTTTTTTTTTTTTTGTATTTTTAGTAGAGACAGGGTTTCTCCATGTTCATCAGGCTGGTCTCAAACTCCTGATCTCAGGTGATCTGCCTGCCTCAGCCTCCCAAAGTGTTGGGATTACAGGTGTGAGCCACCGCACCTGGCCTCTTCTGGGGTTTTTATGGTTTGGGGTTCTACATTTAAGTCTTTAATCCATCTTGAGTTAATTTTTGTGTAAGGTGTAAGGAAGGGGTCCAGTTTCAGTTTTCTGCATATGGCTAGCCAGTCTTCCCAGCACCATTTACTGAATAGGAGATCCTTTCCCCATTGCTTATTTTTGTCAGGTTTGTCAAAGATCAGATGGTTGTAGATGTGTGGTGTTAATTCCGAGGTCTCTGTTCTGCTCCATTGGTCTATATGTCTGTTTTGGTACCAGTACCATGCTGTTTTGGTTACTGTAGCCTTGCAGTATAGTTTGAAGTCAGGTAGTGTAATGCTTCCAGCTTTGTTCTTTTTGCTCAGCATTGTCTTGGCTATACAGGCTCTTTTTTGGTTCCATATGAAATTTAAAATAGTTTTTTCTAATTCTGTGAAGAATGTCAACAGTAGTTTGATGGGAATAGCATTGAATCTATAAATAACTTTGGGCAGTATGGCCATTTTCATGATATTGATTCTTCCCATCCATGAGGATGGAATGTTTTTCCATTTGTTTGTGTCCTGTCTTATCTCCTTGAGCAGTGGTTTGTAGTTGGAGAGATCCTTGCAGAGGTCCTTCACATCTCTTGTTAGCTGTATTCCCAGGTATTTTATTCTCTTTGTAGCAATTGCGAATGGGAGTTCATTCATGATTTGGCCCTCTGTTAGCCTATTGTAAGTGTAAAGGAACGCTTGTGAGTTTTGCATATTGATTTTTGTATCCTGAGACTTTGCTGAAGTTTCTTATCAGTTCAAGAAGTTTTGGGGCTGAGATGATGCAGTTTTCTAAGTGAAAAATCATGTCATCTGCAAACAGAGACAACTTGACTGCCTTTGTTCCTGTTGAATACCCTTTATTTCTTTCTCTTGCCTGATTGCCCTGGCCAGAACTTCCAATACAGTGTTGAATAGGAGTGGTGAGAGAGGGCATCCTTGTCTTGTACTCGTTTTCAAAGGGAATGCTTCCAGCTTTTGCCCATTCAATATGATATTGGCTGTGGGTTTGTCATAAATAGCTCTTATTATTTTGAGATATGTTCCATCAATACCTAGTTTATTGAGAGTTTTTAACATGAAGGGATGTTGAATTTTATCAAAGGCCTTTTCTGCATGTATTGAGATAATCATGTGGTAATTGTCATTGGTTCTGTTTATTTAATGGGGTATGTTTATTGATTTGTGTATGTTGAACCACCCTTGCATCCCAGTGACGAAGCCAACTTGATCGTGGTGGATAAGTTTTTTTGATGTGCTGTTGGATTCGGTTTGCCACTATTTTATTGAGGATTTTTGCATTGATGTTCATGAGGGGCGTTAGCCTGAAGCTTTCTTTTTTTGTTATGTCTCTTCCCGGTTTTGGTATCAGGATGATGCTGGCTTCATAAAATGAGTTAGAGAGGAGTCCCTTCTTTTCAATTGTTTGGAATAGTTTCAGAAGGAATACAAAGCTCCTCTTTGTATTTCTGGTAAAATTCAGCTGTGAATCTGTCTGGTCCTGGGCTTTTTTTAGTTGGTAGGCTATTAATTATTGCCTAAATTTCAGAGCTTGTTATTGGTCTATTCACGGATTCAACTTCTTCCTGGTTTAGTCTTAGTTGGGTGTATGTGTCCAGGAATTTATCCATTTCTTCTAGATTTTCTAGTTTATTTGCATAGAAGTGCTTATAGTATTCTCTGATGGTAGTCTGTATATCTAAGGGGTCAGTGGTGATATCCCCTTTATCATTTTTTATTGTGTCTGTTTTATTCTTCTCTCTCTTCTTCTTTATTAGCCTAGCTAGTGGTCTTTTTGTTAATTTTTTCAAAAAACTAGCTCACGGATTCGTTGATTTTTTTGAGGGTTTTTTTGTGTCTCTATCTCCTTCAGTTCTTCTCTGATCTCAGTTATTTCTTGTCTTCTGCTGGTTTTTGGATTAGCTTGCTCTTGCGTCTCTAGCTCTTTTAATTGTGATGTTAGGATGTTGATTTGAGATCTTTCTAGCTTTCTGATGTGGGCATTTAGTGCTATAAATTTCCCTCTTAATTCTGTTTTAGCTGTGTCCCAGAGATTCTGGTACATTGTCTCTTTGTTCTCATTAGTTTCATAGAACTTCTTAATATCTGCTTTAATTACATTGTTTACCTGGGAGTCATTCAGGAACAGGTTGTTCAATTTCCATGAAATTGTGTGGTTTTGAGTGAGTTTCTTAATCTGAGTTCTAGTTTGATTGCACTGTGGTCTGAGAGACTGTTTATTATGATTTCAGTTCTTTTGCATTTGATGAGGATTGTTTTACATCCAATTATGTGGTCGATTTTAGAGTAAGTTCCATGTGGCACTGAGAAGAATGTGTATTCTGTTAATCTGGGGTAGAGAGTTCTGTACATATCTACTAGGTCCAATTGATCCAGAGCTGTGTTCAAGTCCTGAATATCCTTGTTAATTTTCTGTCTTGTTGATCTAATACTGATAGTGGAGTGTTAAAGTCTCCCACTATTATTGTGTGGGAGTCTAAGTCTCTCTGTAGATCTCTAAGAATTTGTTTTATGAATCTGGGTGCTCCTGTATTGGGTGCATGTCTATTCAGGATAGTTAGCTCATCTTGTTGCATTGATCCCTTTACCATTCCCTTGTCTTTTTTGATCTTTGTTGGTTTAAAGTCTGTTTTGTCAGAGACTATAGGATTGCAACTCCTGCTTTCTTTTTGCTTTCCATTTGGTTGGTAAATTTTCCTCCATCCCTGCATTTAGAGCCTATGCATGTCTTTGCACGTAAGATGGGTCTCCTGAATACAGCATGCTGATGGGTCTTGACTCCTTATCCAATTTGCCAGCCTGTGTCTTTTAACTGGGGCATTTAGCCAATTAATATTTAAGGTTATTATTGTTATGTGTGAATTTGATCCTGTCATCATGATACTATGTGGTTATTTTGTGCACTAGTTGATGCAGTTTCTTTGTAGTGTTATTGGTCTTTATAGTTTGGTGTATTTTTGCAGTGGCTGGTACCGGTTTTTCTTTTCCATATTTAGTTCTTCTTTCAGGAGCTCTTGCGGGGAAGGCCTGTTGATAATGAAATCCCTCAGCATTTGCTTGTTTGGAAAGGATTTTATTTGTCCTTCGCTTATGAAGCTTAGTTTGACTGGATATGAGATTCTGGGTTGAAAATTATTTTCTTTAAGAATGTTGTATATTGGCCCCCACTCTCTTCTGGCTTGTAGAGTTTCTGCTGAGAGGTCCACTGTTAGTCTGATGGGCTTCCCTTTGTAGGTGACCTGGCCTTTCTCTCTGGCTGCCCTTAACAGTTTTTCTTCATTTCGACCTTGGAGAATCTGATGATTATGTGTCTTGGGGTTGATCTTCTCGTGGAGTATCTTAATGGTGTTCTCTGTATTTCTTGAATTTGCATGTTGACCTGTCTTGCTAGGTTGGGGATGTTCTCCTGGATAATACCCTGAAGTGTGTTTTCCAGCTCGTTTCCATTTTCCCTGTCTCCTTCTGGTACTCCAATCAATCATAGGTTTGGTCTTTTTATGAGGTCCCATATTTTTTAGAGGCTTTGTTCATTCCTTTTCATTCTTTTTTTCTCTATTCTTGTCTGTGTGTCTTATTTCACTTCAAAGTCTTATATCCTTTCTTCTGCTTGCTCTATTTGGCTGTCGACACTTGTGTATGCTTAACGAAGTACTTGTGCTGTGTTTTTCAGCTCCATCAGGTCGTTTATGTTCCTCTCTAAACTGATTATTTTAGTTATCAATTCCTGTAACATTTTATCATGGTTTTCGCTTCTTTGCATTGGGTTAGAATGTGTTCCTTTAGCTCATCGTAATTTTTTATTACTCATCTTCTGAAGCTTACTTCTGTCAATTCATCCATCTGATCCTCCATTCAGTTCTGCGCCCTTGATGGAGAGACGTTGCAATCATTTGGAGGAGAAGAGATAGACACTCTGGCCTTTTGGATTTTAAGCATTTTTTCATTGATTCTCATCTTTGTGAGTTTGTCTAGCTTTGGTCTTTGAGGCTGCTGACCCTTGGATGGAGCTTTTGTGGGGGGCCTTGTTGTTGTTGTTGTTGTTGTTATTGATGTTGTTGTCACTTTCTGCTTGTTTTTCTTTCACTAGTCAGGTCCCTCTTCTGTAGAGATGCTGCAGTTTAGTGGGGGTTCACTTCAGGCCTTATTCATCTGATTTGCTCCTGTGCCTGGAGATGTTACTCAAGGAGGCTGGAGAGCAGCAAAGATGGGTGCCTACTTATTCTGGGACCTCTGCCCTCAAGGAGCACCGACCTGGTGCCAGTGGGGGTTCCTCTTCCCTGTGTGGCTGTCAGGTTGGCCGCCACACCACACTGCTCTTCCTTCTCTCCATGGGTCGTGGCAGCCTTCTAGTCAATTTTGATGAGAGAACCTGGATACTTTGGTTGCCAGTGAAGGATTCTCATGCTTATTATGGTTTTGTTTTTTTTTTCAATGGGAGCCTCATTATGCTGCTGCTTCTAGTCGGCCGTCTTGGCCTGTCAATCACAACTTATATATGGTTTTTATAAAGCAAAATTGAACCATACTGAAAAGGCTATTCGTTTAATTTATTTTGTATACTTCATGAAAGTTCTATACAGGTTTAGGTCTTTTTAAAATAGCTGAATTAATGTATTTAAGCATTTCCCTACGGATGAATATGTGAGTTATTCCCAGTTTTCACTGTTAAAATTTTTTCCAATGAACCTATTTGTACCTATTTATATCTTTGCCAATTTGTACAGATATTTCTGTGAGATAAATTCCTGGGAGTCTAGCTGCTGCATCAAAACATATGGTTATGTCAAATTGTGTTGGATATTGACAGCCCTCCAAAAAGGTTGTACTGGTTTACCAATTTACATCCATGCACAGTGAATTTGCAGCATTTCAATGCTTCTTTATTCTAAAACTAATTTCAGAACAGCCAAGGTATCTCAACATAGGAGAAATTCTTCTGTAGGGTGCAGGCATAGTTGTCAGGGGAGATGAATGAAATCAAACTGAGATCTTCATCTGGTCTCAGTTCTAGAGCATTCTCTGCTTTCTGTGGCTGAAATACAACCCTAGGGTATGCTAACTGGTCCAACTGTAGTTGCAGATAACTCCAGTCTGCAAAAGTGACTCACTGTTAATGAAATCAGTCTTCAGGAACAAATTGTTTGTACTCCCCTCTCTGCCCCCAATCTACAGTGACCTCTAAACTGTCTGTAATTGCCATGCTCTTTTTCTCCCTGTGGTTTGGTGATCCGGAGCTCCTCACTGAGTTAGTAATTCTGACCTTTCCTACATATGGCTTGGTTGGGAATGCTTCTGACCTCACGTACTCGTGAAAGTTAAAAAATCATGTTCTGTAGGCCAAGGGCCTTATGTATTATCCAGTCTCATCAGCCTCCTCTCTCCCATCGCCCGTCTCCATGTTATAGTCCTCAGAGCTGGTCCCTGGCCTAGGCCTGGCTTGTGTTAGAAGCAGGGGACATGGTTCAAAATGCACCTATCTGAGCCCTCCCTCTAAAAGACTGAGTTAATAGGACTAAACTGAGACTGGAGATTATATACTTTTATAGTCCCTATTCGTATCCCCTGAGCCGTGGGGCTTTTTATCCCTTGGGAGCTTTAGTTACATTATCTGTAAAATGAGGACTTGAATTATGTTGAGCTCTCCTGTAGGAGAAAGAGGAGAGAGGGCTGCCAGGAAAATTCTGCCTGGAGACTTGAGGACAGCTGTTCCTGGGAGTCACTAGTGAGTCCACTTTGGCGGTTCTGTGACTGCAGATATTGGTGGGGTGCTGCTTCTGTGTTAGGCTCTATTTCTCGAGTAATAGTAAACCAGTTGGTGAGAAAACAAGACTGAAAAAATGCTCCCTTGACATAAACCTGCTTCGCAGACCCCTCATTGTGCTACTCCTTTGAGGACCTTCATGTGGGAATTCCGTAACCAGTCCAGGACAAAGTGAAGCCTAAATGTGAAACTACAGCTGCTATAAAATTCATGAGGGTTGGCGCCGTGGAAGCTGCTTTCATCCATCGATTTTGGGAGGCCGAGATTTGGCGGATCGGGCCGAGGTCGGTGGAGATCGAGACTATCGCATAACACGGTGAAATTGCTCTTTCTACTAAAAATACAAAAACTAGCTGGAAGGGATATGCTTGTAGTTCTTAGCATTTTCAGAGGCTGAGGCAGGAGACGAGCGGGAACCCGGGAGGCGGGAGCAGCAGTGAGCTGAGATCCGGCCATTAGCACTCCAGCCTGGGCTTTACAGAGCTGAGACTCAGTCCAAAAAAAAAAAAAAAAAAACAAACCATGGAGTGACTTTAGTTTTGAGCAATTTTCATTGTTATTATATATTTTGAGACAGAGTCTGGTCTGCTTGCCCAGGCTACGCAGCAGGCTGATATCAGCCTACTGAAACCTCTGTCCTGGTTCAAGCCATTCCCTGCTGCCTCAGCCTCCCAAGTAGCTGGGACTATAGTGTGCCACCACATCTAGCTATTTTTTGTATTTTTAGTAGAGATAGGGTTTCACCATGTTGGTCAGCCTGGTCTTGAACTCCTGGCCTCAAGTGATCCACCCACCTTGGCCTCCCGAAGTGCTGAGATTACAGGTGTGAGCCACTGCGCCTGGCCAACTTTTAAAAACAACAATGACAACAGAAAGCTTAACCATGATGTTGAAGCACCTCAAAATAGCTGGTATGTAGTGAGTGCTTAAAAAATGTTGGCTAAGGCCGGGCGCGGTGGCTCAAGCCTGTAATCCCAGCACTTTGGGAGGCCGAGACGGGCGGATCACGAGGTCAGGAGATCGAGACCATCCTGGCTAACACGGTGAAACCCCGTCTCTACTAAAAATACAAGAAAATTAGCCGGGTGAGGTGGTGGGCGCCTGTAGTCCCAGCTACTCGGGAGGCTGAGGCAGGAGAATGGCGTGAACCCCGGGGGGGGAGCTTGCAGTGAGCCGAGATCGCGCCACTGCACTCCAGCCTGGGGCACAGAGCAAGACTCCGTCTCAAAAAAAAAAAAAAAAATGTTGGCTAAATGACCTGAGTTTTGGCCGGGCGCGGTGGCTCACGCCTGTAATCCCAGCACTTTGGCAGGCCGAGGCGGGTGGATCACAAGGTCAGGAGATCGAGACCATGGTGAAACCCCGTCTCTACTAAAAATAGAAAAAATTAGCCGGGCGCAGCGGCGGGCGTCTGTAGTCCCAGCTACTCGGGAGGCTGAGGCAGGAGAATGGCGTGAACCCGGGAGGCGGAGCTTGCAGTGAGCCGAGATTGCGCCACTGCACTCCAGCCTGGGCAACAGAGCAAGACTCCGTCTCAAAAAAAAAAAAAAAAAAAATGACCTGAGTTTTGACATTTGTTGGAATTGAAGACCTAAAGTTAGCCTGCTAGATTACATTTGGCATGTGCTTTCTTTGTTGGAACCTGTGGGTTTTTCAATATAAACTTGGAGTTTTAGAACTTTAATGTCCCATAATCTCTATAAGACCCTTACAATCAAATTGGATTTGTGCTAAAGTATAAATTATTACTTATTGCCTTGTTTGTCCTTAGAGTAGCACTATTTATAAACGAATAAGCTGCAACTGGAATTGGAGTATTTTCAAATGAATGACTTATTAAAAAAAAACATATAAATAGCATTTGATATTTTGTGACAGTGTCTAGGCAAGGAAGGCAAGAAGTCTAATAGCCACAAAAGCCACAAGCCACGTATAGGTGTCTTGGTAAAGAAATAGGGGTTTTTAAAATGTAGATAAGAAATACAGATTCTTTTAAATGGGCAGTGAATCCATTTGATCTTTGTCCAATAGCAAATGACTTATAAATGCTTGTCATACCTTAAACCATTTCAAAAGACGAGTGTCAAAAAATCTCTCTTGCATGTAGCCTTGTAAGTCTCTTAAAATTCTGAAATTAAAAAAAAAAAAAAAAAGATGTCTATTTGATGTAACACTATTGTATTCTGGAAACAAAAAACCCTTTGTCCATTTGGCAGATTAAAAAAAATTTTAAACAGCTGGGTATTCATTCACAGCAGAACTAAAGAAAGAGTCCTAAATCTTACAGGTTAAAGCCTGAAAATTCCTTTTAAAAAAACCAAAATGCCCCTAGTTTACCAGGGTCATTATTAGTCTAAGAGCCACTCCGGCATGGTAGGAGGTATGCTTGAATCGTATCGTGATGTCTACACTGTTTGATCATATTCTTCTTTATGTCAACTCTCCTATTTTTCTTTTTCTTTTTTTTTTTTTTTAAATGTTGTCATCATAATGGCCAGAGCTTGTGACTGAGGAGAACAAATTTGGCAAGATGCTGATGTACTTTCTGGCAATAATGCCAGCCCATGTGATGTTCTTTGTTACTTTTGGGGGGGTACAGACAGTTCAGGACACAATGTTCTCTTAGGAGACTTTAAATCAGGTTTTGACAATGAAATCTTCTTAAAGCATTTGCAACTTGATGCTTTAAGGAATTAAAAAAAAAAAAAAAAGTTGTAAAAGCCCTGTAGATGAAGCCCTCATGTTCTACAAGCTGTTTCTCTTCCAGTGTTCGGGAAATGGCGCTTCAACACACGTTCAGCTGTGTGAGCAGAAACTGCAGTCATTCTTGCCCTCACAGGATCTCCCTTCCCTGACAGCTAGTCCATCTCCAGGTCCTGTCACTATTGCCTCCTGAATATCCCTTGAATCTCTCTGTTTCTCTCCATCTTCATTAGTGCAAGCTCCTCCTATTTATTAACTCTCCCCTGGACTACTAGAACAAAACTCCTAACTCCACGTGAGTCCTCTCTGGCAACATCCCTTTGCACTCCCATAGCAAGTCAGTTCTCTTCACTGTAGCGAAAGTGATCTTTTTGAAATATACGTGTGACCCTACCCCATGCAGCTCAGATTCCAGCAGTTGCTTTCCATTTACTTTCATGAAGACCATAAACTATTACACAGTCTGTAGAGCTCTGCATTCTCAAAAGGATGTAGCTCGGGAAAAGACAACACAAATAACATGGCACAAAGCAGCAAGTGGTAAGCGCAATGTGAATGATCAGAAGTTACATGGGTTGAGGCTTTGTGTGGGTACAGTGTGTGGTGCAGTGGTTCTCAAAGTGTGGTCCTGGGTTCAGCAGCGTCAGCAGCATCTGGAAACTTGTTTCAAATGCAGATTCTCAGGCTCCACTCCAGATCTACTACATTAACAACTCTGGAGTTGGGCCAAGCAGTGCGTGTGTGTGTTTGGTGTGTGTGTGTGTGCGTGCACATTGGTGCCTGTGTGTGTGTGTTTTGAGACGAGGTCTCACTCTATTACCCAGGCTGGAGTGCAGTGGTGCGATCATGGCTCACTACAACCTCGACATTCTGGGCTCAAGTGATCCTCTTGGTCTCAGCCTTCCGAGTGGCTGTGACCACAGATATATGTAACCACACCTGGCAAATTTTTGTATTTTTTTGTAGAGATGGGGTTTTGCCATGTTGCCTAGGCTGTTCTTGAACTCCTGGGCTCAAGCAATCTGCCTGCCTTGGTCTCCCAAAGTGTTAGGATTACAGGCGTGAGCCACCATGCCTGATCCAATCTATGTTTTAAAAAGCTTCTGGGTGATTTGGATGGGTGAAAAACTGTGAGAACATTTGTACAGCAGTTGCTGTGTGCATTGCCCAGATGTCCTAGAAGGACTGAAAGATTTATTCATCTAATTGCTGAGAGTGCTATCAGCCTTCCTACCCAAGACCTCTTTCCAGGGGGCAGTCTACATCCATTGATTGGTTGATGCAGAAATCTAAAGACCTTGTCCTCAGCTTCAACATGGAGCCACCCTAAAAGGCTACCTTGGCTTCAGAGCTCCCTGTGAGTTGGCTGAGGTCTTCGTTGAGATTTCATTGCACCCCAACTCCTCCTTTGCCCAGCCTGCTTCCTTTCCTTCCGTTCCACAGGTGGGAATCCTAACAGCACCTCTTGATCTTCCCATGCTCCAAATTTCCCCCCAGAGACTGCTTCCTTGGGTACCCCTGAGCTGTGGGGCGTACTTCATAAGGAAAATGGGACAAGTTAAGACTTTAAAGAGGATAGGGAAGAAGTCAATAAGTGATGAAGGGAGGGGTGGAAGGATTGGACATGGGAGGTGTCCCAAGAGAGGAAAGCAGCATGAGTGAAACATATCCTAAGGCCCATTAGGAACAGGAGAATCACAGAAACGGGCTAGGTCACAGGATGAGGAGGGAGTAGTGGGATATTGCCAAGTAAGTAGTTTGTGGAAGGTATTAAGGTCCCCAAATAAATAATTTGAACTTGATTGTAAAGTTAACATCAGGCTCATCACACTAACATTAGTTGGCTCAGTCAGCAATACCCATTCAGTGCTGGAGAGGCACTGGAGAGCAAAGACAGACCTGGTCCCAGTCCGCAAGGATCTTACAGTCTCACAGAGTAGCTAGACATAACTGAATCACATGAATGCCAAATTTGCACACACACACTAAATTATAGAGGCTCAAAGACCCCATGAATGGTATACCTATGTACTAGGTATACAAATTTTGTTGTGGTTTTTCCCTTATGAGACTCTCTCATTCAAATTTTATTGTGGTTTTTCCCTTATGAGACCATGAATTATTTGAGAATGAAAATTGCTTTGGGTCCTGATTTCTCCAGAATGTAACAGTAGTTACTTGAAAACATTTGTTGAATGAATTTTAAGCTCAGGGACTCAACTTCCCACCACTTAGCACGTACTAGATTCTTGACAGACGTTTGTGAATGAATGAATGAACGGTTTTGGTGTCAAAGTGCTTCAACAAGAACTACTTTCAAAGTGCTGATAAGGTGTCATGTTGTTCATAAAGTCACACTGACTTTATTTTAAGAACTGCTGAGAGATTTTAAGAGACCTTCCCTGTGTCAAGATGCCTTTTCTTTTTGAATGGATAGGGATAGTAAATATTACTTTATTTTTAAAGTATCTTTTTTTTTTTTTTTTTTTAAAGAGACGGGGTCTTACCTTGTCCACCAGGCTGGAGCGTGTGGTGTGATCGTAGCTCACTGCACATTTGGACTCCTGGGTTCAAGTCATCCTCCTCCTGCTTCACCTTCCTGAGTAGTAAGGATTACAGGGATGTGCCACTGTCCCAAGCTCTTAAATATTCTTACTACTCAAAATAATCAATAATTTCGTTGCCAAAATTAATTTTTGAACTAGTCAAAAATTTGGAAGCAATTTCTGCAAAGCAAGTTGGGATAGAGGGGAGACCTGGTGTCTGTTGAAGATCAAGGATTAATCTTTGAGCTGCCCTTGATTTTTTCATCCTTGAAAAAGTTGAGGATGTCTATGATTGGGGGTTTACTGGGAGGAAGGTGAGGTGATTACTGGAGAGGAAAGGGAAACAAGGTTATTTTCAAGAGTTGGGTAGGAGATACAGATTGGCAAGAAAACACTTCCAAAATAAGCAACAAAAACAAACCCACCTTGTAAAACTGTTTGAGGGCAGATGAAAATTCTAACTGAAGAGATTCAATTACGTTCAGATGAAAGTTAGAATATATTGCTAGATGTCTTGTTGTTTTAGCTGCCTGGTGGCTATGTAAACAAGAATCATAAGAGATGAAGTATGGGAAATCCCAGCAATATCCAAAAAAGAAACCATGACAAAGAAAATCCAGAGTGTTTGCTGCAAAGATAGGCAACATGGTGAGCAGAGGTTGTGGGCATGTGGGGTTGGAATTAGTGGGATCAACAGTTTGCAATTGGTTGCCCTTATAAATTAGGGAGCATTGAATATATCTGGACCAGAGGACTAAGAAAAGTTAGCAAAGTGGTACATGGTAGGGATATTTATTCAATACATCAAGTAATTTGTATTTTCCCCAGAGTGTAGCAGTGAAGATGTGTCTTGGCAGCTAACTGCACAAAGAATGAAAAACATGTATGAAGCTATGGTTTTAATGTGACTAGAAGTTGGCAAAATATCAAATGTATCTAAATTGAATTACCTTTGATCATGCCTGGGCATTCAGCTGAGCTAGTGATATTTGGATGGGTAATAAAATAATAACCTATCTGATTAATAAATTATGATATGTTTTTCCATAAAATTTGTTCTTCTTGGCTTCCTTTCAGCAAAATCATAAATTGTGTTGTTGTTGTAAAAGAAAAGTAGAATATCAGGACCTCAAACTCACTATGCCAAAGGGAAAGTTAAGTTTGGGAACTGAGCTACCAATACTGTTTTCCTTTTGTACCCAAATAGATAACTGTAATTTCACAACCGGTGTCATAGCCTCCTTTGCTCTACTCCCTCTTTTCACATGCTTACTTTATCTTATGTAAAATGTAGACTTACTGAGCATGAGACAATACACAATTGGCTCTCCCACACTACCTCTTTTCACATGTAAAACGTAGATTCAGTGAAGCTAATCAGAGCCTCACAAGACTGTAACCATCTGCCTCATTGCCTACCCTTCCTCCCATTTCCTTTTTTTCTCCTTCTTGCTTGCTCTTTCCCCTTTAAACACTAAAGTTCACAAAATCTCCCTTGGAAAAATCATAGGTCAAAGATGCTCCTGGGATTTGTGTTTCTTCCTGGGCACATCCTCAACCTTGGCCAAATAAACCTTGAATCATTTGAGACCTGCCTCAGTCACTTTTTGGCTTCCATTTTGGTAGCCACAGAGGGATTGTCTGGGTAGAGTTGGCCCTTGGACAGCAGCAACTCTCCTATCAATGCCTGGTACTTGTTGGGGGTAATTTTTTTTGTTTTTTTTTTTTTGAGTTGGAGTCTTGTTCGGTCGCCCAGGCTGGCATGCAATGGCATGATCTTCAGTTCACTGCAACCTCTGCCTCCTGGATTCAAGTAATTCTCCTGCCTCAGCCTCCCGAGTAGCTGGGATTACAGGTGCCCACAACCACACTGGGCTAATTTTTGTATTTGAAGTAGAGATGGGGTTTCACCATATTGGCTAGGCTGATCTTTCGGCCAGGCTGGTCTCGAACTCCTGACCTCATGATCTGTCCGCCTTGGCCTCCCAAAGTGCTGGGATTACAGGTGTGAGCCACTGTGCCTGGCCAGCTGGGGCTATTTTTATTTCTATGACTACTGGGATGATTTGCTGAGGTCTGGGAGCTTCTCCCTTCAGAGGTCCCTGACCTCCCCCAAATTTTCAGTTGAGATGAGGTTAATTCTGCTGCAGACCTCCTTTATGGGAGTTTTGTTTACTTTCAACAAGGAAGATGAGTTTCCCACTTCCATGATTGTGGAGAGCAGCCTTTAGCTTAGACCCCATCTCCAGGTAAGAGGCTGATTTGGGGATTCATTTTGGTATTTGGTAGCTGTAGGTCAAAGTTAATTGTCAGCTGGCTATCACTTCTCCTTATGATCAGAGATCTAGGCTATATGTAAATTTTAAGAGGTGAAGTGAAGAGGTAGGTAGGGGCGGTCTGGTCTCGTTAAGTTTGAGCATCATCTTTCATCTGAGAGTGATGAGAAGTCATTGAAGAGTTTAAAGGTGGAAAATGCATTGTGAGGAATGGGTGGGAGGATGGCTAGGCTGCAGGCAGAGACCACTTTTTTCTGTTTTTGTTTGTTTGTTTCAGTACATCTTTTGTTAGATTTGACCAACTTTTGGTCCCCTCTTATGTCAACTGAAACCCCTGCAGCTGCAGAAAGACAAATTCTACCTCTAAAATCCCTGGCCGGTTAAGAAAAATCAAAATTTGACTACCTGAGAGGTTTTATTTACATAAGACTGCCTTCTCAGCCTCTCGCTCTCTCTGTGCTGTTAAAGACTTTAGAGATCTCTTATACTAAGCAATTAAGGAAAAAGATAAACTTTTTACAAGGACACATAGTAGTGTTAAGGCTAGCCTAAAAAAATTCTCTTGACTAAAATAGGTGCAAAGAAGTCTGACCTAAAATAGCTCTGGTAGTTAAAATTCCCATCAGGGCTTGAGTTCGTTTCTTAATCTGGGAACAAGAAAGGCTACTCTACCTTGTGGCCTAATAGTTAAAATTCTGCAGTTTTACCTCCACTGCGTGGGTTTGATTCCTGGTCAGGGAACCTACCCCTCTTGGTTTGATACTTGTGTGAATGTCTTTTGGGGTACCAATTTATTATTGATCCTTTCCCTTTCCTTGGGAAGCTTTTGATTTCCTGTTTTCTTCTATCTGTTTGGGGTCACACAAGGCGTTTGAGCCCTTTGTGTGTGGACAGTCAGCTGAGAAGCTAAGATCCTAGAGAACATGGCCTGACAGAAATGTGGTCTATACCCCCTTTATGGATAGTGAAATTTTCCTTCTCTGAGCTGTCTTTGGGGTGATTGTGGATCCTGCAAAGAACTGCTTGCCACCTCTTTGGAGACATCTCCTGTGTTTGTGGTTGTTATAACCTTGATTAAAACACTTGGGAAGATACCTTTGCTAAAGAAGTTCAAATGCAAGAAAAATCATCCGTTTATCCCAGCTAAAATCTGATAATAAAAGATCTGAAAGGATTTTTTTTTAAAGAGCTCTATGGTTAGAAGTCAATATAATTAGAAACTGATATCTTGCCTTTATGCTTTCAACACCTTTTGTTTCCTGTTTTTTGGGATTTTGTTTTTTTTAGTTGACTAAAATCTTTTTATTTTATTTTATTTATTTATTTATTTTCTAAACATGGGTCTTGCTTTGTTGCCCAGGCTAGAGTGCAGTGGCACAACCATGGCTCACTGTAGCCATGCTCTTTGGGGCTCAAGTGATCTGCCCACCTCAGCTCCTCAGTAGCCGAGACTACAGGTGTGCACCATCACATCTGGCTAATTTTTAAATATTTTTGTAGAGATGGGGCTCACTATATTGTTCGGGTTGGTTCTAAACTTCTGGTCTCAAGCAGTCCTCCCACCCCAGCCTCTAAAAGTACTAGGATTACAGGTGTGAGCCACTATGCCTGGATGGCTAAAACTTAAAAAAAAAAAAAAATTATGAGCTTAGTACCTTTGTTTGCTTCCTTTAAAAGAAACTGTTCTCCTGTTTATATTTACTCCACTCTATTCCTCCTTCTTCTTTGCCATCTTCATTGCTCTGAGTCCTCATCCCATGGGATACGGGCCGATCACAAAATCGGCTGATTGGGTTGAGTTGTCCACCAGCCTTGAAGGAACGTCCTTGCAGTGAGGTGCACTGCGGAAGCATTGTCCTGTCTTATCCCATGGCTTTTGCTTCTTTTTGGGGACCCAGGATTTGGTATAAAAAATGGGATCCTTGAAATTTTGGGGGACCTGTGTTTTGCCTTCCAGCTATGCCTGCTTCTCACATATTTAAATATGAAGCCCTAAAAATTGCATGCTTTCCTTTCTGTATTCACTAAATGGCTCCACCTGATGAGGTGGGAGAGTTAGTTCCCTGATATCCCCCAGAGGACATATGACAGGGATGTGGCATGTCTGTTTGGTCATCACCGCTGCTCAAACCCCTTATGGGAGGGGGAATATGCAGATGAACAGGTGCAGGAGCCGAAGTGGGCATATGTTACAGTGTGCTCGTTTAGCCTTGCCATCCGTGGATGGCTTAAGTGTTAACCAACTCAGTGGACCCTCTGCCTTTCTGCAAGGGCAGAGGGCAAGTGTGACAGCTTCCTGTATCCCGAGCTCTTATCCAGTGTCCTGGAAGAATCAGGTCACACACAAACTTAAAGGATGGTGAATATGGGGTTTTACGGGGGGTGGAGGTGGCTCTCAGCAGGATGGATGGGGAACTGGATAGGGGCTAGAGTGTGAAGCTAATCTTCCCTTGGAGTTTGGCAACCCAGTGGCCGATTCTCCCCAGCCAAACTCCTCCCAACGTTTCTTACCTTCTCTCCTTCTCTGCCGCGCTGTTCTGCCATTTGTCTGTTCATTGCCTCCTGGAGCCAGGGGTTTGGGGTTTATAGGGTACAGGATAGGGGAGAGTGGTGGGCCAAAAGGCAACTTTTTGAGTACGAAAACAGGAATGCCTGTTCTCTTAGGGCCACAGGTATCCAGGCTTGAGGGTGGGTCCTTTGCCAGGGAACTGCCCTCTTCTACCCAGTATTTCCCTGTCTCCTGTCTGTATCACCATGAAGCCAGTAATCTAATTAAGAAAACAAGCTAAGCCAAAAATCCCAAATACAACTTTCAGGCATTTAGCTGGCTATCTTTAAACTCCTTTGTAAAAGAAACTTCTTTAAGAAAATTCCCATTTTGTAAGGGTGTCTTACCATTAATGTCAAAACATTAAAACATTTACCATTGTTTTAATGTTACAAGTCATTCCTTTGCTTAAGGTGGTTTTCCTGGCCTCTTAATTGAACTTTTACTTACACCCTTTAAAACCCCTTTGGTTTGAGCAAATGATGGTACAATATTTAGGCCTAATGCCTTAGCTCTGTGCTTTGAGATATGAATTTTCTACCTTGTTTCACATAAGAGCTGTCTCTTTAGAAACGCAAATTTAGGGTTGCTTAGCTAACAATTGTTTAGGGCAGGAAACAGGTAATCAAGAGCCTGATAGTCTAAAGTGGAGGCGAGATTTTGAAAACTGGCAATTGAAGAATCTGATATATATAAGATCTGCTACTGTCTATCTGTCTATGTGTTTATATGTGTGGTGTGTATGTGATGTTTCACTACCAAAATATATTAAAGGGCTCTAATTAATTGGCTTAAAGAAAAAAGTAAGTGCTTAAATCAAATGTGTTATCACAAAAATAGAAACTTTAATTCAAATGCCTCATAGTTCACATGACTTTACTAATCTTTAGTAAATTAAGACAATTTAAAAATTATTGGTAAAATAAAAAAAGTCTTCAGAATTTAATTTAGACATTTTGTCTGAGTCTATTGATCAGATACTATCTCTACTAGATGTTTTAAGGCATAAAACTTGCTTGTATGATTTGATACCTAACTTGTATATAAGCTTATGTCTTTAGATTTGTTTATTTGTTTAATTTTTTTGGTGATGCAGTCTTGCTCTGTTACCTACGCTAGAGTGTGGTGGTGTGATCTTAGCTCACTGCAACCTCCGCCTCTTGGGTTCAAGCAATTCTCCTGCCTCAGACTCCTGAGTAGCTGGGATTACAAGTGTGTGCCACCATGCCCAGCTAATTTTTTGTATTTTTAGTAGACACAGGGTTTCACCATGTTGGCATTGGCTGGACTTGAACTCCTGACCTCAGGTGATCCACCCGCTTCAGCCTCCCAAAGTGCTGTGATTACAGGCATGAGCCACTGTGCCCAGCCTTATGTCTTTAGATTTAAGTTTTTAGGATATGACAAGGCCTAGCTCCAGGCATTGTCCTTTGTTCTGGACTTTGCATCTGGTACATAATTAAAACTGCTTACCTCCTGGGTTTTTCACTAAAAATCAGAGTTACTAACAGTTAACATTGTAATAAATGTATATAATTAACATTACTAAATACAAGAAAAAAATTCTCCATCGAAAGTGGGGGAGTAGTGAGGGAGAGGTTTGGCCAGTGCCACTGTAGCCAGCACAAAAACGTGCTTTTGAGACGGAGTCTCTGCCTGCTGCCCAGGCTGGAGCAAGGCACGGATCTCAGCCTCACTGCAAGCCTGGCCTCCCGGTTCACGCATTCCTTGCCTCAGCCTCCCTGGTAGCTGGGACTACAGGGCGCCACCCTCGCCCGCTAGTTTTTTGTATTTTAGTAGAGATCGGCACTGTGTTAGCCAGGATGGTCTCGATCTCCTGACCTCGTGATCCCATCTCGGCCTCCCAAAGTGCTGGGATTACAGGCTTGAGCCACCGCGCCCGGCCTGTGTTTTTTGTTAAAAGGAAAGTAATTTTGCCTAGTTTAAAGGGTTTTTTAAATTAAAGGAATAAAAAAAGGACAGATAAAACTAAACAAATATAAAAAGTTGGGAAAAAAGGTCAATTTTTGTCCTAAAGTAAGATGACAGGACAAAAGTGAAGGTTTAAGCAAATTGTAGAAGACTGACCTTGTGAAAGGAATTCTATGTGCAGTTAAGTTGGCTAAAATTTAAAATGATTATTTACTTTTTCTATACAGTAAATATTAATATCAAAAGCACATTGATGTTAGAGTCTGGGCCCTTGTATTGGAATAACAGAGTTTTACAGGAGCATTGATTTGTTCTTTAATAGAAAACTGTAAAAAGGTTATAAAAAGACTTATGGAAATCTTACCTTATGATCAAACTGATGGAGATTGAGATGAATTTGTTGACAATATTTTAATAAGAATTGGCTTCAGCATTAATAATACACTAACGTAAAGGTAAAATTTGCTTTTCTCTTTTAAATAAGATATTTGTGAAATATTAAGAGATAAGAAAACATTTATCTTTTGAATGAGCTGGAAAAAAAAGACAGGTGAGAGACAAATTCATCTGGCCTCATGCCATCTGATTTGGTTTGGCTGTGTCCCCACCCAAATATCACCTTGAATTGTAATGTGTCAAGGGCAGGGCCAAGTGGAGAAAATTGAATCATGGAGGCAGTTTCCCCCATACTGTTCTCATGGTAATGAATAAGTCTCATGAGATCTGATGGTTTTATAAATGGGAGTTCCCCTGTACAAGCTCGCTTGCCTGCCACCATGTAAAACGTGCATGGTCCTCCTTTGCCTTCAGCCATGATTGTGAGGCTTCCCCAGCCATGTGGAACTGTGAGTCCATTAAACCTCTTTTTCTTTATAAATTATGCAGTCTCAGGCATCTCTTTATTAGCAGCATGAGAACTGACTAATACAGTAAATTGGTACTGGTAGAGTGGGGTGCTGCTGTAAAGATACCCAAAAAATGTGGAAGAGACTTTGGAACTGGGTAACAGGCAGAGGTTGGAATAGTTTGGAGGGTTCAGAAGAAGAAAGTAAGATGTGGGAAAGTTTGGAACTCCCCAGAGAGTTGTTGAATGGCTTTGACCGAAATGCTGATAGTGATATGGACAATAAAGTCCAGACTGAGGTGTTCTCAGATGGAGATGACGAACTTGTTGGAAACTGGAGCACAGGTGACTCTTGTTATACATTAGCAAAGAGACTAGTGGCATTTTGACCCTGCATTAGATTTGCAGAACTTTCAACTTGAGAGAGATAATTTAGGCCATCTTGTAGAAGTAATTTCTAAGAAATACAAAGTGTTCAAGAGGTGACTTGGGTGTTGTTCAAAGCATTCAGTTTTATATATTCACAAAAATATGGTTTGGAATTGGAACTATGTTTAAAAGGAAAGCAGAGTATAAAAGTTTGGAAAATTAGCAGCCTGACGATGTGATAGAAAAAAACCAAACAATTTTCTAAGGAGAAATTCAAGCTGGCTACAGAAATTTGCATAAGTAATGAGGAGCCAAATGTTAATTGTCAAGACAATGGGGAAAATGTCTCCAGGGCATGTCAGAAGAACTAATGGCAGCCCCTCCCATCGCAAACCTGGAGGCATAGAAGGAAAAAATGGTTTTGTGGGCTGGGCCCGGGGCCTTGCTGCTGTGTGCAGTCTAGGGACTTGGTGCCCTGTGTCCCAACCACTCCAGCCATGGCTAAAAGGGGCCAACATGGAGCTCAGGCCATTGTTTCAGAGAGTGAAAGCCATAACATAAACACACACACACACACACACACACACACAGGCCATATTTGTGTCTGCCACTGATGTATGGACTTCTCAGTAGTACAGCCTGAATTGGTTTTCCAGGATTGCTTTCTCTTTGCTGCTACAATTTGTCCTTGGTCCCTTTTCTCTTTCTTTTTTTGGTCTTCTTTTTTTTCTTTCTCTCCCTATCTTTCTCTGTGGGGTATAAGACTTCATGACATCTTAGAAATGAGCCTTCCTAGCCATGTGGATACTAACCTTCTAGGAATAAATCATTCCAGTGATGATTTATTTTCTTCTACAGTACTTTCTTTGAAATATTTTGAAGAAGAGTGGTGATATGGTTTGGCTGTGTCCCTACCCAAATCTCATCTTGAACTGTAGCTCCCACAACTCCCATTTGTCATGGGAGGGACCTGGTGGGAGTTAATTGAATCACAGGGGTGGCTCTTTCCCATGCTGTTCTTGTGATAGTGAATAAGTTTCATGAGATCTGATGGTTTTGTAAGGGAGAGTTTTCCTGCACAAACTCTCTCTTGTCTGCTGCTGTGTAAGGTGTGCCTTTCACCTTTCAAAAATGATTGTGAGGCCTTCCCAGCCAAATGGAATGGTGAGTCCATTAAACCTCTTTTTCTTTATAAATTACCCAGTTTTGGGTATGTCTTTATTAGCAGCATGAAAATGGGATAATATGTGGGGGGGAAGTAAAAGAAAAATAGAATTACAGGGCCTCCAAACTCACTATGCCAAAGGCAAAGTTGAGCTTGGGAAATTAACTTGGTAATCACCAATACTGTATTTCTTTTGAACTCAAACAGATAACTGTTATTTCACAACCCCATGTCATAGCCTCATTTTGTCTGCTCCTTCTTTTCACATGTTTACTTCATCTGATGTAAAAATGTAGATTTACTGAGCATGAGACGAAAAGCATAATTGACTTTTTCCTCTCCTCCCACTTTTCACATGTAAAATGTAGATTTAGTGAAGCTAATCAGAGCCTCACAAGAATCGAACCATCTACCTCACTGCTCATGCTCACTCCCACCTCTTTTTGTCCACTCTCCTGCTTATGTTTTCCCCTTTAAATATCCAAGTTCACAAAATCCTCTTTGAAAAAATCATAGGTCACAGAAACTCTTGTGATTTATGGTTTTCCTTGGCACTACCTCAACCTTGGCAAAATAAATGTCTCATCAATTGAGCCCTGCCTCAGTCACTTTTTGGTTTATATTATAAAAAATATTTTCACATAGTTGGTGTTCTATTAACAATGATACCAAATGAGGCCATCTTTCTTCAGTCAGTGTAGGTCTTTGACAGTTTTTTTAAAAAATTAAGTTCAATTTGAGAAAGCTTCACTCTGCTGAGACACAGTTGAAAACAAACCATGAAATTTATGTATCATGTTCAAACATTCTAATGGGGTCACATTTGGTAAATTATTATTGCAGAAAACAAAAAATCTTAATTTTATCACATAAGCTATCACTTATGCTGTCATTTTCATCATCTGTTAAATCTATACAGTAATATAAAGAACCAGTATTAAATTTCTAGACTTACACATACACAGATTTAAAAGTAATAGGAATTGGAATTCTAAGTAATAGTAATAGGAATTAAAAACTATACATTGTTATTCATGAATCTGTTAAATTTATGCTGAGAGGAACAGCTGTCAATTAATGTGTTTCTTATCTATCTAACTAAGCACTTCTGTCCAAATTCTCCCTGCACTCCAAAGCTGTGTCACTCTCTGATGGTGGTAATGGCCCAACCCAAAAAGGATGAGAGCATTAGGCACAGTTAATGTTTGGTTTTTAAGGACAGAAAGTAAGTGGAATAGCATTTTCCTGGGGCCTAAAGCGTTCTCCCAGAAACAAATGTTCAGAGTCACAAGTTACCATCTCCAAACCAGAGGTACCAGGTGGTGGTTGTCCTCCTCCTCATTCTTCTGCTCCTCCTCCTTCTCTTTCTCCTCTTCCTTCCTTTTCTTCTTTTTCTTCTAATACCTTTATGGAGATATAATTCACATACCATAAAATCCACCTAATTAAAGTGCTTTTTAGTGTAGTCACAAGTTGTGCAACGATCACAACTAATTCTAGAATGTTGCATCACCCCCAAAAGAAACCATGTACTGCTAGTAGTAACTAGCAGTCAATCCCTATACTCCTTCCTGCTGCCGGCCCTGGTAACCACTAATCTAGTATCTGTATGGAGTTGCCTATTCCAGAGAGTTCATGTAAACAGAATACCACAAATGTGACCTGTTGTGTCTGGCTTCTGTCACTTAACATAATGTTTTCAAGGGTCATCCATATCAGGGCATTTTTTGGTATTTCATTCCTTTTTATGGAATGGCTAAATAATATTATGACCAAACAATATTCCATTGCATGGATACTACATTTTTCTTTAATCATCCATCAGCTAATGGATATTTGGGTTGTGCCTACTTTTCTTGCTATTATGAATAATGTTATATGAATATTTGCATATACTTTTATGGCTAAATAATATTTCACTGTATGAATACTACATTTTGTTCATTCATTGGCTAATGAATATTTGTGTTGTGTCCACTTTTTTGTTATGAATAATGCTATATGAACATTTGTGCATACTTTTTTTTAAAACAGCATCTTGCTGTGTCATCCAGGCTGGATATGCATACACTTTTTGTAGATATGTTTTCAATTCTATTGGATCCATGCCAGGGGTGGAGTTACTGGGACATGTGGTAATTGTATATGGGCTTTGAGAAACTGCCAAACTGCTTTACAGAGTAGTTGCACAATTTTGCAGCCAACCAACCAACCAATAGATGAGGCTTCCACTTTCTCCATATCCTTGTCAATGCTTGTAATTGTCTTTCTTCTTTTTCTCTCTCTCTCTCTCTCTTTTTTTTAATAGGCAGGTCTCCCTCTTTCACCCAGCCTGAAGTGCAATGGTAGGATCATAGCTCACTGCACCCTGAGCTCCTGGGCTCAAGGGATCCTCCTGCCTCAGCCTCCTGAGTAGCTTGGACTGAAGGCATGCAGGCATGCACCACCATTTCTGGCATCAGAACATTTTCATTTACAGTAGACTTTCATGGAACAGTTTTAGATTTTCATAAAAATTGAGAAGATAATACAGAAAGGTCCCATATATCCCACAGCCGGTTTTCCCTATTACTAACATTAGTTATGGTACATTTATATTACATTATTATACACATCATTATATATTATGTATTGATACATATATATGATATACATATCATTACATGATGCTACATTTGTTACAATTAAGAACCAATATTGACACATCATTAACTAAAGACCATAGTTGATTCAGATTTTTAACTTTACCTGTTTTGATTCTAGAATCTCACCCAGGACACCACATTACATTTACTTATCATGTCTTCTTTGACTCCCCTTGGTTGTGACAATTTCTTAGACTTTTCTTGTTTTTCCTGACCTTGACAGTCTTGAGGAATGTTCAAGTATTTCACAGATGACCCTGTATTTAAATTTATCTGATTCTTTTCCTCATGATTAGTCTTGGGTTATGGGTGTGGGGAGCAAGACCAGAGTTAACGTACCATCTTTATCACATCCTGTCAATGGCATATACTACCAACATGATTTATCACTGTTCATATTGACCTTGATCACCTAGCTGAGGTAATTTGTCAAGTTTCCCCAGAGTAAAGTTACTCTGCTCCCCTCCCTTTCCTCCACCCTCAACTTTCCATTCTACACTCTTTGGGAGGAAGTCACTATGTATAGCCTACACTAAAGGAGTAGGAATTTATGGTCCCCCTTTTTGTGGGCAGAGTAGCTACATAAGTTATTTAGAATTCTTATGCAAAGTTAGATTTGTCTTTACTCCATTTATTTATTGATTCAATCATTTATTTATATCAGTATGGGCTCACAAATATTTTATATTTTGTATTATAATCCAGTACTACTTTATTTTCTTGCTCAAATTATTCCAGATTTGGTCACTGGGAGCTCTTTCAATTTGTTTCTATACTCCTTTGACACCCACATCAATGGTTTCTTTCTTTTTTTTTTTTTTAAACATTTCCTTACTTTCTGGCACTGCAAGATACTCCAGTCTCAGCTTGTTGATTTCCTTCTCTAGTAGCAGAATTAGCCGTTTCTCCAAAGAGCCCTGATTTTTGTTGTTGGAGAATGGTATAAAAATCAAGATCTGGGTGCTAAGTGTGCTCCTTGCTACTGGAGCATCATTGCTTCTAGACTCTCTGAGCTGACAGAGAAAGGAAATATATGTGTGCATACTAACTGTAATACAGACACTAATCTAGAAATATTTCTATATGTAACCTTCTGTATCTATATTAAGCTAAATGTGAGTTCATGCTGATGTCTCAAATTGATCTATTACCACATGAATCATCCTTCCTTTGCTTAAATGTAAATTCCCAATCCAACAGTGAGAAACCTGGCTCCCACGATCTGCAATCAATTTGTTTAATTCCAGTATATACGTAAGGCAATAGCAGAGTTGTTAATATCAGAATTGTACCCTGTTAAGGCTCAGAAAATGATACCCCAATGTATAGTCCTTTAACATTCCTCTAACAAGCAGTTAGAATTAAAGGAAATTGAAAAGCCTTCGAAGCTGCCCAAGAATCGAGGCCTGTCTGGCTTTCTCTTGTTTCTCATCCTACTCCCATAAGTGCAGGGAGAGGCTCTCCTGAAGTTCCCTTCTCTGACTGAGGAAAGTTCTTCCAAAAGGAATACATTTGTTTGGAGCCTCCTCCCTAGGAATTTCAACAAACAACCAGGAAAGATTTATCACCAGAGGAGATTAAAAGTTGTCACCACACCAAAACAGGCTATTGCCTATTCTTCAGCAGCAATAAAAAACTCCTAAACAACTTTTATGACCTGAGAGACTTTATTTACATAAGACAATCTTTGTTCACCATGCAGTTCCTCCCCTTTTCCTCCCATAACTTGTCATCACCTCCCCTTCAAGCCCCTATTCATTTTATGCTATAAAGCCTTCAACCATCTGCCCCCCTCTTTGAGTCTCATATTTTTCTGAGGCTTCCACGTGCATGTACATAATTAAAATGGTGTTTCTCTTCTTAATCTGTTTATTGTCAGTTCATTTCAGCAGACTTAATTATCAAACCTTCAGAGGGAATGTTTAAACTTCCCTACCCCATGGGAAACAACTTGTATCAGCTAGGAACTGCTTACATGCAGTTCCTTTTGCCTTTAGTCTTACAAACTCCAGTAATTTCCAAAGTTACTTAGATCAGCACCTTTCACCCCTACTCTCTTGAGTTTGTTTCTACATTTGTACTAATAGTTATGTTCTCTTGTCACAGTCCGCATTCCTATGATTCCCTGACTTCTTAAATGATTAAAATTGTTTACATAGAATTTTGACCCTTTGTGCAGTAAAGTTCTGTTTTCACAAATACACAATGTCATGTATACACCATCACAGTATCACACAGAATTGTTTCATTGCCTTAAAAATCTCCTGTGCTTCACCTATTCATTCCTCCCTCCCCTCAAACTCTGGCAACCACTGACATTTTTATTCTCTATTGTTTTGTCTTTTCCAGAGTGTCATATAGTTGGACTCATAGTATGCAGCCTGTTCAGAATCACTTCTCTAGCAGTATGCATTTAAGGTTCATACAGGACTTTTTTTGTGGCTTGATAGCTCATTTCTTTATTGTTGAATAGTAGTCCATCATATGGATGTACCAGTTTGTTTATCCATTCACTTACTGAAGAAATGTGTGTTGCTTCAAGTTTTAACCAATTATAACCCTGTTATGAACATGTGTGTGCTGTTTTTATGAGGACAAGTTTTCAAATCAGTAAATACCTAGGAGTGAAACCATTCCAACTGTCCCATAGAAATATTTAAAAGTTTTGACATAAACATGGAAATTGACCCTTCAGGTCTTAAAACTTGAAATTTACATTTGTCTCATCTGAGTTCCTTCCTCAGCAAACAGATCCTCAGGCAAGGGACTTAAAACTCACCAGATCACCACATCGAAACAAGATGCCAGACGCCCTCATTCATCATAATTGCTTTTTTTACCCTCCTCAATTTCTTCCCTCACTATATAAGCCTCCCCAATTGTAGTTGGTCAGGGATTTGAGACTTTATCTCCCATTCTCCTTGGCTGCAGCACCCAATTAAATACTTCTTCCCTGGCAACATTCATTGTCTCAGTGATTGACATTCTGTGTGGTGAGCAGCAGGACTGAACCCCTGTCATTTTGGTTAACAGGAGCATGATTGCTGGATCAATGCTATGTCTAGCTCTTTAAGAACCCACCAAACCGTCTTCTAAAGAGGCTGAACCATGTCACATTTCAATGAGCAATGAAGAGTTCCTGTTTCTCCACATCCTTGCCATTTTTTGGCATTTTTAGTGTTTTTGCTTTCTACCATCCTAGTGGGTGCTAAGGGATAACTTATAGTTTTAAGTTGCAATTCCCTGATGACAAATGATGTTGAGCACATTTTCACATTCATGTTTATTTTTGATGTCTATTCAGATCTTTTGCCCATGTTTAAATTGGGTCATTTGTCTTATTTTTTTTAAGTTTTTTTTTTTTTTTTTTTTTTTTTTGAGAGGCAGTCTCACTCTGTCACCTGGACTGGAGTGCAGTGGTGTGATCTCAGCTCATTGTAACCTCCACCTCCCAGGTTCAAACGATTCTCCTGCCTCAACCTCAGGAGTAGCTGGGATTACAGGTGTGTGCCACTAAGCCCAGCTTGTTTTTATAGTTTTAGTATAGATAGGGTTTTGCCATATTGGCCAGGCTGGTCTTGAACTCCTGACCTCAGGTGATCTGTCTGCTTTGGTCTCCCAAAGTGCTGGGATTACAGGCATGAGCCACTGCACCTGGCCCTGAGTTTTAAGTTCTTACCTGCTTAATTGTCCTTGCTAGAAACTCCAGTACAATGCTGAATAGAAGTGGTGAGCTTGGAGATCATTTTCTTGTTCCATATCTTAGGATAAGAGCTTTCAGTCTTTCATCATTATGTATGATGTTAGCTGTGGGTCTTCATAGATGTCCTTTCTCAGGTTGAAGAAGTTCCTGTTTACTTCTAGTCTGTTCACTGCTTTTATCACGAAAGGCTATTGGAGTTTGTCAAATGCTTTGTGTCTACGGAAATCATTATATATTTATTTTTTGTGAATTATCCCATTAACAGACTGGATTTACTGATTTTCATATGTTAAACCAACCTTGCTTTCCTGGGATAAATCCCACTTGATCACGGTGTATAATTCTTTTTACATCTTGCTGAATTTCATTTGCTAGTATTTTTTTTTTTTTTTTTGCCTCTATATTCAAAAGGGATATTGGTATTATTTTTCTTTCCTAGTAATGTCTTTGTCTGGTTATGGTATCCATGTCTTCTTTATGCATGTGTGCCTATGTATGTAACCCTAGGCACTCTAAAACGCAGGGCTCAGGGCACGAACCTCTCTTGCTCAGCTCTAACCCTTCTGGTCACCTCTTTGTGACTTTTTCCCCCTTTAAGTCTGCCATTGAAGGACATTATATCCTAATTACACCTGAATAGAAGGGAGAACTTTGGGTCACATGCTACAGACAGTTCTCAAGACTAATAATTTACATTTATTGAATACTTTCTATGTACTCAGGCACTGTTCTAACCCTTTTGCATGTGTTAACTCAATCTTCCCAACTAAGGAAACTTTCACTTGGAAAGGTTCAGTGATTTGTTCAGTGGTAACACACTGGAGCATGACCACATTTTAATTACGGCAAAATTTTTCATTTGGCCAAGAACAAAATCTAATTATCACTGATGCTTTGTGAATAGTAATTTGAAAATTAAAAAAAAATTTTTTTTAAAGAAAAGCTTTGTTCTTCAAGTGTGATTGTTATTATTCTTGGGCCAAAATGTTTTTCAAGGTACATATTTCTACTCTTTTAAAAAAAAATATTTTATTGGAGTCGGGGTCTCACCATGTTGCCCAGGCTGGTCCTGAACTATCAGACTCAAGTGATCTGCCCACCTCAGCCTCCCAAAGTGCTGGGATTACAGTTGTAAGCCACCATGCCAGGCCACATTTCTACATTCTTAATGAAGTCTGTGGAATCTACTTCAAATGCAATTTTAATTTATGTTTCAATTCTATGAAGATATTGGGTTGGTGCAAAACTAATTGCGGTTTTGGACCGTGAATTTTAAATCATTATAACTAGGCTCAATACATTTTTATTAATCAAAATAGGAACCATTACAATCAACACATTTTTGCCAACGAGAAATAAGTTGGTTTATTCCTGTAGCGTAAAAATCCGTGCTTCGGGATTTGACAAACTCTTGGAAAGCATTTTCTGCATCCTGCTGGTTGTGGAAGCGTTTTCCCTGCAAAAAGTTGTTGAGATGCTTGAAGATGTGGTAGTTGGTTGGCAAGAGGTCAGGTGAATACGGTGGATGAGGCAAAACTTCATAGCCCAATTCATTCAACTTTTGAAGTGTGGGTTGTGCAACATGCGGTCGGGCATTGTCGTGGAGAAGAATTGGGCCCTTTCTGTTGACCAATGCCAGCTGCAGGTGTTGCAGTTTTTGGTGCATCTCATCGATTTCCTGAGCATACTTCTCAGATGTAATGGTTTCACCAGGATTCAGAAAGCTATAGTGGATCACACCAGCAGCAGACCACCAAATAGTGACCATGATCTTTTTTGGGTGCAAGATTGGCTTTGAGAAGTGCTTTGGAGCTTCTTCTTGATCCAACCACTGAGCTGATCGTCGCCGGTTGTCATACAAAATCCACTTTTCATCGCACGTCACAATCCGATCGAGAAATGGTTCGTTGTGGTTGCGTAGAATAAGAGAAGATGACACTTCAAAACGACGATTTTTTTGATTTTCAGTCAGCTCATGAGGCACCCACTTATCGAGCTTTTTCACCTTTCCAATTTGCTTCAAATGCCGAACGACTGTAGAATGGTTGACATTAAGTTCTTCGGCAACTTCTCTTGTAGTTGTAAGAGGATCAGCTTCGATGATTGCTCTCAGTTGGTCGTTGTCAACTTCTGATGGCCGGCCACTACGCTCCTCATCTTCAAGGCTCTCATCTCCTTTGCAAAACTTCTTGAACCACCACTGCACTGTACGTTCGTTAGCAGTTCCTGGGCCAAATGCGTTGTTGATGTTGCGAGTTGTCTCTGCTGCTTTACGACCCATTTTGAACTCGAATAAAAAAATTGCTCGAATTTGCTTTTTGTCTAACATCATTTTCATAGTCTAAAATAAACATAAACAGCAAGTAAGATGTCATTAGCAAAAAAACACAAAGAAATGCCCATTAAAATGATGTATAATATGACCACATTTAT
This sequence comes from Papio anubis, assembly GCF_008728515.1. Classification (NCBI taxonomy): domain Eukaryota; kingdom Metazoa; phylum Chordata; class Mammalia; order Primates; family Cercopithecidae; genus Papio; species Papio anubis. The sequence goes on from NC_044977.1 coordinate 60,588,380, forward strand.
TTAAGAATGTATTCCAATATTAAATGCCAAATTCCAACAATGCAAAAACTGTTACTACTTTTTTTTTTGGAGACAGAGTCTCGCTCTGTCACCCAAGCTGGAGTGCAGTGGTACAATCTTGGCTCACTGCAATCTCTGCCTCCTGGGCTCAAGTGATTCTCGTGCCTCAGCCTCCCGAGCAGCTGGGACTACAGACATGTGCCACCACATCTAGCTAATTTTTGTATTTTTAGTAGAGATGAGGTTTTAGCATGTTGGCCAGGCTGGTCTCAAACTCCTGACCTCAAGTGTTCTGCCTGCCTAGGCCTCCCAAAGTGCTGGGATTACAGATGTGAGCCACTGCACCCAGCCCCATCTTTTAAAATTTGAATCTTATAGTTATAAAAATGTTACTTTATCATGGGATAATAGGCAAGTGGAAGTATATTTTTAAATGTTTTCTCTCAAAAGAAGTGTCAACATTCTTAAGAGTATGGCACTGAAGCAAACAAATGCAGTTAACTTGCTGCTTAGAAAAGACTTGGAATAAAGACTCTTTGACTCTTACCTTAGGAATCGGATTTCTAGGACTAAGTGCTATATAATAAACTAGTGCCTGAGTACAAAAAATTTTCAGGGGTCTACATTCAGTCAGTTGTCTCTGGCAGAGGCACTGAGTTGGAGGGGGCTGTTTGTGTCCTTCTCTCTGAATGGAAGATTGTCCTCTGGGAATCTCTCTGCTGTTCAATAGAGAAAGGCAAAAGGACATCGAAAAGGGTATCTGCAGAATCAAATGGTGAGCCAGTCATTTTCCTTCTGACCATTTCTGTATTGCTTCTGAAGCAGCTCAGTTATTAGGTGAGCTTGTGAGTGAGAAAAAGCACATTTTCGAGTGAGGGATACAAACTGCCTTATAAAAAGCAGGACTGCTTCAGAGACATTGAACTAACAGAGGAAAGTTGGCATGGAGAAATGATTAATTTGGAGGAAAATTTTTGATACTATGTATTTGTAATTTGGGGCATTTTATGTGTAGTCTAGGACCATTTGTTCACAGAGAACCATTCCATATAATGTTATATGAACACGTAAACCCTAAGATACTTAAAAACAACCCAGCTTTATTGAGATATAATTCACATGCTGTACATTTCACTCATTTAAAGTGTACAATGTACTTATATTACAGAGGAATAGTGTTATATATAACACGGATTCCTATAATGTTGAAACTGCAAGGCCTCTTAGTGGTAGGGTTTAAATGTACTAGAGAAGAAATTAAATTACTTAATAATATCATAGGGGCTCTAGTAATTATTTTAGCTTTCAAAATGTCTGATAAACTTACATAGTAATTTTTTTGGCAACATCCCTGCTTTAAGGAAGGTAGTTAGAGATGTTTGATGCTCTAGAAGTTTAAATGGGATTATAAAACTCCCATCTCCTTCTGTGGTGTGGACAGCGTTATTTTTCTGTTATTTATACAAGAAGTGAGGCTGTTTGAAGTTTTGAAGCATAACTTCACAAGATTTGGAGTACAGCCAAGTATATAATGAAACATTTACAATGTGTTTCCTTTTCTGACTTTTGGTTACAACATGTAAGTCATTTTCATGGTTATATTTTTCACTACTGGTGGTACTTATTAGGGTTTTAGCAGGTGATGGTTAATAATGCGTTTTTCCTTGATTCATGCTTAGAAACAATTAAGTAGGATACAGGAGTCAGACAGAAATCAAAATGTCAGCTTTATTACTGTTAAAATTGGTTGGAAAGCAGGGTTTAGGTATGCAGCCACAAGGGTTTCTTGGATCATTATTAGGTTCAATGTTAGTGCTAGAAAACTTACAATAACAGTGGCTTAAACAAGGGAGACACCATTTCTCACTTGAAAGTACAATGGTGTCAGACCATGACTGGCAGGATGTTCTACAGTACCAGACACCTAGACTTCTTTTAATCTTGTTGATTTTTCTATGCAATGGCTTCCTTTCCCAGGGTCATCCTGGGGTCTAGGATGACTGCTCCAGTTCCAGTCATCATGTATACATTCCAGCCAGAAGGAAGAAAGAGGAGGTGAAGGGCAGGATATCTCCATTTAAGGACTTGTCATTTTTGCTTATATCCCATTAACTAGAACAGTTACTAAGACAAATCTAACTAGGAAAGTGAATATTCTGGGTAGTCATGTACTCATGTTAAATGGAGAATTCTATTACAGAAAGGGAGAAAAGATACTGATGGACAACTTGTAGTCTCTGCCACATTCCTGAGTTCAACTTACATAACTAGGCAGAGGCAAAGCTAGCCAACCACTGTCTTCCACTAGAGGGAGGCGCAAGCTGCTTATCACTGAACAGACTCACCTCAAGGGTCAATCGCTTGCAGGAGGGGAACACAGAAGGGGCTGAGCCACACATGCTGGGTTCCTTCTCATTTCCACAACTGATGTTCGACTTTTCTAAGGGGCAGTACAGAGAACCGTCAAAAGGCAGGAAAGCAGTACATGATTTGGCACCACAGTAACAAGGTTTTCTTAGTTTCCCATTATCTAGCCTTTCTTTGTCTTCACTGCCTGTTAGATTAAGATATCTTCCTGAATAATCATAAGAGAGTTCTTCTTCTGGCACAATATCTTTGGCTGCAAAAAGTGCCAACTTAGGTACCATTGAGTCAATTCGGACAGGAATCATCAAAAGGTTTGGCTCACAAGAATGATTAAGGAATCTTCCAATATTTCCTATATAAGTAGGGTCAACAAATGTTTCCATTACCTGCCCAGTATAAACATGTTCCCTGATGGCTATAATATAGTTAGAGTCAGATTTTGTTTGTAAGTGAATTCTTCTCCGAACTTCAGAGAATCCTAAAACCTCACCAGCATATTCACAGACAAACCTTCCTTTTGGTATAAATTCCAAGGTACGAAGTCCCCAGCCTTTTTTATGTGTCTTGAACACTTGGAAGTGGAACTGCAGACCTTTCTGGACCACTCTGTTTCTGCAGTGGTCACTGCATCGGCACAGGACATTGCATTCAAAAACAGGCTCTGCATACTTTCCTCCAGATCCTATATCTCTAAGGCATGAGTTATCATCATAGTTCTCTCCATGGCGGAGACAGGAGCAAGTGCCAGGGAGGCAGGGAGTTTTGACACAAATGCATCCGGGAAAGGTTATTTGAGTGGGATCAATGTCTGCTCCAGGTCCAACTACATGATCAGGAGTGTACTGTAAAAAATATACACACTGTAAGTGAGCATGGCATGTCATATATTTCCTATATATTCCAAGTAGTTTTTGACTGGGACCCATTCTAATTCTAACATATATAAAAACAGTTCAAAACTGACAAAACACAGTGTACTAAGATATTGTCCAAAAAGATCTTTCTTCAATAAAACAAGAATTTTTTTTTTTTTTTTTTTGAGACAGGGTCTTCCTCTGTTGCACAGGCTGGAGTGCAGTGGTGTGATCACAGTTCACTGTAACCTGGGCTCAAGTGATTCTCCTGCCTCAGCTTCCTTACTTGCTACAGCTACAAGTGGGAACAACCATGCCCAGCTAAGATTAATTTTTAGAATTTGTGGTTTTATTTTAGGTTATGTATAAGGATGAGTTGGGCATTATAATACTTAATGTATATAATAGTATGTTATATATAGGTATGCATAATGACATATACATGTATTTATATATGTATTATGTATATATAAGGACAATAAGAAAAACACTATTTTTTTCTCTTATCAGAAACGGAAAGTTTTGTAACTTATTTTGTTTCCCTCTTAGCTTTGGATGTCAGAAAACTCAGTGCTGAGTTTAGTGTCTGAGTACAGTTAAGCATTTTATCCTTAGCTTTTGATCTCTTTTACCTTTACCTTATATACATGCATATATGTATTTTAATTGTGAGTTACCTCAGATACTAGTTGGGGATGAGAAAGTCATAAATGACAAGTCAATTGCACACAGAATTCCAAAAATGCTATTTCTTAAATAGATATTACTAGATATTTAAATTTATTATAGATGTACACTTGTAAAGAAATTCTGTTCTAATTAAATGGGAAAGGAATATAAAAAATTACATTTATATAAAATATATAAAATATAAAAACATTACATTTATAAAATGTTATATAAAAAGAAGACAATCCTCAATCTAAACTCTATGTGAAGCCTGATCTCTGGTTAGATCCTCATTAGCATCGTGAAGCACATTTTCAAACTGTAATTTCATATTAAAGTATCTCTCATGAACCCAGATTTTTTTTATGTATACAGTAATTCTTGCTTACATAAAACCGAATCCATTTTATACCTGCTTTATTCCAAAAAGGATTTAATGAGACTCACAAACAGGTAAGATAAATGAACAAGTAAGGACAGTAAGGTGAAAGGGAAATAGAGCAAACAGGTCCAGTGAGCTTAGACACACAGTGTGTGGTAGAAGTAGACTGGACATTTGGCTCTGCCTGAGAGCTGCCAATTCAGAGAAGGATATATGATTAGATACGCAGTTTGCCCTGCCTGTAAGGAATAATCTCATTGTTCAGAAGCGGCACTGACTTTTTTCAGTATTGATACCAGGAAGGAATTCCACCAATGTGTTCTCCTAAACCATTCTTTTCCAGGAAGCAGTTTCATGGGCTTTTAAAATTCTGGTCCTCAATAAAGGCTGCTGGGATCCCACAACAGCAGAGTCGGGTAAGAGCAGTTCTGCAAGGAACGAGTTGCATGGCCTTTCATTGGGGACAGATTTTAAAGCACCTGGAGGAATGTTTGCACCATGTCTTCCAGTCAATCCTCCATTAATATTTTGTCTCCAGTCCAAGCTTTAGAAAGGTATTGAACAGCAGGTAGTTATACTCCTTGTGGAGGCCTCAGGTGGAGCTATGTAGTTAAGTGCAAAACCCTATGCTAAAAAAAACTCTGAGCTGGGGAGGATTGACATCCTCTTGTGAAAGATGAGGAGGACAACCAGTGGGAGGAATTGTGGGGGAAGGCCAACATTCTGCTTAAAAAGTCATTTGGGGGTGGAGAGAGGAAATAGCTTTTGTTTGTGTTGTTTCTTACAGCTTTAGCTTAGCAGGAATATCCTAAATGGATAAAGGATGGGTTAGAAAATGATGCTCTATCAGTCAAACTCAATGACTGCTGTTTTATATAGAATCTACCTTCAGCTTTTTAAAGGTTCAGTGTTGAAATGTAAATGGTTACTCAGACATTTTAAAAGTACTTGTAAAATGAAGATCTCTGTTAAACTTTTCATGTTAAACTTGATTTGTCATTAAAGGCGCACATAGTTTTAAGGTATATATAAATCACTAAACGCTAAAGTTTTTTTTTTGACATGGATAACTTCTTTTAAAATCAAGTCTGACTTACTGCAGTTTTCTAATCAGGAAAGCAGGTGAAAAACAGTTTTATTTAGTTATTTTTACTTACAAATTTAAAAAGATTTTGGAGAATCTCATGATATATTTTTTAAAATTCTGCAATTAAACTTGCTGCACAATCTATAATCCTCTAGGGACTTATAGATGGTAGCTAATTCCAAATGAACTGCAGATACCTTCCAAAAGGTAACAGAGACTTCTGGGAAAATTCCTGTTTAAACAAATTTTTTCCCCTTGATGGATATAATCACTGATCCTGATACCAATAATTGCTTTGAGTCATTTTATCTTCATGTTTCCATTTTCTCCTCCATAAAAGGTCAATAAAATATCATTTCAGATGATAATGACTTAAAAAATGATTATACTCAAGAATAATCTTTTGAAAACCTTAGTCTAATTTAATATCTGATTATGTAATTACCCATCTTTAAAGGTATTTACATATTGAAAAGCTATTTATTATTTTCAGAAATAATGTTAGGTCATTGTCCTAACATTCTATTCAAATATTTACATGCCATGTGGTTAAACTTTGAGTAGTCATGTGCTGCGTAATGACTTTTCAGTCAGACTACATATATCTATATACAATGGTAGTCCTGTAAGATTAGAATACAGTATTTTTACTGTATGTTTTCTATGTTTAGATACACAAACACCACTGCATTACAAGTATCTACAGTACTCAGTGTAGTAACATTCTGTGCAGGTTTGTAGCCTAGGAGTGATAGGGTATTATCATACAGCCTAAGTGTGTAGTAGGCTATACCATCTAGGTTTGTGTAAGTACTGTGCACTCTATAACATTTGCATAATGATGAAATTGTCTAATGATGCATTTCTGAGACTGTTTCCCCATAGTTAAATAATAGTTGTTTCTGGAGTATAACTGTATCTGAAAGCTAATGTAAAGTAGGTTACAAACTGGGAGTCAGCTGATATGACCTAAGCCAGACTTCTGCTGAAACAATTAGGGAAGAGGCATTCTCTTTCCACTAGAATTGTTCAACTGTAGTGTTTGCCTGGCATTTCCAAGTTCTGCCACATAGATGAGGCCTACTGAGTGGGTAGCCTACCACAGAAATGGGGAGCAGGGGTGTGAAGGGGGAGGGTGGTGGGAAGAAGTATCTGACAATACTTTTAGAATTATTGGGTCCAGACATGCCTATAGTTACCACTTTTGGACTTTTCTGATTTGAGGCAATTCCTTCCCTTTTTTGTTGGAGCCAGTTTGTATTGTTTATGTTTCTTGCAAACAAATGAGTCCTGACTGATACACCCTGGGTAGAAGCTGAGGATGGTTTCAGGAAATGGTTAGAAAATGTACTCTGTTAACCAAAAATAAAATTCTAAGTCTCCTGATCATCTGAACAGACCCCTCCTCTCAGCAAGAGCATTCCAAAGCTAACCTGAAAAACTGGTTCAGGTCATGATGGGAAGGGGGCGGCGGTCAGACATGCCTCATTATACCCTCTTCCCTTTTGGAATTACTGATAGAACAGACTCTTTAAGTCTGATAAAAAACATTTACAATCTATTCTCTCTGAAGCCTGCTACCTGGAGGCTTCACCTGCATGATAATAAACCTTGGTCTCCACAACCCTTTATCTTCCCGAAGACATTCCTAAGTTTTTAGATAATAACAATTCCTTCAAGCAAACTGTTAATCAGAAACTGGAAGCTTCCGCTTCCAGCTGTGCTGTCTTTCTGGACTGAACCAATGTACATCTTACATGTATTTGACTGTTGTCTCATGTCTCCCTAAAATGTATAAAACTAAGCCATATCCCAACCACCTTGGGTGCATGTTCTCAGGATCTCCTGAGGGCTGTGTCATGGTCCATGGTCACTCATATTTGGCTCAGAATAAATCTATTCAAATAGTTTGCAGAGTTTGACTCTTTTCATAGACAAGTCAAAGGTGTAAATGGTCAATGAACAAAGATGTCTTCAATTAGGAGGTTAGACTAGAGCAAAGTATGCAGGAGACCACGCAGGAAAACTCTGTGACTATGGTCTTGAACTGTGAGGAAGCAGCGGAGAGCTTCCTAATGTAGAACATGGAATGCTCTAAAGGAGACACAAACTACAGCCAAGCTCTTATTAGCACTGTGATTCTGGACAAGTGACTTGTTAAGCTTCAGATTAGTTGCTATAAGACAAGGATAATACCCACATTTGGGGTGCTATCATGAAATTTTAATGAAATAATGCTGGACTCCATGTCAGACACTTTATAAAAATACTGGCTTCTGGCCGGGCGCGGTGGCTCACGCCTGTAATCCCAGCACTTTGGGAGGCCGAGGCGGGCGGATCACAAGGTCAGGAGATCGAGACCACGGTGAAACCCCGTCTCTACTAAAAAAAAAATACAAAAAATTAGCCGGGCGCGGTTGTGGGCGCCTGTAGTCCCAGCTACTCGGGAGGCTGAGGCAGGAGAATGGCGTGAACCCGGGAGGCGGAGCTTGCAGTGAGCCGAGATCGCGCCACTGCACTCCAGCCTGGGCGACAGAGCGAGACTCCGTCTCAAAAAAAAAAAAAAAAAAAAAAAAAAATACTGGCTTCTTTCAGTTCTTCTAGATATTACTTTTAGATGTGATATTTAAAACAACATATGTTTCTGGCAAATTACTTAACATTACTAAATATCTTATTTATTTCACAGGTTTCTGTGAAAGAAAAATGGACAGAACTGGCTTAAAAAGCTTACTGTAGGGATTAGCACATATGTGTTCGATAAAAATTTTGCAGGTAGTATATAGTAGGGTAGTGAAGAAAATAAGTTCTGGAGTTAAACATTCCAGGTTCAAACATATTCAAACCAAAACTGTGTCTAGGAAGTCATCAGACTGTATACCTTTCCTCCATTACTTCTCCATTTGAGTGGGGAAAAGCTAAGAGCTGACCCAGACCAGACTTCTTTCATTTATCAAGTATTACCTTACTGTCTGCAATATGCACATACAGGGATTTAGAAACAGTCAGAAAAGTATAAAGGACATGGAGAATGGGATTTTTTTTTTTTTTTTGAAGATACTGCTGCCCAGGCTGGAGTGCAGTGGCATAATCATAGCTCACTGCAGCCTCCAACTGCTGGGCTCAAGGTCAGCCTCCCAAGTAGGTGGGACTACAGGCATGCACCACCATGTCTGGTTAATTTAAAATACAATGTTTTTGTAGAGATGGGGTCTCACTTTGTTGCCCAGGGTGGTCTTAAACTAATCCTGACTTCAAGTGATTCTCCCGCCTTGGCCTCCAAAACGGTTGGAATTACGGGAGGGAGCCACCATGCCTGGCTGGGATTTTAAAAATTTCCTGCATTGTTTTTTTTTTGTTGTTGTTGTTGTTGTTGTTGTTGAGACGTAGTCTCGCTGTCACCCAGGCTGGAGTGCAGTGGCCGGATCTCAGCTCACTGCAAGCTCCGCCTCCCGGGTTTACGCCATTCTCCTGCCTCAGCCTCCCAAGTAGCTGGGACTACAGGCGTCCGCCAACTTGCCCGGCTAGTATTTTGTATTTTTTTTAGTAGAGACGGGGTTTCACTGTGTTAGCCAGGATGGTCTCGATCTCCTGACCTCGTGATCCGCCCGTCTCGGCCTCCCAAAGTGCTGGGATTACAGGCTTGAGCCACTGCGCCCGGCACGTTTTACTTTTTCTTCGTATGTATCAAAGCACAGAATTACTCATGCAAGAGCTGGGAATAAATGCAAAATGATCAGGGCAAAATGACATATTGGAAACAAGCACTGGGTGAAGATTTCAAGTTTTCTGACAGAAAACTTAAGAGAAAATACACTCTTGTCTTGGCTATTCCTGTCTGCAATAATTTCTTTCTTCTCTGAAATATACTTAGTTAATAGCATGAACTTCAGGGTCTAAATGACACAGACTGTAGGGCTCTCTAATTGTGTTAAATGTGTAGGTCTTACCTTTCTAACAGATATGTGTCTCAGGGAAAAGCATGGTTATGAGGTTTGGAGTGTGGCATGCTGATGGGGGTGGGGTTCCTATCCATAGTACGAGGCACACAGCAGGTGCTCAAGAAGCATTTTTCGATTGCCAGATTGCAGCTCTTGATACTTTTTTTTTTTTTCTTGATACTTATTAACGAGAAGTTTGACTTTTCTGAATCACATTCTGTACTGAAGACCCAGAAACTGATGTATGACACTATAATATTCTAGGCCTAAAACCTGGGCCTCTGAATTATAAAGAAGTGCTGTGAAAATCTTCATTCCTTTTTTGGTTGTGTTGAAACCCCAGCTACAAGAATCTTTGTACTTGGCCTCTAGCCTCATAAGTTTGTTTTTCCTCCAAGCAGCTATTAGAAGACTGTGAGCCAGATAATTCTTGTCAAGGCCTGCTGAGATCTTAAAAATAATGTTTGAAGCTGGTTTCAGAGACCTGAAAAATGGTTAGATCCAACTGTTAGCTCAAGAAAATCAATTAGTTTATTCTCTACTTGGCTTTCAACACTGATGACATTATGATATGCTTGTTTCCAATATGAACATTTGAATTTCTTTTTGCCTTTTCACACAGTAGCCAAAGGCAAAACAGACACAAAGTTATTTTTATCTTGAAAGTTTTTCATGCCTTAATTCTTATGTGTGCATATGCCTGTGAAGGCAGGGTTTGGAGCAAGCAAGCTGTTTTGTCCTTTTATAAGAGTGGTTTTGTGTTCCATGAATATATGGAAGAAAACGAGTTGAATGCACTTTTAGGCTTGTCACTTAAATGTTTTAAGCATGTTTGATCTTCTTGGTAAGAAAGACAATAAGGTCTCTTAGGAGGGGATCCTGTCTTATTTTTGTAACTCTAACTCTATTGAGAACTGTGCATGTACACAGATAGAACACTGTGGGACTGGGTTTTAATCTCCCAGTTTTCATTTATGCCTACCAACTGTAGACATAACAATCAATCATAAAGCTTCCTCTTGTCACTCCTTTCTCCCCTTTTAAAAATAGATGTGTTTAATATACTCTGCGAAATATAAAACCTCAAGATTTTATGGACATTAATGATTACAGTGATTCTAAGGGAGATGCTTATATTACTTATTTTTAAATAATGCTTAAAGTGAGTTAATTAAAAAATATGTCGGGCAGTTTTACAGATTGTTCTTGGATATGGCAAAGAAAAATATGACCCAAGATTGTAAATAGAATAGCCTCAAACATACACACATACACACACATATATATACACACACACAGGCATAGCAGGAATACTGAAGCTAATCATAACAGTTGTAAACACCTTGAGGGTAGAATGTGTTTTTCTGTTTATTGTATTCTTTGCAGCCCAACCCACCACCTTGCATATATTTAGCTCTCAATTTGTTGAATTAAGAATGGACTAGAACAGTGGTTTTTTTAATCAGTGTTTTTGACCAGGAACTCAGCAATGCTTAGTGCTGAGTAAGTTTTCAGGGACCACTGTTTAATATTGAGCCAGCCAACTGTATTATTAACATAAATTGCCAAAGGTAGTCTGGGGAACAATAATAATTTCTGACATTAATCTTATTCTACTCTTTTGAGGACTAAACTCTGATTTTTTTTATCTTGCCCAAATTCCTACCTAAGGCACCTGAGGAGTCATGCCTCACAAACCATAAAATCTCATCAGAGGAGTTTTAATTTTAACCCTATATAGCATGGTCTGCTTTCTAACCTGACTCTGGCATAACATCACATAACAAATAAGGGAAGAAATCAAAATATTTTAACCCCAAATATATTTCCTTGCCATATCTTGACATTGCCCCGGAGGGTTGTCTCTTGTGGGAAAAATCCACATTCTATAGAGAATCCCCTTTCCCCCTCTTTTTCTTTCTTTCCACAACCAGGAGATAATCAACTAAGAGCGAGGCACCTTTTTAAATTTGGTAAGAAACATTTTCCAAACTGCTCCCTCTGAAGTCGGCTGAGAGTTTCCTCCGCACAATAAAACTTGGTCTCTACTTGGCCTGGTGTGGTGGCTCACTTCTGTAATCCCAGCACTTTGGGAGGCCGAGGTGGGCGGATCACTTGAGGTCAGGAGTTTGAGACCAGCCTGGGCAACATAGTAAAACCCTGTTTCTACTAAAAATACAAAAATTAGCTGGGCGTGGCTGTGGGTGCCCGTAATCCCAGCTACTTGGGAGGCTGAGGCGGGAGAATCGCTTGAACCTGGGAGGCGGAGGTTGCAGTGAGCTGATCGCACCACCACTCTAGCCTGGGTGATGGAGTCAAGCTCCGTCTCAAAAGAAACCCCTTTATCTTAACCTAAACATTTCTATTGATCCCAGGTCTTCAGATAAACTCTACCAATTGTTAACCAGAAAAATTTTAAATCTACTTATAGTCTGGAAGCCCCTCTACCACTTTGAGTTGCCCTGCCTTTCTGAACCAAACCAATGTACATGTTAAATGTATTTGATTGATGTCTCCTCTCTCCCAAACGAGTATAAAACCAGGCTGTGCCCTAATCACCGGGGCACATGTTCTCAGCATCTCCTGAGGGCTGTGTCACAGGTCATGGTCACTCGTATTTGGTTCAGAATAAATCTCTTCAAATATTTTACAGAGTTTGATTCTTTTCCTTGACATCTTTGAAAGCTGCTATTGAATCTATTATCTTAACTGATCCTCACAAGATTCCTAGGAAAAAGAAAGGGCAGATAGGGTTCATTGTTGATAATGGATGGCTATGTATTTTTAAATTATTATTTTCATTTTGCAGATGAATAAACTCAGGCTCTGGGAAGTAGCTAAGATGGCTAAGCTCTGAACCATGCGGATCACCTGAGGTTGGGAGTTTGAGACCGGCCTGACCAACATGGAGAAACCCTGTCTCTACTAAAAATAAAAAAATTAGCCGAGTGTGGTGGCACATGCCTGTAATCCCAGCTACTCGGGAGGCTGAGGCAGGAGAATTGCTTGAACCCGGGAGGTGGAGGTTGCGGTGAGCCGAGATAAGAGATAATGCCATTGCACTCCAGCCTGGACAACAAGAGCGAAACTCAGTTTCAAAAAACCAAAAAGGGTAGAAAGGGCTTTGAGAAGTTAATAGCAGCGAACATTTACTGAGTTCTTAGAGCAAACCAGAAAGTGTATTTTCCTTGCAATTTTCAAAGCAATCCGGAAGAGAGGTACTGTTAGAACTGGAAGACTCTAAGGCTTAGCCAAAGCTAATTTATACTCGCCCAAGAGCCCACAGCATGAGGGAGACCACAGCTAAGGCTGACTCGCGGGGCTGTTTTTATGCACGACACCGGGTGCTATCCACTAACAGGCCCCACGGCTTATCCTACCTGTGAGAGACACCTGAGACCGGAGAGGTAAATGACTCCCCCCTTGATGCCTCCTTGAGTTCCGAGGACAGCACTGGGACAAAAAGCCGGGTTCTCATAAGGCCTCTGGTTCTGCGCTTCAGGGAATGGACTGAAAAGGACAGCACCCTTGCTAAGGTGATGCCGTGGGTTAACAGAAAAAGGCCCAGGCCGGGGCATGCACACCTATTCCCGCGCACCACCGGTGTGCTATAAGAGAAGACAAAAGGTCGCGATTGGGAGGCCGTCCCGGCGAGGCTGTTTGAGAAGGAGACCACGTGGGGGAGCCGCGCGTCTGCCTCCCGCGCCGCCTGGCCCCGCCCCTACCTGGAAGGGCGCCGGCGCGGCCCCCGGGGGCCACGCGCCCACCGGCAAGTTTTCCTGGCCGCATGCGACATCCAGCTGCTCAGTCGGGGCCTCAGGCTTCTCCTTAAACTCCGCCATCCCACAAGGCCCTGTCTTCTTCGCCGCTTCCGCGAACATTTACCCGCCTCACGCAGCGCCTACTACCCTGACAGGCCTGGGCCGCGCAGTGGATGCTGGGACTTGTGGTCCTTTGGACCCACCGCCTCATGGGAATTGTAGTTCTTTTCTCCTCACGCGAGGCCTGTGAAGGCGGTTCCCTTCCTTGACTTTTTGGGTCTGGCTCCCGCTTTGATTTGAGCCAGAGGCACCACAGATAATTACAAAGCCGTGTAAGGTACGGACAAAACAAACTGAGGTGCTTTCGTTTTTCCTGGGAGCATCAGAGAGGGGGCTTTGGAGGTGAGGTCATTTGTCCGGGTTTTTGAGGACTCAATGGACGTTTGTGCAGTGGAGGCAGGGGTGCGTCCTAAGCCGAGCAGGGAAATACACACCAAGGTTTCTAAAGATCTGCGACTTGCCGGGAAGTTGACTGACATGTGATAGGGTTTGTGCCAAGGCGATAGCCTCACAGGTTGCCTTAAGGAATTTGTGTGGGGCATGCTCACTCCCTGATGGAGATATCTGTGCCCCTTTGCCTGTCCTTTTCTCTCCTCTCCATCCCTCTACCCTCACCCCTCCAAGCCCCTACCCTGCCAAAGGATTCTGATAGCTTAAAGACTGCTGAATCTGGTGAAGCATTTTCGGCCTCACTGAAGCTCTCTGACATGATTGTCCTGCTTCTCCTTGAAACTGTAAACCAAAAATAAAATTCCAATCCTCCAAATCATCTGAATGGACCCCTCCTCTCTGCCAAGGTTAACCTGAGAAACTGGTTCAGGCCATGATGGGAAGGGGAGTCCAACATGCCTCATTATGCCCTTCTTCCTTTTGGAATTCAGGAAAAGCCAGCCAGCATCAACATCAACACAGACCTTAAGTCTGATAAGAAACATTTACAATCTATTCTCTCTGAAATTTGCCACTTAGAGGCTTCATCTCCACGATCATATTTGGTATCCACAACCTCTTATTGCAACCCAGACATTTGTTTCTATTGTTTCTAGGTCTTTAGATAATAACCAATTGCCAATCAGAAAATCTTTAAATCTACCTATGACCTGGAAGCCACTTCTCACCCACTTCTAGTTGTCTGCCTTTCCAGATCCAACCGATCTTACGTGTATTGATTGATGTGTTATGCCTCCCTAAAATGTGTGAGAGTAAGTTGTATCCCGACTACTTTGGGCACATGTCATCAGGACTGCCTGAGGCTATGTCAGGGACACATTCCTAAGCTTGGGAAAATACTCTTTCTAAATTGAGACCTGTCTCAGATACTTTTGGGTTCACAAATCCTTCTGACCTTGCAGTTTCTGAAGTCCCACTGGCCTAAACTTGCTTCCATCTTGCAGACCTTTCCTTGTTAGTATCCTCTTGTTGTTCTCCTGTCTGACTGTTTCTGAAAAGTAGGTGTGATTCTGGGTTCTGCCCTTGACTTTTTTTTGGTTGCCCTTCCCTGGTCTTTCTCATTAATAACATCCACTCCCACGGCTTCAAATATAAGGGATTAGGTCACCAGTCTCCAACTCAGATCAGACATTTCTCCTCAAATCCAGTTATGCGTATTCAGCTAATGATTGGGCATTTCTGTTTTCTGTCCTACAGGCTGCTTAAACTCAAAATAATCTGAATTGACTTCTTCTGCCAATCTTGCTTTTTCTTCTTTAAAGTTAACTGGGAAAATAATTTGTGAGCTACAGAGCCACTAAAGCAACATACCAGTTACTCTGTATTCCTTCTCTTCGCTAGACTCATATAGCTAAGGATGTGGTGGGTAAGTCTTGTTGATTCTGCCTTCGTCATGTTTTCATTTTTGTCTCTTCTCACTTAATACTAGGCTCTCTCATTTCTTGCTTGGACTTTGGAAGTTACTTTCTTTAAGTCTGTCATTCTTCATACCCCCAAATCACCCTACTGCCACTGCTACAATGACCTTTGAAGATGCTTGTCCAGTTATTATATTTTGCTGCTTAGAGTCTTGTTTGCTCCATTTTCTCTTAGTTTACCTTCTATGTGCTGCGTTATAAGCCTTTGAGGACCCAGACTTTACCTATTTCCTTGGTCTCTGTTGCTGCTGTTCTCTGTTGGAACCCCTTGTTCTCTTGATGTTCCTTCAATAAGCCATTCTACTTGGCCTATGGGCCTTTGTCCACATTGTTCTTGTATCTTCAGTGCCTTTACCCAGGACTGTCTGTCTGCTCAGCTCAAGTAGTCCCTTCTCTATATCCTTCTTTACCCTGTTTCCCATAGCATTGGTTACATTAGTTCTCCTACTTTATAAGCCATTTCTTATGTTCCCTGCAACTATGTAATGTAAGCACAGGCAAAAAAAACCATCTTATTGAACTCATAAAAATTACATGTATATTGGTGGAGGGTGGGGAGATAGATAAACATTTTGTTTTAACTTAAATGATTTTGGTACATTTATATCCTAGTATTTTGGTTTAGGGCCAAAAGAGAAAGAGAGAGAGAGTGTGTGTGTATGTGTGTCTCTCTGTGTGTGTGATTTCTACTGATTAGAGCTCCAGGTCAAGCTTACTCTGAGTTTCGGCTTGCAATGTAACAGACAAATAACTGTATACTTACAGAACGTGATAGAAACTGTAAGAATGTTGTGAGAAAAGAATTATAAGAGCCATGAGGAGAGCCACACTCCTGTATTTGCTGACTGTTGTGCCGTTTTTAATTTTTGACTCTTTCTTGGTAATATTGTCTGCTATTTGGAAAGTTTTTTTGAAAGTTCCACTTTATTTTATTTTTTCGGAAGCTGTCAGCAGTGGTGCTTCCAGAATAAGATATTTTGTGCATATTGGCCCTTTTGTTTAATTTGTTTTTATCTTGCTGGCAAAGGATCCAAAAGTATTTTATAGAGTATGAGATTAAAATAATGAGAGGATGTTTGCAGGCTGTTATAACCAATCTTCAGAATGCCAAGCAGTCGGTCTTTCAACTTTGCGGGGTCTAGAAATCTGTCTTATTTTCTCTAGACACCTGCTTTTCATTGACCAGGAACCTTGATCTTCAGAATTTGTTCTGAAAATGATAGATGGTGGGAAAAATGTACTTCTGGACATTAGTGAATTGCCCTAATAGATTTCCGTAAATAGGTTTTGGAACTGAATATTGCGTTGATTATTCAGATTTCTTTCGGATTTTTCACTGGCAGAAGAGAAACTAATCTGATCAGTAAAAAAAAAAAAAAAAAAAAGAAAACAATGCAATATGGTAAAACTCTGACATTTCAAAAGTTCAGTTATCCTTGGCTAAATTATGAGGTATGACTATTTGAGCTTTACATTTATTAACAAAAGTGGTCTTTAGTTGGGGTGTTTTTATGCTTTTTTGGTTAGGGTTTTTAAGAAGTTCTGCATGGCTTTGTATTCAGAAGGCATTCTTTTATGAAAGTTTCACTAGCATTATCTAAGCTTAGTATTCTGGGATGTACTTTATTGACAGTGATGAAAGGACGAAAGTCAGCAGAAATTACTTATGTATTTGTTAGCATTTGAAACATCTTAGCCTTTTAATAAGAACTATCACAGCCAGGCACAGTGGCTCATGTCTGTAATCCCAGCGCCTTGGGAAGCTGAGATAGGAGGATGGGGGATGGCTCGAGGCCAGGAATTCCAGGCTAGCTTGGGCAACATAGCCAGACTCCATCTCAAAAAAAAAAAAAAAAAAAAAAAATCCAGGTATAGTGGCTTGTGGCTGTAGTCCCAGCTACTAGGGAGGCTGAGGTGGGAGGATTGCTTGAGCCCAGGAATCTAAGGCTCCAGTTAGCTATGATTGTGCCACTGTACTGCAGCCTGGATTGGGCGCCAGAGAGAGACCTCCTCTCTAAAACAAACCCCAAACACTTGACACCAGTAGATACCAAGCAGGCATAGTATAGGAACTGAATCCGCTCATGAAAAAAGATTATTGCATGAAATCATTTTGAAAAGAAGCATGGTAATTGATACTTTTGGGATTTCTGTCCAATTTGGTGACCATTTCCCTTGTGAGAGCATGCCATCCCTCACCCAGCCCATCTAATGGGGGTGGGCTCACAGGCAGTCATGTTTATGTTACACAGTGAACTCCTAAAAAGCCTCGGCCCAAGTTTTTAGCCTACAAGTTCTCTTGGTCAGGAGCTGAGACCAAATCACAGCTAAAACTATTATTTATAATTCTAGAGCTGAGAGGTAGGTTTATTTGGTATATAGACGGAGAAGCAGAGTAAGGTCCATCATTCAAGAGAAACATAAAGCAGATGAGTGATAAGGAGAGAGGACAGCTATCTATTTCTGGTTCCAGTCTCTTTTGATTCACATTACATAACTATATTCTTATAATAAATTCTTCCTTTGGGTTTAGGTTAAGTCGGAGTGGTTTCTGTTACTTTAAAGAATTTTAGCCAGGAAAGGTACTGTGAACTTTTATAATGACATTATTATTATCATTGTTATCATTAGAAAGTGTGGGTTGGATAATTAGCTACTTTGCCCTTGATACAGTTTCGCTGTGTCCCCACCCAAATCTCATCTTGAATTGTAGCTCCTACACGTGTCGTGGGAGGGACCCCGGGGGAGGTAATTGAATCATGGGGGTGGGCTTTTCTCCTGATAGTGAAAAAGTCTCATGAGATCTGATGGTTTTATAAAAGGGCAGTTCCCCTGCACACACTATCTTGCCTGCTGCCATGTAAATGTGCCTTTGCTCCTCCTTCACCTTCCACCGTGATTTTGAGGCCTCTCCAGCCATGTGCAACTGTGAGTCCGTTAAACCTCTTTTTCTTTATAAATTACCCAATCTCAGGTATGTCTTTATTAGCAGCCTGAGAACAGACTAATACAGCTCTGTATATAAGTTTTATGATCTTTATGAATTTTAAAAGTTGGGTAAGCTAAGCTTTTTTTTTTTTTTTTTTTTTTTTTTAACCACTTTGCCTTTCTGATGTGTCTTCACTAAAGAGTGTCTTCCCAAAATAATATTAATAGAATTTTATAACATCAAACAGTAGTACAAAATAAGAAATTTCTATCTGGTGGAAGGAATAATAATACAGTAATAATGGCTAATACTTCTATAGCACATAAGTCATACCCAATATCTTCTTTTTTTTTTTTTTTTTTAAAAAAAAGGCATATGGGTCATTTTTTGATAAGAAAAAATATGGCAATTGATTAAAATAACTTGAAACTTTTATCTTACAAAATTGTGACCCTGTGTTATTTATGTTTTCCAAAAGACAGCAGCTTACATTTTTGTGTTTAGACTGCTAGTAAATATGTTTTCAGCAGAATAAAAAACTCTTCCATATTGTGCTGGGTTTTTATCATTGCATTATGGTTTCAGGAAACCCATAATTTCCCTTGTTGATATGATTAAAAACATAAAGATAAAATCACAATCAGAATATTGTTAGTGTAAGTACTTTAGCTGTGAAGTAATATCCAGGATTGATGATTGTAGACTGTCTCAAAATGTTATGCAGTCAAATGTGGATTGTTTGATAATATGTGAAGAGGTGAAAGAAAAGTATTATATATTTATATAACCTGCAGTGTCACCAGCAAGAAATTAATTTCACTCACGGAAAACATATGAACAAATTTATTATCATGCATATTCAAATACTGTTACCAAGGCTATGAGAGCAGACTTGCTTTGTTGGCAGTTTGACCTTGAAAAGCACAGCCCGCAGTTATGTTCATTTCATGTTCTAGGTAGTAAGCTTTGCATACCACCTATGAGTACATCATCTATAAACAGATTTTTTTCTGAAGTACTAGATCTTCCTTCTCATCTGTAAAAGGCACACCGCCAGCCTTTTCTACTTGCAGTTTTGAAAGCAAAGATGTGTAACCTTTGAAGTTTAGTTCCACAGGTGTCCTATTTTAGAGCAATCTACCCAAAACATTCTAAGCCCAGATCTACAAGTATCTATAGGATAATTTCGCCGGATACCCCCAAATATCATTTGAGACTAGAATCCTTCTTATAGACTGTATTAAATTTCTGCTTCTTATAATACAACATTTCTGCAACTATATAGGCCCCTGGCATTCTCACTCTGGTAGCTTCACAGCCCCAGTTCTAGCATTTGGGTGGAGAAAGGAAATGAAACCATGGAAACAAAAAACCAAATGCAAAAAATTTTACTCAGTGGCCCAAGACTAACTTGTCTAAAGCATCTCTTGGAAAAATGTTGATGATTTATAATTATTTTTAGATATTTCAACCAGGAAAAGTTTGGCATAAAAAGAATTCCAGAGAGGGAAAAGTTCTTTTCTTTTTCATTATCTCAGTGTTAATGTGTTAAAGTCAGCATCACTGCAGACAGTGGATCTCTACATATGGATTGAAGAGTACTGTGGAGACTCCTTTTTACTCTCCTCACACATATAGTTAGTCCAAAAGACCTCCTTCAGTGTGTGACTACCGTGCCTGAAATCCTCATCATTAGAACTCCCATTTGCGATCAACATTGCTGTTTCCATGTCATGTTCTTTTAGAACTCCAATGTTCCTGGGAATGAAAAACATGGTAAACACAGATATGTTTTAAATACTGCTTTCTTTCCAGACAAGGAGAAACCTGGGCAGCCTGATAACTTAGAGGAATTGGTGAGGAGGAGGAAAAAAATGTCAGACACACCAAATTAACATTTGTTGTTGTTGAGACAGGGTCTTGCTCTGTTGCCCAGGCTGGAGTGCAGTGGTACACCCTCTGCAACTCAGAGGCTCATTGTACCTCAGAGGCTCACTGCAGCCTCGATCTCTCAGCCTAAAGCAATCCTCCTGCCTCAGCGTCCTTTGCAACTGAGACACACACTATGATGCCTGGCTAACTTTTTAAATTTTTTGTAGAGATGGGATCTTACAGTGTTGCCTGGGCTGATCTTGAACTCCTGGGCTCAAATGATTCCTCTCCCTTGGCCTCCCAAAATGCTGGGATTGAATTGATGTGGCCACGTGTGACTACTGAATACTTGAAATATGGCTAGTGTGACTGAAGAGCTGAATTTAAAATTTATCAATTTGAATTAAATTTGATTTAAATAGCTACATATAGCAATGAACAGCACATTCCTAGATACTGTAGTAAACATTACGCATATTTTAAATTTGATCTTCACAACAATTCCATGAAGTAGGCAGTATTAATATCTCCACTGCCCAAGATCTGAGAACTGAAATTCCGACAGATTAGGTATTTTAAAAAATGTATTTCACATGTATGAGTGGTAGGGGTGAATGTGGGCCTAGGTTTGAAACTCTGCCTTTCTGAAGATAAAGTTTCTCACTGTTTATGTTTCGAAGCCTTTGCCATATTCAGAGACTACTTTTCTTCTGGCTGCTGTGCAGGAAGGAAAGGATTAGAAATCATGAAATTAGAAAACATACACAGTTTTTCATCCCATTTGAAAGTATAGTGATTTATATAGTGAAGGGCATTATGTAGCTTGAGAGATGTTTTTACTAATGGCTGTGCTCTTGGGCTTTGAAAATATAATCACATTAATTAATCTGCCTCAGAGGAAACCTTGATCTCACTGTGAATATCCTAGTCTTACAGCCTGACTACTTAGAACAGTCTATTAGGCTACTGAGGTTTCTGCTTTGTGACATTCAAATGTTACTACTATGATTTTACTAATTGTGAGTTACCTGAGTGAGGGAACTGAATAATAAATCTATTGCATATATGATTACGTCTCTCTTAGTAGTAAAAATGTGGAGGAAATTGCCAATTTATGAATGGTCATAGAAATGATTTCTCGTTCTATTCTCTTTATCTTTTGGGGCTTTTAAAAATAAGTGAATGGAGGTAACAAATTGCTCTATGCCTGTGCCACTCAGAAGAGGCAAAAGAGGTGGCTCTTTGAACTCCAAAAACTTTTAGCTTCAGAATGGAAAGTCAAGGAGGTTGTGTTTTGGGAAACTGAGCTTTCTTTGCAACAGTGGAAAGGATTTTTTCAATGTCATTCTAATCCTAACTCTTCCACTTCCAGTTACGTATTATAATTGCACTACGTGGTTGATGAATGATTGGCCATATCATGCAGTTCTGAATTCCCATCTCCTGAATCCTGACTCTAGCTTTAATCCCTCAGTTCGAAAGTCTTTCATTTAGTTGTTCATTTAGCTGTTCCCTTGTCATTTTAATTTGCAGTTTTTAAAAAACTCAAGTATTTTCAAACATCTTTGCTTTGGTAGAGTTTCAGCTCTGGAAGATTAAATTTCATGTTCTGGAACTCACCCATGAGCTTAGCTTAGAAGAACATTGAATATAATTGTTTTTTACAGAGCCTGGAAATTATAGGGTTAATGACACAGGAAACCACTTCTCACTGCAGATGAAATATGTATGTCTGTCTTCATCTCTTAGCAAATTAGGTAAAGTTTTCCCCCAAAGAGCATTTTTGTTTTTAGTTGGTAAATTAAGCAGTTCAGATTGCACTTTCCAGACCCTAAATTTTGTAGTTATTTGTTGCTGGGGCTTTTGTCTTAATGAAATCTGGCAGTACCTGTTCAGATGAAATAGCCAATTTTACCTTTGCTCTGGCACTTAATCCAGCCATCTGCTCTAGCTTTGGCTTTCAAGAACAAAGGGAAAGTACAAAGTATAGCTAACTTGTTGGTGACAGCTGGTGGGTAAAAGAATCATTGTGTTTGACAGTGTCCTTTGGAACAGACCATGAGGTGAATAAAATACAATATACTGCCTCATCTTATAGCTGCCTTTAGGTTAGTTGAAATTTAAATTACTGACTCACCCACCTTATTTTCACTTCTTAGGCAAAGCCCCTTCTTGTCATGTACTGCATCAGCCATATGTTCTTGGGTAAGGGCATTGTGTAGACCAACACTGAAGTAGATATTCCACTAAACAAAATGCCTTGCATTTAACCACTGACTTATAGACATGCTATTTGTTTTAGCCTATGTGTATTTTTAAACTAGAAATGATCATGGACAGCATTTATATATTCTAGGGCAAATGATCATCTTAGAGAAAAGCCAATACTTTAAATTTTTTTGCTGCATTTAAAAAATGTGCTAATGAATAATTGATAAATAAGGAAAATTTTATTTTTGATCAATAGATTTACATTTGAACAACTGGTGTTTTATTCCAAACATGTTTTTGCAAATAATTAGTTGTTTCAATCTTTGGTTTTATTTTTTAGTGAGAAAATGAAGCTATTGGCTGATCCTCAGACATACTTAGCTATTGGAAGCAACCTTGTATCTAAAGAAACACCATGTTAGGATTGGGATAAGGTAGCTGAAGTGAGGTGAGAGGAAGAGAAGCTCACAGGAGAGAGTTGGCAAAAGACATTTGGTGGAAGATTATTTTAGATAGAATTTATTCTAATCCAGATCAGAGAAGCAGTGAGAGATTATATATTTGGAAATGTGGCCCACATCAACCTTTAAAGATAAGGACATTTTTTTGCTTCTCTTGGTGGAAAGTATTTGGAATTCATGGCAATTTAGTTTTCCACTTTGCACTTCGAAACTTAATTTCATCTTTCCCCAAAGGTCTATATAAAGAACCCATTTTCTGCCAAGGACCAATCAAACAGGATCATGGAATCACTGATAGAAGTGGTAAAAAGCAACTTCATTTCCTTCCCTTGGAGAAGTATAAAATCCTTATTCACTAAACATGAAACCAAGTTATCTATTATTCACTGCAAACCTTTTCTGGAACAAAGTGAGGCATAAATTATTTATTTTACATTATGAAATAAAGTGGTAAAAAAGGAAGGAGAGAGGAAGGTACTTTAGAGTGAATAAAAATGGGAGAGAAATGCAGGAGACAAGCAGAGAGAGCAGAGATGAGTGGGGGAGAGAGATTGATTTAAAGCAGGAATAAGATGGGAGTCAGAGCAAGTGAAAACATCTGGATTATTTATAAGTCAACAGTTTATATCCCCTGTAATGATTTTGCCTATGTTAAGTTGGGACTACCATCAGTGTTAACATATCTTAAATTTCTCATTGAAATTCTTGATTGTCATTTAACAATTGAATGTTTATTGAGGACCTGCTACTTGCAATGCACCATGATAGAGTTATGGGGAATAATTATTATAATATTTGGTGGACACATACTATGTGCCTGACATTAGACAAAGCATTTTATGTGGGTTCTTTTATCCTTACAAGAGTCCTGTGAGGTAGGCACTATCACTACCTCTCCTCACTACATATTACTGTAGAGATAATGAGATATGAAGAAGTTAACGTTGGTCAACAAAGTTTTATAAGTGTTCTGATTTACAATTTGTTTTTTTTTTCCTTCTGACTTCCATTTTGTAAATGCACCTACCATGGCAAATTTTAAGCTACCAACACTTTAACAACCAACTTGCAAGCTTTCTGAATATTAAGCTATTGATGACAGTAGGTGTGGACTGACTTCGGTACACCTCTGAAGGTGACTGTCCACATATCCTCAAAATACCTACAGTCTAGCAGGGGAGATAAGACTATACAATACGAAGTAGAAAATAAGAACCAGATAAGGCGGCATGGAAATTTAAAGAGATACAGTTTGATTTAGAAGGTTCTATGAGGGGGGCATTTAAACTGTGTTTTGAGGAGTGAGTAGGATTTGAAGATGTAGAATTGGGGCAGAAGAGCTGGAGGGGAAGGGAAAAGCATGAGCAGCCGGTGTTCAATGTTACCTTCTCATTCTTAAAATGTGCTTTGGCTCTATAGCAGCAATACCCTTACAGTCCACGAGGTGGTGTGATAACCCTATCCTTTTGTCCATTTAATTACAAATGATAAAATACCCATTTTACATAAACTGGACAAGAGGTTTTTGCTCTGTTGAAAATAAGGAAGGAGTTAAAAAATGTTTATAGCAAATTGTGATGAGAAAATTCAGATAAACGTTTTCCTTTGCTGTGATTTGTTTAGACTCACATTTACACAATCTAAGAGAAATTTATGTTCGAGGTATAACGAGTACATATGCAGTTCTAAAATGACTGAGTGAATATGTTTGACAAAAGATGGAAAATACAGTCTAAAGATACTAAACTTGGGAATGTGTTTTATTCGAGAGTTAAAAATTGGGTATGTCTTTTAAGTTTCATTGTGATTAAAAAACCAAACCCAGCATAATTTAAATTGATTCACCAGATCTAATGGCCACAGTGTGCCACTCATTATGCCATGTGTGATTTGCCTATTATGCCTTATACCTAGATCTCATATCTAGATCTGCCAATAGTTGCAAAAATGCAACTTAATTATGGAAGAAGTTTTGAAACATTTTGTTGTTTTTGTTGATACCACAATTTATTTGATGCTAGAGTCATTCATAATAAAGAAAGGTTTATTTTTAGCATTTGTTCATTTAGTTATTCAACATATTTATTAAGTACCAACTGTGTGTTGGCCATTGTGCTAGGTGCTATTTTAAATGGTCATTTAGTTTGCAGAGTGCTCTAGCTAGAAACCCTGCAACCAGATGCTTTACCTCTTCTGGATGATAGCAACAAAGAAAATGAGTTTAAATTAAGAGAAGTGATAGATCCAGTTGACAAAAGGAAAAGAAGTACTGTAATGGGAGATGGAGGGTGAGTATGGAGGGGGTTCCTTGTAGGAAATCTGTAAGAACAGAATTGATATAATTAAGATATATACTTGCTTGAAGGCAAGGGCTTAAGCCCTGACTCAGAGCTTCCTATCTTATTTCAGGTTTCTAATTGCTAGCGTAGTTATGTAAGAACACCCTTCAACAGACAGTCTATAGGTGACCAGTTTACACCACAGTGGCCCAGTGCGGTTCCTTGCTCTTTGGAGCCTATTTCCTCACCCATAAAATGAGGTTGATAATAATGCCAGTTTCATAGGATTGTCCTGGAGATTTAACTGAGCAGGAAATGTAGGACTTACTTTGGAAACAGCTTTGTAAGTGCTAAGAGGAGGAGATCCTTGGATTCTTGCCGCTCCCTAAGTGGGACTGTCTTGGCCTCCAGCTGCTCTTTCACCTCCAGTCTGAGTTTCCCAGGCTTCCTTTCTGTCACTGTCTTCCTCCCCATTTCCCCGAAACCTCGTAGTTGCTTTCAGTGTAGTTCAGTTCTGGTTTGGCTGGGATAGAGTTTAAAATAGCCCTCACTCTGAATGTGGTGGCATTACAGCCCACCAGGAGCAAATTATGCTATGTACTGTAGCAGAAAAGGCTGCATGATAATGAATAAAGAGATGGAGTTGGTAGAAAGAACACCACCACTGTGGGCTTGAGGTCCTTCTTGATTTTCATGGGTAAAATGGTAAATAATAAGGAAGTTAAGAGAATGTTGTGAAGTTCTGAAACCATCTTCCTTTGGGGGCAGAAATTAAATTGTATTTAGAAACAACAGAGGGGCTTTGAAGGTTCAATTTTTTTTTTTTTTTTTTTTTCTATACAGAGTCTCGCTCTGTCGCCTGGGCTGGAGTGCAATGGCGCAATCTTGGCTCACTGCAACCTCCTTCTCCCAGGTTTCAAGCGATTCTGCTGCCTTAGCCTCCACTCTGAGTAGCTGGGATTATAGGCACGTGCCACCATGCCCAGCTAATTTTTGTATTGGTAGAGACGGGGTTTCACCATGTTGGTCAGGCTGGTCTCGAACTCCTGACCTCATGATCTACCAGCCTCGTAGCTTCTAATTTTTGAGTGGGGTGATTATATTGCAATACTAAGCTAGGTTAGCGGGTATTAAATTTTTCATACCACTGTAGAGTTAGGAAAGGGAACTCAATAGGACTAGTTGTTTTGGGGATAGAGACCCATCATAGTAATTCTTTCAGAATGCTTTTACATCTGTCCAAAAGCTTTGGAATATTAATTTTTTAAAGTGGAAAGATACACAAAATAATAATTTCTGGTTCTTAATTCTTTGCCTAAAGCTGGTGACATTTTTGTGCTGTGCCAACAGGGAGATTCTGTCCATGCATAGTTTTTTCCCTTGTCAGTATGTTTGCTTACTGCTCAGATGTATGACAGAAATTAGGAAACTGGCATCTGTGTACCAGTGATGAAGCAATTAAGAACTTCATTCATATTATCGTATATTCCTCACCTTCCCTAGGTGTTTTCTGGTGAGGTAATTCTAAATGGTCACAGACCTAGATTGCAGATAGCAGGTGCCTGAACTCTCCGGGGTCATTATTTTGCCTTTGCATGGGATCATCTTTAAATTTTTCATACCACTGTAGAGTTAGGAAAGGGAGCTCAAAAGATGAGCAGAAGAGAAGTATGGATGTGAGAACAGTAGCATCAATTATCCAAATCCATGAATTATCAGAAAGCTTACAAAATATTCTATTTCCCTATATTGGAACATTTGCTAATTTACTTTAAGCTTTGCTTAGTTGATGATAATAGAATTTTCTTTTTTTTTTTTTTTTTTTTTGAGACGGAGTCTCGCTCTGTCGCCCAGGCTGGAGTGCAGTGGCCAGATCTCAGCTCACTGCAAGCTCCGCCTCCCGGGTTCACGCCATTCTCCTGCCTCAGCCTCCCAAGTAGCTGAGACTACAGGCGCCCGCCACCTCGCCCGGCTAGTTTTTTGTACTTTTTAGTAGAGACGGGGTATCACCGTATTAACCAGGATGGTCTCGATCTCCTGACCTCGTGATCCGCCCGTCTCGGCCTCCCAAAGTGCTGGGATTACAGGCTTGAGCCACCGCGCCCGGCCGATGATAATAGAATTTTCTAAGCACAAACAACTAGCTAATGCAGAACTAACAAGATGACAAGGAAAAGCCCTCTATTCCTTGAATCTGTTGTTCCTAAACTGCACTGAGGCACCTTGGGACTCCAAAGGGAATATTATAATATATTTTAAATATTCAAGGAAAACAGTGATATTCAACATCTGGGCAAATTACTAGCTCTAGGTAGGTCATGGTTTCAATATTAGATTGTGCCACTTTCCTTTTGGTCATATATTTGTGAAACTGGGTTTTTGGTAATTGCCGTAATATGAAGCAAATACCAGTGAAAATCAATGTGGAACGGGAAATGAGACTGACAACATCCCATCTGATTCCAAAGTTAGAAGGTTGTGTGGTGACCAACAGGCATACACATCCCATTAGTAAGAAAATGTGTGAAAGATTTTTTTTTAAATATAATTTATGTTCATTATTCTTCTAAATGGCTATATGGAAAATAAATGTTTAAGTTATTTGAATCTAATGGAACTCTTAGACATTTCCTTTGACTTGTAGACATCATGAAAAAATTAGACACAGAAGGTCACCACAGACCAAAACAGTCTGGCAAACTACAGTTTAAACAAATTTAAAATACTGTATATGGTGGCCTTTTTTCTTAAAAGCTTTTGTATTTTTTTCTCCATTATTTAATCTAAATGTACAGATATAACCACAGACTTGTTTTAAAAATATCTTTCCTGTTTCTTCTAGCTTTCCTCTACTTCCTCACTCCCCTACCAGATGAAATAGTAGCAACCTAGTATGTATTATACGTAATAATTTATTCAAACATACATTGTACTTCAATGTATATTTCATTTCAACAGTGGCTGGGAAGGGCCACTGTTTTATGAAAATAAGATCATACTATTGCATTGCGTCTTGCTTTTTCAACCTATCTGGTACATTTCTAATTTTTTCACTGAAAATTTTATTGAGTAATTTTAGTGATTTCTAATTTTAAAAGCATTTTATTCATATTGTGGAAAAATTAGAAGAGAAATAGGCAAAAAGAAAAAAGTTAAAATCATTCATAACTATTATTGATATTGTGGTACTGGAGCTTTTAAACTTTTTAAAAAAGTGTGTAAAAAATGCCTGAGTGGCTGATGCATATGTACGTATGTTTCTTTTCATGAAATAAAAAGCAGTACATACTTGTAAAAATTCAAGGAACGTAAAATACCTAAAGTGAAAGTCCTCTCACTTCTATCCCTCAAAGTTAATTTCTAGAACTTTGTTATTGTATGTATAAACATCCATATATGCATATATACTTTTTTCCCTTTCCAAAATTGAATAATTTCATGTTAGTACAACCTGTAAAATATCTCATTCTTTTTTGTGGTTGTATAGAATTCCATTGGACTGGCCGGGCTCCGTGGCTCAAGCCTGTAATCCCAGCACTTTGGGAGGCTGAGACGGGCGGATCACAAGGTCAGGAGATCGAGACCATCCTGGCTAACACGGTGAAATCCCGTCTCTACTAAAAAAATACAAAAAAACTAGCCAGGCGAGGTGGCGGGCACCTGTAGTCCCAGCTACTCGGGAGGCTGAGGCAGGAGAATGGCGTGAACCTGGGAGGCGGAGCTTGCAGTGAGCTGAGATCCGGCCACTGCACTCCAGCTTGGGCGACAGAGCGAGACTCCGTCTCAAAACAAACAAACAAACAAACAAACAAAAAGAATTCCATTGGACATATCTACTATAATTTAACCTATTTTCCTAATAGTGAGATTTCTGGTTGCTTATAGGTTTTCATATTGGAAATAATGTCTTAATGAATATCCTTATGTGGGTAACATATGTTTTTATATGTAAATGAGAGTATTTGGTTGGTCATAATACTAGAAGTGGAATTTTTACCCAAATGATGTTCTATATTTTACATTTTGGTAGATAATACTAGGTTGTTTTCTAAAAAGGTGAGCCAATTTGTAGTCTAAATAAGTAGAGAATTTTATTTATATCAGTGATCTTGTTTGTGGTTTTAAATATCTTCCTAGTTTTTGATGAACTAACATAATTTACATTAATTTTTCTAACACTTATAATACCACCTGAGATTTCTATATATTCAATATCTGTGTTTCAAGTAAATAATCATTTATTGGCCTATCACATATAATTAACTGGCTTAATTGATTTTTGACCACTTTTTTTTTTTTTTTTGAGACGGAATCTCACTCTGTCGCCTAGGCTGGAGTGCAGTGGCGCGATCTCGGCTCACTGCAAGCTCCACCTCCCGGGTTCACACCATTCTCCTGCCTCAGCCTCCCGAGTAGCTGGGACTATAGGCGCCCGCCACCATGCTTGGCTTATTTTTTTTTTGTATTTTTAGTAGAGACGGGGTTTCACCATGTTAGCCAGGATGGTCTCGATCTCCTGACCTGGTGATCTGCCCACCTCGGTCTCCCAAAGTGCTGGAACTACAGGCATGAGTCACCACGCCCAGGCTTTTGACCGCTGTTAGTTATGGAGCTTAGCAAATATCATTCAGCCAAGTTTTAGGATTCAATAAATTGAAACAACTTAAAAAATTCATTATGTCATTCACTTTTATCATCAGAAACAAATGCAGTTTTACATCTAATAGTTCTTTTTTGAAATTGATTCCTTATTTCAAATTGTCTAACTTTTAAAAATGTCTGCTTTTTCTCTTTTTAGCTACTTTAAAAAATTTTATAAATTACATTTATTTTTGTCAAAGTAATGTGTTAACTATAAAAATGTGAGTGAGACATTTCTTGAAGCTAAAGAGAATTCTGCTACAACATTGTTTATTGAAACCAAATCTCCAAAAAATGGTGTATTTCCTAGGTTTAATTGTTCTTGTTTCATAATTGCCTTAAAAGTGAATATACAAAGTCTGATACAATTTTCAAACTGCTTTTGCAGTTCTAGACTTAGAGCCTAAGTCTGGACTTAAGACTAAGGCCCAAATATTTCTCTATTTTTCATTATTTCAATTCTGAGCTCTTAAGGTATATTATTTAAATTTTTTGCATATTGCCTATTAGAGTATGGTAATACACAGAAAGCATGTAAGAAAAAATATAGTGAGAACTTGATTAATACTGTGCCTTTTATGGAATCACCCATAGGTAATTGAACAAGGTACCTTAGCATCAAATTAAATATTTTGTAACATTTGCTATAATTTTGGCTAAACCTCTAGACTTTTTCCTTATTATATTGCCTGTAAAAATACAGTAAAGATTTATAATGTAAATATTATTTATTGGCATCATTTTCTCAAGAACTTACAAAATAATTTTGATATATTATTTCAGATATTATTCCTCCCAGCTCCACAAAATCAACAGAAACCGTTAAATAGTCTTCAAAAGTTTTAAATTTCACGTGACAGTATAATAGGAAACATTTGAATATTCATTGTGAACAATTAATGTTTTACTGCCTTGATTTCTGAAAGGTTATTTTCTTATTTTGTTAAGTTGCTGGTTCTGAACTTTTTGGTTTCAGTTCCCTTTATATTCTTAACAATAGTTGAGGACCCCCTGAAAGCTTTGCGTTGTGTGGTTCTATCTACCAGTATTTAACATATTAGGAATTAAAACTGAGAACATATAAAAACTCAGGAACATACAGCACGCATTCCATTAGCTGTGAGAAAGATGATGTCATGTAGCCTCTGGAAAACACATACACTTGTGAGAGAATGAGAGTTACAAGGCAAATGACACATATTATTATGAAAATAATTTTGATATTGCAGCCCACCTGTAATGATCTCAGGTATCCCAGGCATCCCTGGACCACACTTTGAGAACATTGCAATAGATAGTTTTACAATAACCGAAAACAGAAATCTAGGTTGCAGTGATACACCCATTGCATTGTTTTTTATTTTAAAGTCTGTGTAAATATTTCATGTCTAAAATGCTTAATAATTTTTATCTATAGTACACAGTTTTATAAGTGTATGTTAGGTGTTATATGTTACGACAGTGTTATGATGGATCTTAATGTTTTACATTTGCCTTATTGACACTGATAAAACTTCTTTGAACTTATTATTTTACAAGCTTTAACTTGTGAAACTTATTTGTAATATTCTTTTATATTTTCCTCATTAATGATTGCATTTTCTTTTGGAATCATGGGCTTTAACAGAACATGACTGCTTGTGTGATGAAAATGAAATTTAGACAATAAAACCTTCAGCACCATTTTACTCATCATTTTGTTCAGAAAATAAACCAATCATATTCTTTCTTCAAATACGTTTTTCATTCCA
This sequence comes from Papio anubis, assembly GCF_008728515.1. Lineage (NCBI taxonomy): Eukaryota > Metazoa > Chordata > Mammalia > Primates > Cercopithecidae > Papio > Papio anubis. The sequence continues at coordinate 60,619,513 of NC_044977.1, forward strand.
GAGCTAAAATTTGTTTTACTATGCGCTGATTGTTGCACAGCATAAAAAGACTTTCTAGGCCGTTACTGCTTTTGTGCTATATTAGAAGATGTTCCCAGCCCTGGTTCTTTGTTTAATACAGTTTTTACTTTGTTTTCCTATAGATGCAGAAAATTCACGTTTATAATATTCAAAAGGAACAATAAGAAACTTGCCCTAACTTTATAGTACTTTTATTCTGATAATTTGTTTTTAATATTTTATTGTAAACTTTTCCATTTATAAATATTAAAAAGCTACACACTTATTACTTACACAAGAATTGTAGTGCGCTGACAATAAAAACCAGAGAAAAAACTAAACTATTTGAAAATAGAACTATGTAATTTAAGAATGTAACAAATGAATGATACTCTTAAGGAGTCTTGTAAAGAATGTGCAGTACGTTCTTACTGCATACTTTTGCTGTGGGCCAAACAGGTGGATATTTCTGCAAGCATTTCTTATTTCTCCCTTGATGGGGGACCTAGTTAGAATTTATTTTCACAACATGCTCTGACAATTAGCTTGAATTGATGAATTTGAATTATAATTTATGCTTTTAGTTTTTTTTTTTTTTTTTTGCTTATTGCATTGCTATTATAGTGTTTACCAATTAGTATGGAAGTATTTCAACATTTGAGCAATTCTGTGCATATTGGATGAATAGATCAACTTTAACCTTTGTGTTATTGGAAGTATCATTCATCCCTCATACAGTCCTGATCACTTAGCAAATATGAGGCACTATGAGGTACTATAGGAGGCGACATATATGTGTAAGGCCCAAAATGCGTCCTCAGAGAGCGTGTAATCTATTACATACCTATACAAGGAAATATAATATATGGAACAAAGTACTAAATACTAGAAAAGAATTGTATATTACATACAAGTTGTATTCATGTAGAGAGATTAATCTTGTTTGGGAAATTTCATTGTCAAAGTTTAGGAACAACCATATACATTTTTTCCTTATAAGAATCGTGCATTCATTGTGAAAAATTCATAAACTCTAGAGACTCACAAAAAAGAAAAATCACCCGTAACTTTATATAACAATTACCATCATTAATATTTTGGTATTTAGCTTTAGCCACTTTATTATTTTGAGTAGACTCTTTAGAAAAGTGCCTTGTAAAGTTACTCATTCTGAGCATAGTCGTAGGAGTAATGCAAGTATTATATACAGCCCTTACTATTAGTGATTTCGAAAGAGGAGATACTATTAAGTCAAACTACTTTAAGCATAAGTTATTTTGTGGAGAATAGTGATTTGGCTATAATTATGCCCATTATAATTATAATTATAATTGTACCCAAGAATTATGAAAGAGATAATGCAGCTGCCTTACTTGGTGACTTAGAGACAGGAGAACTACACTCGTGGAGTTCTAGGAATGTGATAGTTTCTATTGAGAAACAGAAGAAAGCCTCATCTTCTGAGAAGATGATCAGCTGATTCTTAGAGACTTATTCTAAATGGGGGTGAAAACTTAGCAAATCTACCATAAAGTGTGTTCATATCAAAGTTATCAGCTAAATCTTTGTATTGGAAGTAACATTTGCTTACTAAGATACTCAATTTACCAGAAAAATAATGCATTAAATAATCCCTTTATCTTAGCTTTTCTCATTTACAGGTGCCACAGATAATCCCAAATAACAAATTACCCCATGCTTCTTTATATTTTGGGTTGGAATCTATGGTACTGTTTTTTTTCAGTAGATCTTTTTGCCTTCCCTGATTTTTGAAGTAATTGTTGACACTAATGTGAATGCCTAGGAAGAGCCAGCTTAAAGACATTCTTGGTGGCAAGAAAATATCACACTGGTGTGAAATATATGTCAAAGATAGTATTTAAGGTGGATCAATCACATGTGGGAAATGCAAACTTGATGCCAGGGCCACCTGTAGCAAAATGGGAAAGCAGGGCAAGCCCCTTCTTTTGTACTGTCTCTTCTCCTCCTCCTTCTCCTCCTCCTCCTCCTCTGCCTCCTTCTTCTCTTTCTACTCCTTCTCCTCCTTCTCCTCTTTATCCTCCTTCTCCTCCTTCTTTCATTTTTTATTTACTTATTTTTTTGGGAGGGGACAGGGTCTCATTCTGTCATCCAGGCTGGAGTGCAGTTGCATGATCACAGCTCACTGCAGCCTCAACCTCCAGTGCTCAGGAGATCCTCCCACCTCAGCCCCGGGGTAGCTGGCACTACTAGCACGTGCCACCATGCATGACTTTTTTTTTTTTTTGTAGAAATGGGGTTTTGCCATGTTGCCTAGGCTGGTCTTGAACTCCGGGCTCAAGCCATCTGCCTGCCTCAACTCCCAAAGTGCTAGCATTCTAAGCATGAGCCTCTGCTCCTGGCCTCCCATCTTCTCTGTTAGCACTTCACATTCTTAGCTCCTCCTTGATATTTTCTCTAGGGTTCTTGCTATGGTCTGAATGTTTGTATCCTCCCAAAATTCATATGTTGAAATCCTGACCCCTAAGGTGATGATAATGGAGAGTGGGACATTTGGAAGATGACTAGGTGATGAGGGCAGATCTCTCGTGAATGGGACTAGTGCTCTTAAAAAAGAGGCCCCTGAGAGATCCTGTACCTCTTCTACCATCTGAAGACATAGCAAGAAGGCACTGTCTTCTTGAAAGCGGTCCCTTACCAGATGCCAAATATGCTGGCACCTTGATGGTGTACTCCCCAGCCTCCAGAACTGTGAAAAATTAATTTCTGTTATTTATAAGCTACCCAGTCTACAGTATTCCATTATAGCAGCTTGAATGGACCAAGTCAATCCCTTTCTGGTGAGTAACACCATTCTCTTTAGGTAGCGGCAATTACTTAGACTTCTATTATGATTTTTTCCTTTATTAAAGCCTATACATACTGTTGGCCATTTTCTCTGTTATCATGTTGAAAAATAAGGCATACACTGATCAAAGGTATTCGTTACTTAGGTTATTTTAATTTTTTAATCGTTTGCTCTTATTTGAATTTTAACAAAGGGTTTCTGGAGTCAAAGCTTTAACCAAGAAAAGACAAATATTTAATGAAATTTAATGAAATTTCAGATGGGTTGGAGAATGTATTAATATTTGGAAACAGGCTAACATTAAGGACCCATAAGTTTATCCCACAGACTGTCAAATAGTTCTAGTTGAACGTATAGTTCTTTTTTGACAACAATAAAGGGATGAAATGATACTTGTGTCTTTTAATACAAATGGGCATTTGAAAATTCGTTTTCACAAGGTTTTCTGTGCTTCATTGTTGCCTCTAGAAGTTGAAAGTGGGGGTGGTTTTCTTGAAGAGATTGGAGCTAAAAGGAACAAACTGGTAGCAGGTTTGCAAGCCTTCTCTCCTTAGCTATTTCTCTGAGAGTCTAAAGATCCTCAAGGGAGAGGCACCAAATGCAGGTCATCAATTCCATTCAGGTCCATAGTCTGAGCTCCTAAAATGGCATAATATGCAGTCTGAAAAAGAGAGGCAGTCATCTAATTCATTTTGTTCTCAGAGTAGAGAAGTGTAGTACATGATTACAGATTGAGCCTTTAGGAGATCAATAAAAATAGTTCTGACAGCCATTTCCAATAAAAATTTTTTTTTTTCACTGAGCAGAGTAGCCAATCAGTGAAGACATTTTTGGAGTTCTTGTTTGGTAGAATGTTTGGAGATATTAAGTCTCCAAAGGCAGTCATGGGAGAAAGGAATGTATGATTGATGCAGGACAAAAACGAGATTCCTTATTTTAAGAGAGTGTTTTATGACCTTTAAGTTTCAAAATAAGATTTTCTTTTAAAATCTGTCTCTAAATAAGAGTTGACTGAGCAATAGTTCTCCCACTTTCCACTCTTGTGCTGGTATCATTATTTTCACTGAAAGTGCCATTTAGTATAAAAGGGTTGAAATTGTAATAACTGTGGTCTGAGAGTCATTCATGTTACCATAAGGATTTTTCCCCACTCTCAGTACCAAGTAGTTATTTCTTTGCTCTGATAAGGCAAGAATTAGGGAGTAGAGAAATTGTAGAAGGTTTGTGTGAATTGATTTTTATTCTAACTAATTACTGTAGAAATTAAGAATAGCAGTGTATTCACTTTGCACCCTTTTCCTCTGTATATTTCTTCCCTTTAAAAGACAAAATTTAAAATTCTTAGTACTGTATTTTATTAGCAACCAGGCATTTCTTCTGGTAAAACCACAATAAAGCCTTTTCCCTCGTATTCATCTGAACGTGATTTCTTTCTGCAGCTGGATAAGTACATTGATTTTATGTTTCATGGAGATTAGAGGTTTAACAAAATGATAATAGGGATTACTGATTCTAATTTTTCCTACATTGTTATTGGATTTAGCTGTCTTTTTAACCCACACAGAGTCTTTAAAAATGTTTTCTCTTTGCTCTAGACAACGTTAAATAAAATGTATCATCATAATGACAAATCAGTCATGTTAAATAAACAAAATTAGGGTTGTAAATTTTTACCAAAAGACTTAAGCCAGCTTTTAAATACCTATACAATCTTCTTCATTCTGGCTTGTCTTTGCTATTTTACTGAATTTTTCTTTCTTTCTGAAATCCTTTTTGTTGTTTTTTTGAAGAGGAAGTATGTTCACATGGATTAAAAACTCAAAAGAATATAAAAATATGTGTTAAGGAGTCTCATTTCCACTCCTGTTCCTACTTTTCTTCTTCTTTCTCTACTCCTTCCATTCTACCCTCCAGGTAATAACTTTTATTGGTTTATTGTAAACTCTTCCAATTGTTTCGTGTAAATATACCTATTTATTTTCCTTACCCCCGTTTTTTTCCCCCAAAAGTTTATTTAATATGTAAATTGTTCTAAACCTTTCTAATTGTTATATCTTCTAATTATTTTCTCTCATCCCTGAAACTGTAAACATCTCTCAAATTTTTTGGCTTTTTCGGTCAGACACGTCTCTGAGTGCTGGTTTTGCTACTTACTAAGTGTGTGACCTTGGATTAAACTTGAGGGTCTTAGTTACTTTACCTGTGAAAATGGAATTATCAATATCTATGGCATAGGGTTGTTATGAGGACTAAATGAGGTAACTTACAGCTAGTAGCCAATGTGAGTGATCAATATATCTCAGTTTCTCTTTCCTTTCCTCTGGCTTTTTCTCTCTCTCTCATAGTGAAAGCAACCCTCTCCATCATTCCTTCCCTGAATCAAAGCTATAGTAACATCACAGATAGTCTCCTTGTCTGTAGTATAGCTCCTGTACATCTGTTCTTCACAGTGCAAGTAGAGTGGTCTTTCTGTGGCTTGTATCACCTGCACAGAGGAGATCCTTCAAAGGGCATGTTATACTCTTCATGATACTCTTCTTATCTGTGCAGTTTCATTGTATATGCTTTCCTCCTTGTCCAGAAGTCCCATTCCCAGCTTTTGACAAGCTCTTATGGATTGATTTGTGGCCCCCCACCCCCACTGTCACCCCACTCAAAGATGTTGAAGTTCGAACTCCTAGTACTTGTGAATGTGACCTTATTTGGAAATAGGGTCTTTGCAGGTGATCAGGTTAAGATGAAATTATTAGGGTGGGCCCTAATCCAACATGACTGTGCCCTTATCAAAAAAAAGAAATTCAGACACAGACCACACACACACACACACGGTGAATGCCATTTGAAGATTGGAGTTATGCTGCCATAAGCCAAGGAACTACCAGAAACTAGGAGGGAGGCCTGGAACAGGCTCTTCTCTAGCTACCTTCAGAGGGAGCAGAGTCCAGCACGCACCTTGATGTTGGACTTCTAACCTCCACAACGGTTAGACAGTAAATTTCTGTTGTTTAAGCTTCCCAGTTTGTGGTGTGTTGTTAGGACAGCCACAGGAAACTGATATGCAAGCCTTTTCAATTTTCGTCTCAAAGCTACCTTCTCTATAAAGCCTTCCTCTCACATAAGGGGTTCCTGCCTCTATGTTTTTTTTTCTTCCTCTATTAGATTATCTTGCTTTATAAAAAAAATTGAAGTTAAGGTACTTCAAGTTCAGTACCTCTAGACCATGAGCTACTTGAGGAGAGCCATTGCATCTTTTCATCTTTGAATTCCCAGTGGTCCATAACATACAGTACGCACCAAGCAAACCTAAGTTAAATGGAGTAGGCTAAAACTTTTTAGGACCCCAGGGTGTTCTTGGTTAGATCTTTGGTTACATTTGTAGTGCATTTATAAAATGCCTCTTGGAATTTTTAAAAACATTTTAATTTTTAATTGACAAAAATGCTACATATTATGTACAACATGATGCTTTAAGATATGTATACATTGTGGAATGGCTCAAGAGAACTAATTAACATCTGCACTACTTCACATAACTTGCCTTTTTGTGTGTGGTAAGAACACTTAAAATCGACTGTCTTAGTGGTTTTCAAAATTGGAATTGTTGTCTTTTTACAGATGGCTAGTGTCATCTCTTATGTATATGTTTTTACTATAGTTGAGTCACATCCTTTAAAGAATACAGCTTTAAGGATTCTTTAAAGTTAGCTTTAATATATAGCCAAAATTAAATTAAAAAAAATCTTTAAAAAATGTCTTATAAAATATAGTACATACAGTTTTTTTGGTGTGTATGCCATCTGGTACACTAATTTTTGTGCATCCTAAAGTTGAGAATCTTAGGAAATGGGTTCCCTAAATAAAGCCAGAAACTGGGAAAAAGTAGTTCCATTTAAAAAATTATCTTCCAGCCTGCAGAGGTAGCATATGTAACTTGGTTCGTATTATGAGTCTCTTCTCAGAGTGTAAACACAACATGGCTTTATTTTTTTTTGCATTTATTGCTTCCAGCTCTGCTGTGATGAACCTTCACCTTCCACAGAGAATGCAGCCCCAGCTCAATGGCGTCTCCTCAGATTTGTTCTCATATAAGTGGGATCATAACACCTACTATTTGTGACTTGCGTATGTACTTTCCAGTATATCTTGGAGACAGTTGTGAATCAGCACACATTAAGCTACCTCATTCTTCTTCATGGCTTTATAATATTTTGTTGTATGACTGTGTCATAATTTATGTAGTTGTTGATGGGCATGCCGGCTGTTTTCATTCTTTTAGCTAGTAAAAACACGTATGTGACTTCTTAGAGGCCCTTGATTGTTTTGTTTCTACACTGTGAGATTATGAATTGACAGAATAAAAGGTTAAAGGTTTTGATCTCCTTTAATGGAAAACAAAATTCAGAAGTTTCATGAAATTAATAAGGTAATTGGTACAATATATCAATTATCACCTACTTCACTGATAAATATTGATAAATTATAGAACATGCCATAATGTTTTTCCAAGGTTTTAAAATTTACTTTTCTCCTTTGATCTCATATGCCATCCCAAAAGATGTTGCAGTCCTTTTGTTCTATTGAAATATTAAGAAAATAAAAATGCCACAAATATCAGCTAAACAAATCTGGGTGTTCAATTAACATGTTTAAGTACTTGGGACCAAACTGCTCTCTTCTGTTGCAGCCAAAAAAGAAATTCATTTTGTAGTTCAAACATTCTCTACATAATTTTTCCCCTTGATAACTGCTGTAATTCAACTGCATAAGTTTTTTTAATTGATGATGATAATTTGATGATAATGATAGTGATGATTAGATTACCATTTCAATACCTTAAAACTCTGGATGGGTCCTGCTTAAAGGTACTTGTGGAAATGGGAGACCCCAGAGGAAGCTCTTCCTAGGCTGCAGTGACCTGGTTATTGGCCTAGTATTTAATAGAGGTAGTCTAACACTGCTGATAGTGCTCTGTTGCAATCTGCCCATCCACAGATTATTATGCTGATTGAGAAAGTATAATACAGAAATGCAGCATATAAAGTCATTCTCATTTATGCCAGTTCTTTTGAGCCTCCTAGATGTAAAGATTATACATGGTTTTCATTTTGAGTTTAATTCAAAGTCCTACTGCGTCTATTTTCCCTTACTAATTTGCATAGCATCCCTGTCTTTCCTGTCTCCTGCTTCTTTTCCTCCAGTTCCCTCTGTTCTTCTTATTAGGTCTAGATCTCTCTATGTGATGTAACTTTTCCTCTAGTTAATCCTCATTTTCTTGCACTGTCCTGGGTAATCTTTCTCCTTGGATCCAAAGAATTGTAACTGGTTTTTAATTTAATGTTAGGCATATTATTTATATGTAATTATAATTTATGTTGATAAGGTAGTGGAAAGAACACCAGGCTTTTGGGAAAGGAGGCCTGGGTATTTTCATTTTGTCTTCATTCTTTATTTGAATTTTATTTTTCTCCTTTATTAAATAATGTGATTAGACTATATTGATGGTTCCTAGACCTGCCTGTACTTCAGAATACCTGAGGAACTTGATAAAAATACAGATGCTCAGTATTTTACTTTACTCCAGAGCTACTGAGTTTGTTTAGGGACTGGGGGATTGGGAGTGAGGGGGATAGTTTATTAACAGCTTCCACATATAATAGACTTCATAACAAGGTTTGGGAACCACTGGATTAGATTACCTCCAAAGTCTTCCACATCTAAAATGATGTGTTTGATATTTTACCTCATCTTTCTTTCCTTTCAACCATCCCCATCTTCCATCAGAACATCCTGAAGGCTGAAAGTGTGAACTTATTTAAGACAGTGGGAGATTATTGTGTCCAGATCTATATACTTATTTTGTCAAGGTTTCTAAACATTGCTGTATTTTACAAAATTATTGTTTAAATGACTAATAATAATATGCACAGTATGGGAATTTACCTAGAAAATAAAAAGCCACTAAAGAAAGACATACATTACAGGCATAAAGCCTATGAAACCGTATTTGGAAAGCATGAAAACAAAAAGAAATACCGTAGCTTGTTGCTCCCAAGAACCATACAAAATTTATGATATGGCACAATATGACTGATTCCTGGAATCAATTATATCTTGCAATAATAAATTGTGAGGTTTAGAAGGAGCCTATAAATCATGTGCATTTTACAAAGGAAGGAGTGAGGAGACCCCAAGAACTTAAGACCACCATCCAATGAGTGATGGAGCTGGAGTTACAAATGATTTTCAAAGAAATAGTTTCTTCTTTTAATGGAAACAAGACTACTTCTACAACAAAGTATTGGACTATTCTGCTGATTTTTAATTATGCTCAAAACTTCTCATTTGTCATAGTAGAAGATAGTTATATTTTGAATATAATAAAGCATTTTGAGAAATCAGTTAAACATAATATTATGTCTTTTTAGGTCATTTCTTCATTTAAATCAACTTGCATATTCATAATGTGCTGTCTTATAGCCTCAGTTTTAGGAAATGCAATAAATATTATTATCTGTCCATTCCCACAGCAGTTAATCATGCCTGTTGTCCCCTGTAAAAGATCCCTTCAAATCTCTTATCAGAGAATGATGCTGGGCCTTGGGGGTGGATTTCTGGTCAATAAATTTCCCTAGGGAAGATGGGATCTGAGAAAAATTAATGTCTTGTGCTTGAACTCATGAACTTGGAACCACACAGATCAGGGCTTGAGTATTTTATTTCTTATGGGTAGGTTAACCAGAACTACAGAGAAATGAAACTGATTTGGGAAATCAGCCTTCTAGGAGTTAAAGAAAATATTTTTAATGATCTAGGTTTTCTTCAGATTCTAGTATACAAGCAGAAACAGGCCAGTATGATTATTTTCTGTTACTGTTCTAAAGCTGGTGCTTCTGCTAGTTCTGATACTTGTACCATAGTTGCTTGGCTAAGTGACATTTACTGACTTCAGCAATAGCATCCTTAGGTAGAGAACATTGTAGGTTACATGCTCAACCAACTTTTTGCTTTTGTCTTCTTCCTGAGAGAATTCTGATTTTGTCCAAACATCCATCTCTCCTCCCCAGAACTAAGTGCTTTAGGAGAAGTTGGCTTCATCCCCAGTTATAGCAGACAGGTCCTGAACAGACTAAGCTGGTCTTGACTATTCCAAAGGGATCACCAGTGATTGGTTTAGGAGTGACATGTGTCTTGTTCTGACAAATAAGATGTGAGGGAAGGTCTGCTGGAATGGAGGTGGAGAGTTCTGGGAAAGGTTTTCTTGGTCTTATGAAGGGTGCACCAGAAGAGACCATCCCTCTTCTGCCTCTTGACATTGCCCTGTTGAATGTTATATCTGGAACTAGTCCATTTTACTACCATCCTAAGGATGAAGCGAACACAGAGGAGAGAACCCGTATCACAGAGGGAAGTAGTGCCCCAATCACGCAAACGCTGCAGTTTTTCTGCCTGTGAATACCTCATATTGTATATGAGACAATACATATTATTTCAACAAATTAAAACTGTGTTTAGAGCTGAAGTGATTCTAACTACTTCATCTCTTCTATCATTCTACCACGGTCAGGTTTTTTCCTAATTTCTCATAGCACAACCAAGGCCAGACTATAAAGAAAAGAATGTACAGTCTGGAGGCTAATTTTCAACTGCTCAAAAACCCAGACCAACCCTAGGGTCTGTTCCTAGGTTTGGGAGACATGGAGATGCATCAGAGAACACTTCTGATGGGTAATGCTTGCTCCAGAGATGCCCTCCGGTGTGGTCAGGGCTTCATCAGGCTTGTATGACATTTGGACTTTTTCCTTTGTCCAGTTCTGCTTCCTTGCCCCTCCTCTCACTGGTGTTATTCCCTAATAAATATTTTGATCCTAAACAATGTCTTGACAGCTGCTTCTGCAGAATTCAACCTGTGATTCCAGATCAGCTTCATATTACCTTCTGTCCTGCCTCTATGAGGCCAAGAGCAGGTCATCTCTTTTGATCATTCCAGATTTTTCTGAATTTTCGTCTCCTAAGCAGAGTGACCAGAGAGAAGCTTTTTTATTTCCAGAGATTCATTTTCAGCTGCAGGAAAAACTTCCTCCCAGGATGTTTTACAGTGGGATATTCAGTTTTTTCAGGGGAAAATCCATCCCTGTTCATAGGGGCAGAGTCTGGCTGCCTAACTCCAAAAAGACAATTGCAAAGTAGTCTGATATTTTTGTATTGTCTTGTTTATATAGTCTTACCTGTGTTCATCTTATTACCATCCTAGCTGATTTCAGATGAATGGCTTAATCCTCTTAGTCTCTGCTTTCTTATTCATTAAATAAGAATAATGTCCCCCTCACAGAATTGTAGTTAGACTAAGTGACATAATATGTAACAAGTACAGTGCTGAATATAGTATGCTTTCAGTAGAGCTTAGATACCTAGGCCTTCTCCCTCCCCATCCTCACTTCTCCCTTTGCCCCCCTATAAATTTAGTTTCTTGGTGAAATTGTGTAAAAATGAACATCAAGGTCAATCTTGAAAAGGGAAGTTGGTCAAACATGGTATTATTATTAAGCCTAGGTATATGTGTAGAAGGGAGGAAGAACAGTTTCATTTGTCAGACTGATGAAGATTTTAGAGATACATTGAAAGTATATATCTTAGAGTGGTTTGTTTGTTTTTAGCAGTTTGTTTTAGCATTCTCCTACCAGCTGCTTTAGAGAGGTAACTTTCATACTGTTTATGGGCTCTGTTTATGCTGAGCTTTCCCCAAAGTGAATTTAGATCCTAAACATTGAGGTCCAGGGACCTGCTGATATGACGTATTCTGACAGATGCAGACTAGGCTATTATTTTAACCCCATATCCTATGTTTAGATTAAAAAAAAAAAAAAACCCAAAAAACTGATCAGAGTTGGCCACCTAGGAACATCATGACCTCTCCTCCCCTCCCATGCTCTCCCTTCCCGCATCCTCCCTTCCCGCATCCTCCCTTCCCGCATCCTCCCTTCCTTCCTTCTGCTTTATTGAGTATAATTTACTTAATATAAAATTTACTCATTTTAAGTATATAGTTAAAAGATTTTTAGTACATTCACAGAGTGGTGCCATTACAATTCATTGTTAAAACATTTCTATGACCTCCAAAGATTGCTTATGCCATTTTCAGTCATCCTCTGTTTCTGCCTTCAGCCTCAGGCAGTTGTTGATCTACTTTCTGTCTCTATAGATATTTTTCTAGATATTTCATATAAATGGAATCATATAATATGTAGTCTGTTGCTTTAGAGTTTTAAAGCATATTTTGAAGTTCATCCATGTTGTAGCATGTATCAGTACTTTGTTCCTTTTTATTGCCAAATACTATTTCGTTCTATGGGCATAACACATTTTGTTTGTCCATCCACAAATTGATAGAACTTGGAATGTTTCCATTTTTTGCCCATTATGAAAAATGCTATTATGAACATTCCTGTATATGTGTTTGTGTGGACAAACGTGTTCCACTTCTCTTCCATCTAGGTGTGGAATTATTGAACCATATGGTAAATTTTATACACACACACACATATATATGTATATATATATTTTGGAGACAGAGCCTCACTCTGTCCCAGGCTGGAGTGCAGTGGCATGATCATAGCTACATAGTAGCCTCAAATTCCTCCTGCCTTGGCCTCCTGTGTAGCCAGAACTAGAGGTGTGTAACACAATGCCTGGCTAATTTTTAAACTTTTTTTGTAGAGATGGTGTCTGGCTATATTGCCCAGGTTGGTCTCAAACTCCTGGTCTCAAGTGATCCTCCTACTTTGGGCTCCAATAGTGCTGGGATTACAAGTGTGAGCCACAGTACTTGGCCCATATGGTAAATTTAATTTTTAAAGAAACTGCTAAATTGCTTTCCAGTGTGGCTGCATCATTTCCTATATTTATTACCTTTAGTTTTTGTAATCATTGCAAGATTAGTTACACTGTGTTTGCCACTGTGTTTATTAAGAAACAGTTATTCACGACAGTATGGAATAATTATGTAGCAGACACTGTCATACCACCCCCAGGTTCTCCCTTAGGTCTGAAAGGTCTACTCCTCCTGCTTCCAGGTCTGCTGCTACTTGATAGTTTCCTTGTGACAGCCCCCTTCAGAAACTGTTCTTAGAGAGAGTCACTTTGCTCAGGGTCATGGCTCCTTGTCCAGGGCCGTGGACGCCTGTATCCAAGGGCTGGTTGATGTGAGGATGTGAAGGCCTAGTCATCTTGTCCCAACTCAGAACAATTCTGAAGGTCCAGCCAGTTTCAGAATTCTCTGTGGTGTCGATTAAGGCCCTCGTTGGAATCACATTACAGCCCAGCCTCTGCGTTTTCCTCCCTTCCGCCAGAGAAAGGGTTGATCCCCAGAGCTCTCCCTAATGTTTCCTGCACAGTATTCTTCATCTCTCAGGAAACCAACCTTGAAAACAACAAATCTCTATCTTTTAAATATTACAGATTACATTTACAGTTGCCTTATTAGGTAGATTTCCCTACTGGCAAGAATCAAGAATATTTTCTTGAAGCCTGAAGCCAAATTCCAATCCCGATCAGGAAATCAGCTTCTGTTATCTCAGCATCTACCAAGAGAGGGCAGTCATGTAGTGAGATAAAGAAGAATTTAATTATCACAGAAATTCCCAGCACTTTGTTCTTAATAAAAAAAAAATTTTTTTTTGGCTTATCTTATATCAACCAGAGGCTATGTAGGAATAGTCTTCATTTGTGTGCTCTAAGAGAAGCAGAATTCTGAGGAACTCCTTTTTAGGGACACTTTTGAGCACAAGCTATGATTTTAGTTTTTAATTAATGTTTAAATTGATGGCATAGACCAGGTTGGCTCATTCTTGTAATCCCAGCACTTTGGGAGACCAAGGTAGGAGGATCGCTTGAGGCTAGGATTTTGAGAGTAGCCTGGGCAACAGAGTGAGACTCCTGTCTCTACAAAATAAAAATAATTAGCTGGGTGTGCTGGCATGCTCCTGGAGTCCCAGCTACTTGGGAGACTGAGGCGGGAGGATCACTTGAGCCTGAGAGTTCAAGACTGCAATGAGATATCATCATGCCACTGCATTCCAGACTGGGCAATGTTGAGATCCTCTCTGTCTCTATCTATCTATCTATCTATCTATCTATCTATCTATCTATCTATCTATAGATAGTATAACACATTTGAATAGAGTAGTTTTTTAAACAGTCAAGGATGCCTTATGAAATCAGAGAATGTTAGACTCCAGAGTTGATCTGACTTGACCTCCTTATTTAGTAGGTGGAAATATGTGGTGCGTAAGACATGGAGTGGTTGGCCCAAGATCACCAAGGAGAACCAAGACTGAAATTTGATCAAATGCTTTTTTATTATACCTTGCTCCTTTTCTTGTATTTTAGGACTTTGGTTATTTCTAGTTTTTCAGGAGTTAAAAACTTTTCCTCATAAAGAAAATCACTGTTGAGATCCTCATGAAATGTGATTGGTGGTGGGTATTAGCATAATCAATCAGACTGACTATATAGCACTTTCAGTGACTTTGAGTTTGATGTATTCTAGGACTTAGTTTTTATCCTCTGCATTTCAGTTATTTCTAATACTACCATTAACAAAAACGTTTGTGAGACATGTAAGTATTCAGACTTAAAAGTGTTTTCTCTTTGTTGCCTTCACAAATAGAAGAGTGCAGTCAGAGCTAGTTGACCAGTTTCCATTTTACATGATTTGGTTTCACTTTGTGGTGTCTATAACTCTTCTCTTGGGTAAAATGCTATTTAAGAATACAAAGCTCTTTAGGGAAGTTCCTAACAAAGTGAAAACCAAATACCCATTCCCTTATCTTTGTTAATATCAATATTAAATTATCTAACTTTTTTGCTTGGCAAAGCCAGGAAATGTCCTAGTTCCAGACCTGATTAATTTTTAATATCAGTTACACTTAGGGAGCACCCTACCTGCTGGTATCCTTTGTTGAAATCTGAGGCAAAGTTCAACGCTCTCTATTTTTTGACGAGCTTCCTTCCCATAAATTGAAATTCCCCTTACACTCAATTCCCTTTGTCTCTGTAAATATATACCTTTGTTATGGCAGAATCCTTAAGAATTAGTAGTTGTAATTATAAATTCATTGCTTATTAAGTGGTTTAAGCTTTCTATTTACCTATATCCTTCAAATTTAAGTGGGTGGGGTGTGTGTGTGTGTGAGTTTGTGTGTGTGTGTGTACGAGAGAGATAGAGAGAGAGCAAAGAGAGAAGAGAAGTGAAAAGAAGGGAATGGAAAGGAGGAGATAAGAAGGAAGAGACTTTCCCCCTCTTGATCTCCCTGTTTTCTTGCAGATGGCGACCTGGGACCACTTTATCACCTATAGTCAGTATTGCTTCAGTGCTTAATTATTTCAATACTGAGGCTCATTTGAAAGGAGCCCAAGGTCATTGACTCAGCATCAGTGTATCGTCAATTTATTTCCCTGATAGTCCAGCTCTGACCCCAGATTCTTCATTTGTTCCTCCTGAACTTTGGGTAAATAACCTACCTTTTCTGGGCCTTGGCTTTCTTATACATGAAATGTGATTAAAAGTACCTTATTTGTAGCACTTATATGGGGACTAAATGAGATGGTAGCTGTAAAAAGCTTAGCACATTATAGTTACTTAATAGATGGTATCATTACTTCATCATCAGCTCTTCACCTTCAAAAAGTTCCCTCTTGTAGACTGTCTTTACGCAGAATGCGGGTAACTAAGAGCAGCTTGTATTGTATACCCTACATTTTCTAGTCTGTCCAAAGAGGGGTGAGAATTCAATAGGGCAAAATCCTCAGAGGGATGCATTTCTGGTAGAATTTTGTGCATTAATAGTTGAATGGAAGTGCCATTGTGAGCTTCATGGCTTCCAGTATTATTCTACTTAAAGAATTTGCCTGTTTTGCCTTTGGGCATGACTGTTGGATTTTGGGAAATGTGAATTTTTGTCAGGGTAACAACTCACCCATTCATTCTTTCTTACCCCCGCTTTTGGTCTTTGTTAACTCTCCCCTGCCCTGTAGTGCTGCCCTATCTTGTGCATATACCAAGTAATTGGGAATATGGCACTTTGGTTAAGATTGTTTGATATTTGCATGTATCTACTAAACACCCTTTAATTATGATTCATAACTAGCTCTGGATTAAAATCGTATTTCTGCATTTAAGGTTTAAAAAATTGGAATGCTATTATAGGCCTTTGGTAAGTATGTGTTGCTAATAGTGAATTATGAAGCACAAACGTTTCTGAGATATAATCCTGTAATTCTTTCATTCTTTAAAAGAAAAACATTTCATTTTACCATGTAAAAGTAAATTGCGGGGTTTTAAAATATTTTGTGCTTTTGTAAAATAGTATAATTTGGAGGGTAGATAGGTAAATTTGGAGCAATTAGCAGAGACACTGAGAATTTAAATAATATCGTGTGAAAAAGTGTTTTGTAAACTATAAAGTGTTATTTATATATGAAAAACCATGATCATTATTGCCAAAAAATTGACAAATCACACTTGAAGTCACTGTTGTAAATAACTATAGGAATTTTAAACGAGCAAAAAATGTGGATTACACGTTTGTGATCTCTAAGCTAAAAGTTTGGCTACATTATCTTTAAGATACTCAACATTGAGATTCTTAGAAAACATGAGCAGGAATAAAATAGTAACAAAAATATTCACACAACCGGGGATCTTCCTGCTCCTGCCAGATGCATAGAACATATTTGTCCTAAGTGTTCTTTTTTTTTTTTTTTTGAGATGGAGTCTCGCTCTGTCACCCAGTCTGGAGTGCAGTGGCGCAATCTTGGCTCACTGCAGCCTCCACCTCCCCAGGTTCAAGCGATTCTCCTGTCTCACTCAGCCTCCTGAGTAGCTGGAATTACAGGTGTGCACCACCACACACAGCTAATTTTCTATTTTTAGTAGAGATGAGGTCTCGCCATGTTGGCCATGGATCTCCTGACCTCAGGTGATCCACCTGCCTTAGCCTCCCAAAGTGCTGGGATTAGAGGCGTGAGCCACTGCTCCTGGCTGTGTCCAAAATGTTCTTAACTGATGAGAGTTGGGGTCAGACTTGTTAGAAATTGTTGCTGTAATGATGTCTGATATTATGTAGTTAAACGTCACTTTTATAGCCTGAGAGAGTCCAGGCTTTCCTCCCCTGACATATCTCACATTTGCAATGAGCCCACTTTCTGATGTGAAAGTACCCATTTTATCACCCAGACTTGATGGAAAACCTAAATGGGTGTTCTTTCTCTCAGAAGAAAAGCACTTTAAAAGTAGTCAAAGGGCAACTGAGTTAGACGTCTACAAGTCATATCTATGGAAAAATAAAATGTGTGCCTTTTCCTGCTGTTTCTTGTGTATATAAAAAAAGTGCTCTGATGCTGAGAATTACAGAAACGTCCCATGGCTCATGAAATTTTCATCCCTCCAACCTCCCCTTCCCCATGTTTGTCAGTGTGGTGATGCTTGACAGTGAGAAAGGAACTGGGATATTTTGAAGAGGCATAACATGAACGCGATGACTTGTGGGGCTCTTTTGCTAAAAGTCTCGCTGCTCCTTCACAGACTCCCTCATTAGCTCCAGGCTCTGGCCCAGAGGACTGTGCACGGCTGTATCTAACTGCCTCGGAAGTGTCTCTGGAAAGATGCTGGCTCAGCCTAACTGGGTTGTATCCTGGCTGCCTTTGGGTGGGAGCTTTATTTTTAACTCTACTCCCAATTTCAGATGATTGCTGAAGTCAGATTATAGCAAGGAGAGCTCAGTTTCATTCTTAGACCTTCTTTTCTTACTTAGTATGGATCATAACCATTTTCCTCTTCTCTTTCGCCACTAGGAGAAGGAAATAAAATGATAAACTGCTTCAGAAAATGTTATGTGCGTAATAGGGAAGATTTGCTCTTAGTATGTATTTTCCTGTCTGAGGTTATAGAGGAACAAGTCTATCTTCTTATCTTTGGGCCCTCTATCACTCAGTGAAACACTAAACAAAATAAGCAACTCAGTTGCAATCATCAGGGTAGGAAAGAGATTATAAATATATAGATATGGCCTTGCCTACTAAGTGCACAGGACGACTATAATTTTAGGCAGAATGGAATAAGGGCCAGAGAGGAGTATTCATAATATGCCTTGAGTATTCAGAGAACTTAATAAGTGGGCAAGGGAATATTTCCTAGAAAATATGGTGTTTGAATTGGACCTTTAAAGATGAGAAGGATTTTATAGGCAAAGAATAGTCTGAGGGCATTTCCCAGTGAACTGGGTGAAAGAAGACAGGAATCATGAGAATGCTTGGTGGGTTGCCGGAATAGAAATGGACCAGTGTTGATGAGTGTGGCATACTTGGTTGAGTATACTAGGAGACAAAACTAGAGAGACAGATTGGGGCTGGATCAAGGAGGGTTTGGATCTGCTAGGCTAAGGAATCTTTATAGTACTAGATCTTTCCTCATAGCATTTAGAACCAGTTGAAATATCTTTTTCTTGGATTTTTTGAGAACATCACACACTTTTACCTTGAATTATTTTGGAACCATGCTCGTGGATTTAGAACAAGACAATTTAATGAAGCAGAAATCATTTGGAAGGCAGTTCATGATGCCATTTGTCTTAAGTCATCTTCAGAAGGAGTGACTTTTAAAACTGACCAAATGAGATTATACACATGGAGAGGCATTAAAAAGGATAGCCTAATATTACAGATAGGAGATTTTCTTATTCTGCAGGAAACCCTTGACCTTTATGTGATCGTATCTCCATTTATTTAGAACTTATCATTGCTTTTCTTTTTCTTTACCCCATGCCCTATACCCCCATTTAAAAAATAAAGACAATATAATAACATTACAGAAAGTTTGGAAACAGGAGAAAACATACACATGAATTGCCTCCTCTCATAGAGCTAGTGCCATCATTCTGGCCCTAGGTTAGGGCACAGTTGTGCTTTGGTTGTTTCTGCCAGCCCAGCGTTAATTTCCTTTTCTTCTTTAAGTAACACTTAGATTTTCCTTAGACAAACAAACTACTCTCGGACCATGTGGTTGGGGTGGAACTCACCTATTGATACATCTAGGTGGATCCTGTCACGGCCTAATGGACAGTTGCACCACCCTGGCTATAGTGATTGGTTTAGGGCGTATGGTCAGCCAGGCTATTGGGAGCCAGAGATTCACTTCTGTGACTTTTGTCGAAACTTTTAGAAAAGAGGCATGCCTTTCTGCTGGGGCTGCTAAGAAAATAGAATGTAAAGCTTAAAGCTGCTGGTAGCCATTGTGCTATGTCTTGGGTAAGAATGGAACCACATGGCGGAAAGTGAAGCCAGGAGCCAGAGAGAGATCACATTCTGATGATCTTGCTTGTACACCAGCCATGCCAGAATTTGGCACCTTAGTCATGGATTTTTTGGTTCGTCTACCAATAATCATCTTTTTATTGTTGTTGCTTTGACCGCTTTGGCACATAGAGAAATACTAGAGGTGTTAGGGTTTGCACTCAGAGGGAAGAGACAGTCTCTGGGAGTGGAAGTGAACTGGGAAGTCGTAATGTTGAAGATGGAATTTATAATGAGCCTTGCAGTGTGGCTAGGATTGCTTTGTTATGTTAGGCCCAACTCTCTCCATTACATTTTGGAGGTTGTACTAAGCAATGTGCTTCCTCCTACCTGGCTCAAGGAAAGGGCACTTTCAGGTACCCTCCAGGTCTGTTTTTATGGCAGGAGGGACAGTTACACTACCCGTTAGCTCTTTGCTTGGGTTGAGGCCTGGGCATAGACATACTTTGGCTTTTAGCAGCTCTGAGTGCACAGAGAATATCAGAGATGTGGTCAGTTTTGGCCATTTTGAAAAGAAGAGGGCCAGACCTTGTTATATGTTTGGTTTCCTTCCCTTTATTCTCATTCAGAATATTTATTTCTTGGTGAAATCTGGCTAAAATGTACATCAAGGGCAGCCCCTGAAAGGACAACCTGTAGGTTGTTTATAGAGGTGGAACGGAATGCTTGCTGTGGTCCTGCCACCTGACTCTGTACATCAGTACTGAGTTGCCAGCAGTGCAGGCACTAGTTGTGGGGCCTTTGGGAGAAGTCTGTATGTGGCACTGATGCTGGTTATCTACTGAACACCAGAAAGGGAAGCAGAAGTGAACATGGATAGATTTTTCAAGCAGGCTTGAGCTCTGATGTCCTTCACGCTGCTGACTCTGGCATTGCTGCCACCGTCGAGCTGTGATTGTAATCATGATCTCGGCAGGCATATCACAGCTCCAGTTACACTGCAGATGGTTGACACCTAAGCCAACAGAAAATGTGCATAATCCCTGGGATAACAGATCCTTATAAATCCTCCAGAGACAGCGGGACAAACAACCCATGCCCAGGCTGTTTTAATTTCTGCAAATTCCAAACTAGACAGCAAACTAAGTTCCCAGTTAGACAGCAAAGCATCAAAGGCAGGCGTTTAAGTAAAAGTAACAAGGTAAACTGATTTCATATATTGGAGCAGCTTTGTGTTTTTGAACTGAATGTATCTTCTTTCTTTTACTTACTTGTCCTCTCAATCCCAAACCAGATGTTACTATTCAAGTAAGTCCCAGTTAAACAGAATGTTTCTTTCCCTCTCTCTCTCTGCATGTTATTTATTCTGCCCTTATGAGAAAATTACATAAAGGCAAATACAAAATCTATGAAGGCAGGCTCATACAGTGGGAAGATCACCGAATGGGGACTCTTGAGATGTGTTTTTTCCCTTGCTTTGTCTTTATACTCTGTGCACCTTAGTTTTCCCATCTGTACAGTGTCAAACTAGGGTGAGTATTAGTTATTGTCGCCATAACAACTTATCACACATTTAGTGGCTTAGTGACAAAAGCTTTTATGGTTCTGTTGATCAGAAGACCAACACAATTCTCACTGGGCTAAAATCAAGGTATCACCAGGACTTCCTGGGAGATCTGGAGGAGAATTCATTACCTTGCCTTTTCCAGCTTCTAGAGGCTGCTGCATTCCTTGGCTAGTGGCCCCTTCTTCCATCTTCAAAGACAGCAATGGTGGGACAAGTTCTTCTCACATTTCCCTGACCTACTCTTCTGCCTTCCTCTTCTATTTTTTAAGAATTCATGTGTTTATATTGGGCTCACCAGGATGATCCAGGATAATCTTCCCATCTCAAGGCTTTAACTTTAATCACATCTGAAAAATCCCTTTTGCCATGTAAGGTAACATATTCATAGGTTCTGGGGATTAGGACACACACATGTGGAGGGTTGGCATTAATCTGCCTACCAGTTGCTGAACTCCTAAGTCTCTGTCAATATTAAATTTTTCTTTTTTTCCTGAGATATGTTCTCACTCTGTCACCCAGGCTAGAGTTCAGTGGCTCCCTGCAACCTCTGCCTCCTGGTTCAGGCGATTCTCGTGCCTTAGCCTTCTGAGTAGCTGGGACCACAGGCGTCATCACAGCCAGCTAAATATTAAATTCTCTTTATGGAAGCTTACTATCTGTCCAGAATTCTTCTACAAATAAGACAATATGATCTAGGTTCTGCCCAGGTTTATCCCAATCTCTGATAATCAGGGCTGGAAACTGGTAACCAACAGGCCAAATTAGGCTCATAGTCATGTAGATTGGCCTACATATTTTAAACATTTCTGTTTACTTGAAAATTTTAAAATGTAGAAATTTCATGTAACGACACAGATTTCGGGCTCCTCTTTAAGAAACAACAGTAACAACAATTAGGAGAATTAGGCTGTTTTATTGCCTGGTGGCAATTAACCAGAGCTGACTAGTGCCTGTTGGTTGTC
The DNA here is from genome assembly GCF_008728515.1 of Papio anubis. NCBI lineage: Eukaryota > Metazoa > Chordata > Mammalia > Primates > Cercopithecidae > Papio > Papio anubis. The sequence continues at coordinate 60,641,156 of NC_044977.1, forward strand.
TTTTATAGAAAGGATATTTGTACCTGCTTTTAAATATTACCAATATGTTTTATATCAGTCACTGTGTGAGCATTTGCACATTCAAGCCCTGTTCTATTCCTTTATGACTTCAGCCCTTGCATAAAAATTGATTTTCACCCTGATGATCCAGAAGTATTGTAAGTTCCTGAGTCATAAAGTAGATTCTAGATTTCACTAATTCATTATTCCTGAATTATTGACCTAGATAAACATATTACTCTTTTTTATCCTTTTTCTGGTTTCAAAGTCAACACATATGTTATGACATTTGAGAAAACTTTTTAACTCACCACAACTATAACTTCTCCTCTGAGCATTCCAGTTAGTTGAGGATTTCAATATTATTGTCTCCATTGATAAATAATATTAAACAAATGGTAATAGTTGCTAAGTAGTAAATTATGGGTTGTTTTAACAGACTTCCCTTTGGAAATATATTTTCCACCTATCCTTGGTGCAAATGATACTTTTATAATATGAAAAAATGTAATATAAGTTATTTGTTTTAAAAATATCCTTTTGCCATTAGGCTTTGTGCTTTCACTACTGAGCTCTAGGCAAAGAGAGTTGAATAGAGAATTATTCATTGCTTGGTATTTTGAGATATGCAATTCCCTTCTTAGATTGTCCCAAGCTGTTTGTAACCCAAAAGGCAAGGTGCTGAGATTTATTGATAGAATAAACAAATAAAATAAAAATAAAAACCAAATCACAATCCCCAAAAGCCTTATATCCCACATGGAATCCAAATATTTTGTCAAAAAAACAGAAACATGTAAATAATTCACATCTGAGATTTTCATATTGTGTTGAATGATCATATGATCATATATGACTGCAGATTCCCTAAATGCTGTCCTTTTGCCTTATGTAACATGTAGGTCAAATAAGGTGATATTAATGCAAGTTAATATCGCAATAGCCATGAAAGTACAGGAACAATGAAAAGAAACTTTGTTTCTTTCCATTTTTTTTTTTTAAATTTATTTATTATTATTATACTTTAAGTTGTAGGGTACATGTGCATAACGTGCAGGTTTGTTACATATGTATACTTGTGCCATGTTGGTCTGCTGCACCCATCAACTCGTCATTTACATCAGGTATAACTCCCAATGCAATCCCTCCCCCCTCCCCCCTCCCCATGATAAGCCCCCGTGTGTGATGTTCCCCTTCCTGAGTCCAAGTGATCTCATTGTTCAGTTCCCACCTATGAGTGAGAACATGCAGTGTTTGGTTTTCTGTTCTTGTGATAGTTTGCTAAGAATGATGGTTTCCAGCTGCATCCATGTCCCTACAAAGGACGCAAACTCATCCTTTTTTATGGCTGCATAGTATTCCATGGTGTATATGTGCCACATTTTCTTAATCCAATCTGTCGCTGATGGACATTTGGGTTGATTCCAAGTCTTTGCTATTGTGAATAGTGCTGCAATAAACATACGTGTGCATGTGTCTTTATAGCAGCATAATTTATAATCCTTTGGGTATATCCCCAGTAATGGGATGGCTGGGTCATATGGTACATCTAGTTCTAGATCCTTGAGGAATCGCCATACTGTTTTCCATAATGGTTGAACTAGTTTACAATCCCACCAACAGTGTAAAAGTGTTCCTATTTCTCCACATCCTCTCCAGCACCTGTTGTTTCCTGACTTTTGAATGATCGCCATTCTAACTGGTGTGAGATGGTATCTCATTGTGGTTTTGATTTGCATTTCTCTGATGGCCAGTGATGATGAGCATTTTTCATATGTCTGTTGGCTGTATGAATGTCTTCTTTTGAGAAATGTCTATTCATATCCTTTGCCCACTTTTTGATGGGGTTGTTTGTTTTTTTCTTGTAAATTTGTTTGAGTTCTTTGTAGGTTCTGGATATTAGCCCTTTGTCAGATGAGTAGATTGCAAAAATTTTCTCCCATTCTGTAGGTTGCCTGTTCACTCTGATGGTAGTTTCTTTTGCTGTGCAGAAGCTCTTTAGTTTAATTAGATCCCATTTGTCAATTTTAGCTTTTGCTGCCGTTGCTTTTGGTGTTTTAGACATGAAGTCTTTGCCCATGCCTATGTCCTGAATGGTACTACCTAGGTTTTCCTCTAGGATTTTTATGGTATTAGGTCTAACATTTAAGTCTCTAATCCATCTTGAATTAATTTTCGTATAAGGAGTAAGGAAAGGATCCAGTTTCAGCTTTCTACTTATGGCTAGCCAATTTTCCCAGCACCATTTATTAAATAGGGAATCCTTTCCCCATTTCTTGTTTTTCTCAGGTTTGTCAAAGATCAGATGGCTGTAGATGTGTGGTATTATTTCTGAGGACTCTGTTCTGTTCCATTGGTCTATATCTCTGTTTTGGTACCAGTACCATGCTGTTTTGGTTACTGTAGCCTTGTAGTATAGTTTGAAGTCAGGTAGCGTGATGCCTCCAGCTTTGTTCTTTTGACTTAGGATTGTCTTGGAGATGCGGGCTCTTTTTTGGTTCCATATGAACTTTAAAGCAGTTTTTTCCAATTCTGTGAAGAAACTCATTGGTAGCTTGATGGGGATGGCATTGAATCTATAAATTACCTCGGGCAGTATGGCCATTTTCACGATATTGATTCTTCCTATCCATGAGCATGGTATGTTCTTCCATTTGTTTGTGTCCTCTTTTATTTCACTGAGCAGTGGTTTGTAGTTCTCCTTGAAGAGGTCCTTTACGTCCCTTGTAAGTTGGATTCCTAGGTATTTTATTCTCTTTGAAGCAATTGTGAATGGAAGTTCATTCATGATTTGGCTCTGTGTTTGTCTGTTATTGGTGTATAAGAATGCTTGTGATTTTTGCACATTAATTTTGTATCCTGAGACTTTGCTGAAGTTGCTTATCAGCTTAAGGAGATTTTGGGCTGAGACAATGGGGTTTTCTAAATATACAATCATGTCATCTGCAAACAGGGACAATTTGACTTCTTCTTTTCCTAACTGAATACCCCTGATTTCTTTCTCTTGCCTAATTGCCCTAGCCAGAACTTCCAACACTATGTTGAATAGGAGTGGTGAGAGAGGGCATCCCTGTCTTGTGCCAGTTTTCAAAGGGAATTTTTCCAGTTTTTGCCCATTGAGTATGATATTGGCTGTGGGTTTGTCATAAATAGCTCTTATTATTTTGAGGTACATTCCATCAATACCGAATTTATTGAGCGTTTTTAGCATGAAGGGCTGTTGAATTTTGTCAAAAGCCTTTTCTGCATCTATTGAGATAATCATGTGGTTCTTGTCTTTGGTTCTGTTTATATGCTGGATTATGTTTATTGATTTGCGAATGTTGAACCAGCCTTGCATCCCAGGGATGAAGCCCACTTGATCATGGTGGATAAGCTTTTTGATGTGTTGTTGAATCCGGTTTGCCAGTATTTTATTGAGGATTTTTGCATCGATGTTCATCAGGGATATTGGTCTAAAATTCTCTTTTTTTGTTGTGTCTCTGCCAGGCTTTGGTATCAGGATGATGTTGGCCTCATAAAATGAGTTAGGGAGGATTCCCTCTTTTTCTATTGATTGGAATAGTTTCAGAAGGAATGGTACCAACTCCTCCTTATACCTCTGGTAGAATTCAGCTGTGAATCCATCTGGTCCTGGACTTTTTTTGGTTGGTAGGCTATTAATTATTGCCTCAATTTCAGAGCCTACTATTGGTCTATTCAGGGATTCAACTTCTTCCTGGTTTAGTCTTGGAAGAGTGTAAGTGTCCAGGAAATTATCCATTTCTTCTAGGTTTTCCAGTTTATTTGCGTAGAGGTGTTTATAGTATTCTCTGATGGTAGTTTGTATTTCTGTGGGGTCGGTGGTGATATCCCCTTTATCATTTTTAATTGCGTCGATTTGATTCTTCTCTCTTTTCTTCTTTATTAGTCTTGCTAGTGGTCTGTCAATTTTGTTGATCTTTTCAAAAAACCAACTCCTGGATTCATTGATTTTTTGGAGGGTTTTTTGTGTCTCTATCTCCTTCAGTTCTGCTCTGATCTTAGTTATTTCTTGCCTTCTGCTAGCTTTGGAATGTGTTTGCTCTTGCTTCTCTAGTTCTTTTAATTGCGATGTTAGAGTGTCAATTTTTGATCTTTCCTGCTTTCTCTTGTGGGCATTTAGTGCTATAAATTTCCCTCTGCACACTGCTTTAAATGTGTCCCAGAGATTCTGGTATGTTGTATCTTTGTTCTCATTGGTTTCAAAGAACATCTTTATTTCTGCCTTCATTTCGTTAGGTACCCAGTAGTCATTCAGGAGCAGGTTGTTCAGTTTCCATGTAGTTGAGCGGTTTTGATTGAGTTTCTTAGTCCTGAGTTCTAGTTTGATTGCACTGTGATCTGAGAGGCAGTTTGTTATAATTTCTGTTCTTGTACATCTGCTGAGGAGTGCTTTACTTCCAATTATATGGTCAATTTTGGAGTAAGTACGATGTGGTGCTGAGAAGAATGTATATTCTGTTGATTTGGGGTGGAGAGTTCTATAGATGTCTATTAGGTCTGCTTGCTGAAGAGATGAGTTCAATTCCTGGATATCCTTGTTAACTTTCTGTCTTGTTGATCTGTCTAATGTTGACAGTGGAGTGTTGAAGTCTCCCATTATTATTGTATGGGAGTTTAAGTCTCTTTGTAAGTCTCTAAGGACTTGCTTTATGAATCTGGGTGCTCCTGTATTGGGTGCATATATATTTAGGATAGTTAGCTCTTCCTGTTGAATTGATCCCTTGACCATTATGTAATGGCCTTCTTTGTCTCTTTTGATCTTTGATGGTTTAAAGTCTGTTTTATCAGAGACTAGGATTGCAACCCCTGCTTTTTTTTGTTCTCCATTTGCTTGGTAAATCTTCCTCCATCCCTTTATTTTGAGCCTATGTATGTCTCTGCGTGTGAGATGGGTCTCCTGAATACAGCAGACTGATGGGTCTTGACTCTTTATCCAGTTTGCCAGTCTGTGTCTTTTAATTGGAGCATTTAGTCCATTTACATTTAAGGTTAAGATTGTTATGTGTGAACTTGATCCTGCCATTATGATATTAACTGGTTATTTTGCTCGTTAGTTGATGCAGTTTCTTCCTAGCCTCGATGGTCTTTACATTTTGGCATGTTTTTGCAATGGCTGGTACCGGTTATTCCTTTCCATGTTGAGTGCTTCCTTCAGGGTCTCTTGTAAGGCAGGCCTGGTGGTGACAAAATCTCTAAGCATTTGCTTATCTGTAAAGGATTTTATTTCTCCTTCACTGATGAAACTTAGTTTGGCTGGATATGAAATTCTGGGTTTAAAATTCTTTTCTTTAAGAATGTTGAATATTGGCCCCCACTCTCTTCTGGCTTGGAGAGTTTCTGCCGAGAGATCTGCTGTGAGTCTGATGGGCTTCCCTTTGTGGGTAACCCGACCTTTCTCTCTGGCTGCCCTTAAGATTTTTTCCTTCATTTCAACTTTGGTGAATCTGGCAATTATGTGTCTTGGAGTTGCTCTTCTCGAGGAGTATCTTTGTGGCGTTCTCTGTATTTCCTGAATTTGAATGTTGGCCTGCCCTACTAGGTTGGGGAAGTTCTCCTGGATGATATCCTGAAGAGTGTTTTCCAACTTGGTTCCATTTTCCCCCTCACTTTCAGGCACCCCAATCAGACGTAGATTTGGTCTTTTTACATAATCCCATACTTCTTGCAGGCTTTGTTCATTTCTTTTTCTTCTTTTTTCTTTTGGTTTCTCTTCTCGCTTCATTTCATTCATTTGATCCTCAATCGCTGATACTCTTTCTTCCAGTTGATCGAGTCGGTTACTGAAGCTTGTGCATTTGTCACGTATTTCTCGTGTCATGGTTTTCATCTCTTTCATTTCGTTTATGACCTTCTCTGCATTAATTACTCTAGCCGTCAATTCTTCCACTTTTTTTTCAAGATTTTTAGTTTCTTTGCGCTGGGTACGTAATTCCTCCTTTAGCTCTGAGAAATTTGATGGACTGAAGCCTTCTTCTCTCATCTCGTCAAAGTCATTCTCTGTCCAGCTTTGATCCGTTGCTGGCGATGAGCTGCGCTCCTTTGCTGGGGGAGATGTGCTCTTATTTTTTGAATTTCCAGCTTTTCTGCCCTGCTTTTTCCCCATCTTTGTGGTTTTATCTGCCTCTGGTCTTTGATGATGGTGATGTACTGATGGGGTTTTGGTGTAGGTGTCCTTCCTGTTTGATAGTTTTCCTTCTAACAGTCAGGACCCTCAGCTGTAGGTCTGTTGGAGATTGCTTGAGGTCCACTCCAGACCCTGTTTGCCTGGGTATCAGCAGCAGAGGCTGCAGAAGATAGAATATTTCTGAACAGCGAGTGTACCTGTCTGATTCTTGCTTTGGAAGCTTCCTCTCAGGGGTGTACTCCACCCTGTGAGGTGTGGGGTGTCAGACTGCCCCTAGTGGGGGATGTCTCCCAGTTAGGCTACTCAGGGGTCAGGGACCCACTTGAGCAGGCAGTCTGTCCCTTCTCAGATCTCAACCTCCGTGTTGGGAGATCCACTGCTCTCTTCAAAGCTGTCAGACAGAGTCGTTTGCGTCTGCAGAGGTTTCTGCTGCTTTTTTGTTGTTGTTGTTGTTGTTGTTGTTGTGTAGCTGTGCCCTGTCCCCAGAGGTGGAGTCTACAGAGACAGGCAGGTTTCCTTGAGCTGCTGTGAGCTCCACCCAGTTGGAGCTTCCCAGCAGCTTTGTTTACCTACTTAAGCCTCAGCAATGGCGGGCGCCCCTCCCCCAGCCTTGCTGCTGCCTTGCCGGTAGATCACAGACTGCTGTGCTAGCAATGAGGGAGGCTCCGTGGGCGTGGGACCCTCCCGGCCAGGTGTGGGATATGATCTCCTGGTGTGCCTGTTTGCTTAAAGCGCAATATTGGGGTGGGAGTTACCCGATTTTCCAGGTGTTGTGTGTCTCAGTTCCCCTGGCTAGGAAAAGGGATTCCCTTCCCCCTTGCGCTTCCCAGGTGAGGCGATGCCTCGCCCTGCTTCAGCTCTGGCTGGTCGGGCTGCAGCAGCTGACCAGCACCGATGGTCCGGCACTCCCCAGTGAGATGAACCCAGTACCTCAGTTGAAAATGCAGAAATCACCGGTCTTCTGTGTCGCTCGCGCTGGGAGTTGGAGACTGGAGCTGTTCCTATTCGGCCATCTTGCTCCGCCCTTTCCATTTTTTTCCAATGGAAAGAAAAAAGCAAGGTTCATCCTCCAATTATGATCCCTTCTTGAGAGGAATACAAGAGATAGAAAGTGAACCAAATTGAGCTTGTGTCATAACCCAAAAGCCTTTTCACAGTGCTTTTTTTCTTTCATTACACTACATGTTATACACATAACATATAGCTAGATTTTTAAAAATTTTGAAACTCTTATGAGAAAACACATAATAAAGTGTAATTGGTGATAAACTGCATTGAAAGTTAGGTGATCTAAGTCAAATGTTCCCAATGCTGGTTTCAGAAGAGTAATGAGTCAGTGGAGAACTTGATATTTAGATAACGAATATACCAGGATCACGTTTGTTTTAGGGTGCATTTTTGTGTTTAAATATTAAAAACAGGTGCAATTTTAGATTATCTATTGACTGCCTGAATATTCACTGAGTCAGGCCATTGGCAGTTTTTTTTTTCTTGGAGGTGAAGTTCTTTGCTTTGCTACTATTTTTCACTGTACTTGGTGAAAGAATGGATTTTCCCCTTCATTAAAGGGGTTGGCCGGGTGCATGTAGCAAATTGGGAAGAAAGTGGTTTGATGGAAACTGCTTGAGCTCGTAACTTTCAACTTTCCTAGTTTTTTGTTCTCTCTCTGAGACCTTTAAGTTCATTGTACCTGTAAAAATGGCAAAAAGGCAGGCTGGTAATGAGCTTGGCTGCCTTTATTCCCTACTTTTGCCACTCAGGGTTTGATTTTTCAATATTTGAAAGTTCAGCAGTCTCAAAGGGTGAATCTATTTAGAGATTATTTTATTTTTATATTTTGGGATAATAGACAATGCAGGCAGGTTGTGCCAATGTTTTAAACAGCCAATGGTGTGTGTGTGTGTGTTTGTGTGTGTGTGTGTGTGTGTGTATGCGCTTGTGTGTATTTGAAGGGAATCCAAAATGTCCCTCAGAACTATGATTTGATACTTTCTTGTTGACTTTTCGGAAGATTTGGCTGTCCTAGAAATGACACTTACATAGCTCATGGAGAAGAGGACATGAGGCAACCGTTAATTCCATCATCATTTGTAGCTACAATATATTTTGTAGGAGATTAGAATTGTTCTCAGAAACCATTGCTGAATTGTGCAGTGTTACTCATTTCTTCACTTAGGTCAGTGGGGTGAGGACAATGAGGAAATTATGATGGAAACTACCACTATCTACAGGCATACCTTGAAGATATTGCAGGTTTGGTTCCAGACCAGCACAACAAAGTGAATATTGTTATAAAGTGAGTCACATGAAAATTTGGTTTTCCTGTGCATATAGAATTTATGTTTACACTACTGTAGGTCTGTTAAGTGTGAAATAGCATTATCTCTAAAAATGTAGATACCTTACTAAAATACTTCATTGCTAAAAAAATTCTAACAATTAACTGAGCCTTCAGTGAGTTGTCATCTTTTTGCTAGTGTAGGGTGTTGCCTTGGTGTTGATGGCCCCTGACTGACGAGATGGCTACACTAAACAACAGATTTTCAATGTGGGTAAAATAGCCTTATAATAGAAGAAGATGCTATCTGGTATTTTCAAAGCTAGAGAGAAGCCTAGCTTCAAAGCTTCAAAGGATTGACTGAATATTCACCAGGATGGAGGTCACTGAACGTTGGGGTGGCTGTGGTAATTTCTTAAGACAACAATGAAGCTTGCCACATCAATGGACTTTCTCTTTAGCAAAAGATTTCTCTGTAGCATGTGATGATGTTGGATAGCATTTGACGCGCAAAACTTCTTTCAAAATTTGAGTCAATTCTCTCAAACCCTGCTGCTGCTTTATCAACTAAATTTATGTAATATTCCAAATCCTTTGTTGTCATTTCAACAATGTTGACAGCATCTTCACCAGAAGTAGATTACATCTCAAGAAATCACCTCTTCACTCATCGATAAGAAGCAACTCCTCATCAATGAAAGTTTTATAATGAGATTGCAGCAATTCAGGCTCCACTTCTAATTCTAGTTCATTTGCTATTTCTACCACATATGCAGTTACTTTCTCCTCTGAAGTCTTGGACTTACAAAGTCAACCATGAAGGTTGGAATCAACTTCTTCCAAACTCCTATTAGTGCTGATATTTTTACTTCCACGCATCATGAATGTTCTTAATGGTATCTAGAATGGTGAATCCTTCCCAGAAGGCTTTCAATTTACTTTGCCCAGGACCATCAGAGGAATCGTTATCCATGGCAGCCATGAATATGAAATTTATTTATTAAATGAAAGGACTTGAAAGTCAAGATTACTCCTTGATCTGTGGAATGCAGAATGAATGTTGTTAGCAGGTGTGAAAACAACATTCATTTCCTTGTTTATCTCCATTGGAACTCTTGGGTAAACAGGTACATTATCAATGAGCAGTACTATTTTGAAAGTAATCTTTTTTTCTGATTAGCAAGTCTTAACTGTGGGCATAAATATCCAGTAAACCATGCTGTAAACAGACCTGATTTCATCTAGGCTTTGTTATTCCATTTATAGAGCATAGGCAGATTAGAATTAGCATAATTCTTAAGGACCCTAAGATTTTCAGAATGGTCATTGAGCACTGGTTCCAACTTTAAGTCACCAGTTGTATTAGCCTCTAACAAGAGAGTCTGCCTGTTCTTTGAGGTGTTGAAGCCAGGCATTGACTTTTCCTCTCTAGTATGAAAATACTATATGGCATCTACTTCCAGTATAAGGCTGTTTCTTCTACGATGAAAATCTGTTGTTTAGTGTCACTACCTTTATCAATTATCTTGGCTAGATCTTCCAGTTAGCTTGCTGCAGCTTCTCCATTGGCCCTTGCTTCTTCACCTTGCACTTTCATGTTCTGGAGATGGCTTCTTTTCTCAAACCTCATGAGCCAATCTCTACTAGGTTACTTTCTTTTCTTTCTTTCCCCTCCCTTCCTCCCCTCCCCCTTTCCCTCCCTCTTTCTTTTCTTTCTTTTTTTTCTTTCTTTCCCCTCCCTTCACTCCCTTCCCCTTCCCCTTCCCTTTCTTGTCTTGCTCTGTTGGCTGGAGGGCAATGGCACAATCTTGGCTTCCTGTAACCTCTGCCTCCTGGGTTCAAGCGATTCTTGTGACTCAGCCTCCTGAGTCATTGAGATTATAGGTGTGTTCCACCATGCATGGCTAATTTTTGTATTTTTAGTAGAGACAGAGTTTTACTATGTTGGCCAGGCTGGTCTCGAACTCCTGGCCTCAAGGGATCTGCCTGCCTTGGCCTCCTCCAAGTGCTGGGATTAGAGGCGTGAGCCACTGCCCCTGGCCCAATGAGACTGTTTTGCATTCTTATCATTTGTGTTTTGACTGGAGTAGCACTTTTAATTTCCTTGGAGAACTTTTCCTTTGCATTCACAACTTAGGTAACTGGTGCAAGAGGCCTACCTTTCAGCCTTTGTTGGCTTTCAATGTGCCTTCTTCACTAAGATTCATAATTTCTGGCTCTTGATTTAAAGTGAGAGACATATTTTTACTTAAAAACTTAGAGACCATTTTAAGGTTGTTAGTTGGCGTAATTTCAATATTGCTGTGTCTCAGGGAATTGGGAGGCCTGAAGGAGAGGGTAAAGAGAAGGGAATGACTAGTTGGTAGAGCAGTCAGAACACATGCATTTATTGATTAAGTTTGCCATCTTATACGGACATGATTTGTGGTGCCCCCAAACAATTACAATAGTAATGTCAAAGATTACTGATTGTAGACTACCATGACAAATAAAATAATAACAACACGTTGGAAATACTTCGAGAATTACCAAAATGTGACACAGAGACATGAAGTGAGCATATGCTGTTGGGAAAATGAGGCCAATAGACTTGTTCGACTCAGAGTTGCCATAAACCTTCAATTTGTAAACAATGAAATATCTGTGAAACACAATAAAATGAAGCAGAATAAAATTAAGAATGTATATTCTATTTAGTTTTGGCACTTAGTAGAATGCATAGTTCATAGCAGACTAAAATTCCTTTGATATTTGATATGCTAAATGTCAAAGACAAATTATATCCACTCTGCTAGAGAACACAGAACTTATTTTCCCTACTAATTTTAAAGCCAGTGCATTAGGAAGATACTTTCTGAGTTAGGGGCAGGTGACCCCATGTGCCTCATGGACCAAGCGACTCCAGGCACATCAGCAAGGCCACTCAGTAAGAAGCGAAGGAGAAGGGGACCAAAGATGAACTGCCATGGCCACTGGTGGTTTGTTTGTCTTCTTGATCTTTGAGTCTGCTGATCCTCTCAGCAAGTCTGCAGGCCACAGTGTGGGTAGGTGGGAATGTCCGGTTTTCGTCCATACCACATGCAGGCTCTAGGAACGTATTGCTCTCATCAGCACTTTCTTTTCGTATACTTCTTTCCTTCTGTCTATAGTTCTCTTTTTCTTCGATAGCCACCCCATGTTGCTGGATTATACATTGAATGATTGCATTTCCCTGGGATTCCAGGTGGAAGCAGGAAAAAAGTCCCTTCTGCTTTTGGATTCTAAAGTGTAGCTGAGAGATGGGATGTTTCTTGTATCAATTCTCCCATTCCAGAAATGAAATCTCAGGTATGTGGTGATGCGTGGGGGGATGTGGCAGAAGCCCTCAATTATGTCTAAAGCTTCTCTTTTTATCTTGCCGCTCATTAATCCGGACTAGGAATGATTTTGAGGACCTTTCTTTTTAGTGGGAAATTGCTTTTGCCTTGTGGTCTTCTATGTTTTCTTCTCTACAGCTTACAGGAAAACAAAAAGTGATGTCTTGAATTAATGAGGTACTGGTTTTTAATATAAAGCGTGGCTCCTGGAATTCAGAAAACTTTTTCCCCTGCTCTTAAGTGTATGGTTCTTGTAGTTAAAACAAATTCCTTTCATGACTGGTATGCCTTTTATGATTTAAAACATTCTATTTTGAATGTTGAGGTTGAGCAATGACTCCTTTGTTTTCAGGCTGATTTTGCTCTTCAGTAGTGGACACTTCAGCCTCAATGGCTAGAGCATCACTGGGCAATGAGACTTACCCAGGACAAAAATACCTCAGTTAATCTTTAAAATATTATCCCATTAAATTAATACTAGTAATATCAAAAGCCATGATAATGCCATCACCACCACTAAATATTTGTGTCAATTTGCATTTTACAAAATATTTTCTGATGAAATAGGTAGTTTTCCCCCATGACTTTGCAAAGTAGTTTGAAAAAAATTCCCATTTTGTGTGAAGGAATTAAGACTCAGATCAAGGGACTATCCTAAGATCATATATGTGAGTTTTCAATTTTAGACTGGAACTGAGACATTTTGATTTCAAGCACTTTTTGCACTTTATCAAGGTCTTGGTTTCTGGATCAATGGGCTTTATAAGGACTTGTCTGGATCATTACATTTTTCTGCTTGTATTCTTCTACGCCTAGTGGACTGCTATTCTTCTTTGGGTTCTCAACTGACTCCCTCTGTCTATGTTGAAACTTGTGCCTCCAGTTTTAGTCTAGATGTCAGCTGCTTACTCCAACTCATGTCTTAATTAGTCTCCAATAAATCTAAGCCAGTCTTTTTCCCCCAGCTAGTACTACAAATCTCCAGCTGGGCTTCTCACCCCCTCTTTCCCTTCTTTGTAGTACTAATCTACTGTAGTAGGTTATAATCAGATTTCCTGAATGATTAATGCAGTGAATGGTGAACATTGCCACTTTATAAAATCCTGAATTCTAATTTCAGAACCTAATATTGAATTTAATAGCTTTACATAGAAATCTTTATTGGTAATTTGGGGCCTGTTGACTTGACTGTAGCATAGAGTTGAATTGAATTAATGGTTTTTGCTGTTCCTGGAAATATCAAGAACATTTAGCTCAGAGTAGACTGGACCAAGAGTGGAAATTATAGAACACATGTTCTTAAATACTACTATATTCAATGCAGTGGAAGTTGCATAGTGAATTAATTACTTGGCCTTGACTCAGGTTTTGCTTCTGTTGCTGACTCACAGTTTCACCATCTGGGCAATGGGGCAGTGCAAAAATTGCCTCCTTTGCATTGTATTGCCATACTCTCTTATTATTTGCAGAGAATCTATTTAAGTGGCAGGGTAGAAATTACTACTTAAAACATGAAGTCACCTCATGTATATGCCTTGAAACCAATTGTACATGATATATACTTAAAGCTGCATAGTTTCTAGGCACTCATGAGCCCTGAAAAAAACTGGTCAAACTTACCCAAAACCAAATTATGTGTTAAGGAAATATACAATTAAAAAATGGATCCATGACTTACAGAATTAGCGCTGAACTTCCTCAGGTTACTGTTGTATTTGCCCTTATTCTCATGTCATGGGGAAACTTAGAAAGGTCAAGATTTGAAGGGAACTTGGTTAGAGCTGCTAACTCAACCACTTCTCTTGGTGGTTAGTGAAATATCTTCAACTAAAAGACATCAAGAAACAGAGAAAAAGGCTGGATGCAGTAGCTCACGCCTGTAATCCTAGCACTTTGGGAGGCTGAGGCAGGCAGATCACGAGGTCAGGAGTTTGAGACCAGCCTGGCCAACATAGTGAAACCCTGTCTCTACTAAAAATATAAAAATTAGCCTTCATAGTGGTGTGCACCTGTAGTCCCAGCTACTCAGGAGGCTGAGGCAGGAGAATCTCTTGAACCTGGGAGGCGGAAGTTTGTGGTGAGCTGAGATTGTGCCACTGTACTCCAGCCTGGGCAACAGATGAGATTCTGTCAAAAACAAACAAACAAACAAACAAACAAACAAAAAAGCAAACAAACAAAATAAATGTCCTCAAGATGGCCGAATAGGAACAGCTTCAGTCTATAGCTCCCAGCGAGACTGACACAGAAGGCGGGTGATTTCTGCATTTCCAACTGAGGTACCTGGTTCATCTCACTGGGTCTGGTTGGACAGTGGGTGTAGCCCACGGAGGGTGAGTCAAAGCAGGGCGGTGCATTGCCTCATCTGGGAAGTGGAAGGGGTCAGGGGATTTCCCTTTCCTAGCCAAAGGAAGCCATGAGTGGCTATACCAGGGGGAACAGTACACTGTTGCCCAAATACTGCACTTTTCCCACAGTCTTCACAACCAGAAGACCAGGAGATTCCCTCCCATGCCTGACTTGGTGGGTCCCATGCCCACGGAGTCTTGCTTGCTGTAAGTGCAGCAGTCTGAGATGGACCGGGGACGCTGGAGCTTGGCCAGGAAAGGGGCATCCACCATTGCTGAGGCTTCATTAGGTGGTTCTGTGCTCACAGTGTAAACACAGTGGCAGGGAAGCTCGAACTGGGTGGAGCCCACTACAACTCAGCAAGGGCTACTGCCTCTCTAGATTCCACCTCTGGGGGCAGGGCATATCTGAACCAAAGGCAGCAGACAGCTTCTGCAGACTTAAACGTCCCTGCCTGACAGCTCTGAAGAGAGCAGTTGTTCTACCAGCGTGACATTTGAGCTCTGATAATGGACAGACTGCCTACTCAGGTGGGTTCCCTGACCCCTGCATAGCCTGGCTGGGAGACACCTCCCAGTAGGGGCTGAAAGACACCTCATACAGGTGGGTGCCCCTCTGGAAGGAAGCTTACAGAGGAAGGACCAGGCAGCAATATTTGCTGTTCTGAAGCCTCTGCTGGTGATACTCAGGCAAACAGGATCAGGAGTGAACCTCCAGCAAATTGCAACAGACCTGCAGCTGAGGGGCCTGTCTGTTAGAAGGAAAATTAACAAACAGAAAGGAATAGCATCAACATCAACAAAAAGGACATCCACACCAAAACCCCATCTGTAAGTCGCCAACATTAAAGACCAAAGATAGATAAAACCAGAAAGATGGGGAGAAACCAGAGCAGAAAGGCTTAAAATTTCAAAAACCAGAAAGCCTCTTCTCCAAAGGAACACAACTCCTCGCCAGCAAGGGAACAAAACTGGATGGAGAATGAATTTGACGAGTTGACAGAAGTAGGCTTTGGAAGGTCGGTAATGACAAACTTCTCTGAGCTAAAGGAGGATGTTCAAACCCATAGCAAGAAAGCTAAAAACCTTGAAAAAAGGTTAGATGAATGACTAACCAGAATAACCAGTGTAGAGAAGAACTTGAATGACTTAATGGGGCTGAAAACCATACTACGAGAACTTTGTGAAGCATACACAAGCTTCAGTAGCCAATTCCAAGTGGAAGAAAGGATATCAGTGATTGAAGATGAAAGTAATGAAATAAAGCAAGAATACAAGATTAGAAAAAAAAAGAGTGAAAAAAACCCAAAAATGAACAAAGCCTTCAAGAAATATGGGACTATATGAAAAGACCAAATCTACATCAGATTGGTGTACCTGAAAGTGATGGGGAGAATGGAACCAAGTTAGAAAACACTCTTCAGGATATTATGCAGGAGAACTTCCCCAACCTAGCAAGGCAGGCCAACATTTAAATTCAGAGAACACCACAAAGATACTCCTCGAGAATAGCAGCCTGAAGACACATAATTTTCAGATTCACCAAAGTTGAAATGAAGGAAAAAATGTTAAGGGCAGCCAGAGAGAAAGGTCGAGTTATCCACAAAGGGAAGCCCATCAGACTAACAGTGAATCTCTCTGCAGAAACCCTACAGGCAGAAGACAGTGGGGGCCAATACGCAACATTCTTAAAGAAAATAATTTTCAACCCAGAATTTCATATCCATCCAAACTAAGCTTCAAAAGCCAAGGAGAAATAAAATTCTTTACAGATGAGCAAATGCTGAGGGATGTTGTCACTACCAGGCCTGCCTTACAAGAGGTCCTGAAGGATGCACTAAACATAGAAAGGAACAATTGATACCAGCCACTGCAGCAACATGCCAAATTGTAAAGACCATTGACACTATGAAGAAACTGCATCAATTAATGGGCAAAATAACCAGCTAGCATCATAATGACAGGATCAAATTCACACATAACAATATTAGCCTTAAATGTAAATGGATTAAATGCCCCAATTAAAAGACGCAGACTGGCAAATTGGATAGAGTCAACACCCATTGGTGTGCAGTATTCAGGAGACCCATCTCACAGGCAAAGACACACATAGGCTCAAAATAGAGGGATGGAGGAAGATCCACCAAGCAAATGGAAAGCAAAAACAAAAAGTAGGGGTTGCAATCCTAGTCTCTGATAAAACAGACTTTAAACCAACAAAGATCAAAAGAGATCAAGAAGGCCATTACATAATGGTAAAGAGATCAATTCAACAAGAAGAGCTAACTATCCTAAATGTATATGCACCCAATGCAGGAGCACCCAGATTCATAAAGCAAGATCTTAGAGACCTACATAGAGACTTAGATTCCTACACGATAATAATGGGAGACTGTAACACCCCACTGTCAATATTAGACAGATCAAGGAGACAGAAAATTAACAAGGATATCCAGCACTTGAACTCAGCTCTGGATCATGCGGACCTAATAGACATCTTCAGAACTCTTCACCCCAAATCAAAAGAATATACATTCTTCTCAGCACTGCATCACACTTATTCTAAAATTGACCACATAATTGGAAGGGAAACACTCCTCAGCAAATGTAAAAGAACGGAAATCACAACAAACTGCCTCTCAGACCACAGTGGAATCAAACTAGAACACAGGATTAAGAAACTTACTCAAAACCATGCAACTACATAGAAACTGAACAACTGGCTCCTGAATGACTAATGGGTAAATAATGAAATGAAAGCAGAAATAAAGATGTTCTTTGAAACCAGAGAACGAAGGAACAACATACAACAATCTCTGGAACACATTTAAAGCAGTGTATAGAGGGAAATTTACAGCACTAGATGCCCACAAGAGAAAGCAGGAAAGATTTAAAATCGACACCCTAACATTACAATTAAAAGAACTAGAGAAGCAAGAGCAAACACATTCAAAAGCTAGCAGAAGGCAAGAAATAACTAAGATCAGAGCAAAACTGAGGGAGATAGAGACACAAAAAACCATTCAAAAAATCAATGAATCCAGGAGCTGGTTTTTTGAAAAGATCAACAAAATTGTTAGACTGTTAGGAAGATGAATAAAGAACAAAAGAGGGAAGAATCAAATAGACACAATAAAAAATGATAAATGGGATATCACCATCGATCCCAGAGAAATACAAATTACCATCAGAGAATACTATAAATACCTCTATGCAAATCAACTAGAAAATCTAGAAGAAATGAGTAAATACCTGGACACATACACCCTCCCAAGACTAAACTAGGAAGACGTTGAATCTCTGAATAGACCAATAACAGGCTCTGAAGTTGAGGCAATAATTAACAGTGTACCAACCAAAAAAAAAGTCCAGGACCAGACGAATTCACAGTCGATTCTACCAGGGATACAAAGAGGAGCTGGTACCATTCCTTCTGAAACTATTCCAATCAATAGAAAAAGAGGGAATCCTCCTTAACTCATTGTATGAGGCCAACATCATCCTGATCCCAAAGCCTGGCAGAGACACAGCAAAAAAAGAAAAATTTAGGCCAATATCCCTGATGAACATCGATGTGAAAATCCTCAATAAAATACTGGCAAACCAAATCCAGCAGCACATCAAAAAGCTTATCCACCACAATCAAGTTGGCTTCATCCCTGAGATGCAAGGCTGGTTCAACATATGCAAATCAATAAACATAATGTATCACATAAACAGAACCAAAGACAAAAACCACATGATTATCTCAATAGATGCAGAAAAGGCCTTCAACAAAATTCAACAGCGTTTCATGCTAAAAATTCTCAATAAACTAGCAGAAGGCAAGAAATAACCCAAGATCAGAGCAGAACTGAAGGAAACAGAGACACAAAAAACCCTCCAAAAAATCAATGAATCCAGGAGCTGATTTTTTGAAAAGATCAACAAAATTGATAGACCGCTAGCAAGACTAATAAAGAAGAAAAGAGAGAAGAATCAAATAGACGCAATAAAAAATGATAAAGGGGATATCACCACTGACCCCACAGAAATACAAACTACCATCAGAGAATAGTATAAACACCTCTATGCAAATAAACTAGAAAATCTAGAAGAAACGGATAATTTCCTGGACACTTTCACTCTCCCAAGACTAAACCAGGAAGAAGTTGAATCCCTGAATAGACCAATAGGAGGCTCTGAAATTGAGGCAATAATTAATAGCCTACCAACGAAAAAGTCCAGGACCAGACGGATTCACAGCCGAATTCTACCGGAGGTACAAGGAGGAGCTGGTACCATTCCTTCTGAAACTATTCCAATCAATAGAAAAAGAGGGGATCCTCCCTAACTCATTTTATGGGGCCAACATCATCCTGATAATAAAGCCTGGCAGAGACACAACAAAAAAAGAGAATTTTAGACCAATATCCCTGATGAACATCGATGCAAAAATCCTCAATAAAATACTGGCAAACTGAATCCAGCCACACATCAAAAAGCTTATCCACCATGATCAAGTGGGCTTCATCCCTGGGATGCAAGGCTGGTTCAACATACGCAAATCAATATACGTAATCCAGCATATAAAGAGAACCAAAGACAAAAACCACATGATTATCTCAATAGATGCAGAAAAGGCCTTTGACAAAATTCAACAGCCCTTCATGCTAAAAACTCTCAATAAATTTGGTATTGATGGAACATATCTCAAAATAATAAGAGCTATTTATGACAAACCCACAGTCAATATCATACTGAATGGGCAAAAACTGGAAGCATTCCCTTTGAAAACAGGCACAAGACAGGGATGCCCTCTCTCACCACTCCTATTCAACGTAGTGTTAGAAGTTCTGGCCAGCACAATCAAGTAGGAGAAAGAAATAAAGGGTATTCAAGTAGGAAAAGAGGAAGTTAAATTGTCCCTGTTTGCAGATGACATGATTATATATTTAGAAAACCCCATCATCTCAGCCCAAAATCTCCTTAAGCTGATAAGCAACTTCAGCAAAGTCTCAGGGTACAAAATTAATGTGCAAAAATCACAAGTATTTTTGTACACCAGTAACAGACAAACAGGGACCCAAATCATGAATGAACTTCCATCCACAATTGCTTCAAAGAGAATAAAATACCTAGGAATCCAACTTACAAGGGATGTAAAAGACCTCTTCAAGGAGAACTACAAACCACTGCTCAGTGAAATAAAAGAGGACACAAACAAATGGAAGAATATAGCATGCTCATGGATAGGAAGAATCAATATCGTGAAAATGGCCATCCTGCCCAAGGTAATTTATAGATTCAATGCCATTCCCATCAAGCTACCAATGAGTTTCTTCACAGAATTGGAAAAACCTGCTTTAAAGTTCATATGGAACCAAAAAAGAGCCCAAGACATTCCTAAGTCAAAAGACAATCCTAAGTCAAAAGAACAAAGTTGGAGGCATCACGCTGCCTGACTTCAAGCTATACTACAAGGCCACAGTAACCAAAACGGCATGGTACTGGTACCAAAACAGAGATATAGACCAATGGAACAGAACAGAGCCTTCAGAAATAATACCACACATCTACAGCCATCTGATCTTTGGCAAACCTGAGAAAAACAAGAAATGGGGAAAGGATTCTCTATTTAATAAATGGTGCTGGGAAAATTGGCTAGCCATAAGTAAAAAGCTGAAACTGAATCCTTTCCTTACTCCTTATACGAAAATTAATTCAAGATGGATTAGAGACTTAAATGTTAGACCTAAAACCGTAAAAACCCTAGAAGAAAAGCTAGGTAATACCATTCAGGACATAGGCATGGGCAAGGACTTCATGTCTAAAACACCAAAAGCAATGTCAATAAAAGCCAAAATTGACAAATGGGATCTAATTAAACTAAAGAGCTTCTGCAAAGCAAAAGAAACTACCATCAGAGTGAACAGGCAACCTACAGAATGGGAGAAAATTTTTGCAATCTATTCATCTGACAAAGCACTAATATCCAGAACCTACAAAGAACTCAAACAAATTTACAAGAAAAAAAACAAACAACCCCATCAAAAAGTGGGCAAAGGATATGAACAGACATATCTCAAAAGAAGACATGCATACAGCCAACAGGCACATGAAAAAATGCTCGTCATCACTGGCCATCAGAGAAATGCAAATCAAAACCACAATGAGATACCATCTCACACCAGTTAGAATGGCAATCATTAAAAAGTCAGGAAACAACAGGTGCTGGAGAGGATGTGGAGAAATAGGAACACTTTTACACTGTTGGTGGGATTGTAAACTGGTTCAACCATTTTGGAAAACAGTGTGGCGATTCCTCAAAGATCTAGAACTAGAAATACCATATGACCCAGCCATCCCATTACTGGGTATATACCCAAAGGATTATAAATCATGCTGCTCTAAAGACACATGCACACGTATGTTTATTGCGGCACTATTCACAATAGCAAAGACTTGGAATTAACCCAAATGTCCATCAATGACAGACTGGATTAAGAAAATGTGGCACATATACACCATGGAATACTATGCAGCCACAAAAAAGTATGAGTTTGTGTCCTTTGTAGGGACGTGGATGCAGCTGGAAACCATCATTCTCAGCAAACTATCACAAGAACAGAAAACCAAACACTGCATGTTCTCACTCATAGGTGGGAAGTGAACAATGAGATCACTTGGACTCTGGAAGGGGAACATCACATACCGGGGCCTATTATAGGGAGGGGGGAGGGGGGAGGGGTGGCATTGGGAGTTATATCTGATGTAAATGATGAGTTGATGAGTGCTGATGAGTTGATGGGTGCAGCACACCAACAAGGCACAAGTATACATATGTAACAAACCTGCACGTTGTGCACATGTACCCTAGAACTTAAAGTATAACAATAATAAAAAAAAAATGAGAAAACTAGGTACTGATGGAACGTATCTCAAAATAATAAGAGCTATTTATGACAAACCCACAGCCAGTATCATACTGAATGAGCAGAAACTGGGGGCATTCCATTTGAAAGCTGGCAGAAGAAAGGGATTCCGTCTCTCACCACTCCTATTCAACATAGTATTGGAAGTTCTGGCCAGGGCAATCAGGCAAGAGAAAGAAATAAAGGTATTCAATTAGGAAAAGAGAAAGTCAAGTTGTCTCTTTGTAGATGACATGATTGTATATTTAGAAAACCCCATCGTCTCAGCCCAAAATGTCCTTAACCTGGTAAGCAACTTCAGCAAAATCTTAGGATACAAAATCAATGTGCAAAAATCACAAGCATTCCTATACACCAAGAACAAGGAAACAGAGGGCCAAGTCATGAGTGAACTCCCATTCACAATTACTACAAAGAGAATAAAATACCTAGGAATCTAACTTATAAGGGATGTGAAGAACCTCTTCAAGGGGAACTATAAACCACTGCTCAATGAAATAAAAGAGGACAAAAGAAATAGAAGAACATTCCATGCTTATGGATAGGAAGAATCAATATCGTACAAATGGCCATGCTGCCCAGGCTCTCTCCGTCAAGCTACCAATGACTTTCTTCACAGAATTGGAGAAAACTACTTTAAGTTTCATATGGAACCAAAAAAGAGTCTGCATAGCCTAGAAAATCCTAAGCAAAAAGAACAATGCTGGAGGCATCATGCTCCCTGACTTCAAACTATACTACAAGGCTAGAGTACCAAAAACAGCATGGTACTGGTACCAAGACAGACATATAGATCATGGAACAGAATAGAGGCCTCAGAAATAACACCACACATCTACAACCATCTGATCTTTGACAAACCTGACAAAAACAAGCAATGGGGAAAGGATTCCCTATTTAATAAATGGTGCTGGGAAAATTGGCTAGCCATACATAGAAAGCTGAAACTGGATCCCTTCCTTACACCTTTTACAAAAATTAACTGAAGATGGAGTAAAGACTTAAACATAAATCCTAAAACCATAAAAATCCTAGAAGAAAACCTGGGTAATACCATTCAGGATATAGGCATGGGCAAAGACTTCATGTCTAAAACACCAAAAGCAATGGCAACAAAAGCCAAAATAGACAAATGGGATCGAATTAAATTAAAGAGCTTCTGCACGGCAAAAGAAACTATCATCAAAGTAAACAGGCAACCTACAGAATGGGAGAAAATTTTTGCAATCTATTCATCTGGCAAAGGGCCAATATCCAGAACTTAAACAAATTTACAAATAACTTAAACAAATTTACAAGAAAAAAACCAACAACCCCATCAAAAAATGGGCGAAGGGTATGAACAGATACTTGTCAAAAGACAACATGCATCCAACAGACATATAAAAAATGCTCATCATCACTGGTCATCAGAGAAATGCAAATGACAACCACAATGAGATACCATCTCATGCTAGGTAGAATGGCAATCATTAAAAAATTAGGAAACAACAGATGCTGGAGAGGATGTGGAGAAATAGGAATGCTTTTACACTGTTGGTGGGAGTGTAAATTAGTTCAACCATTGTGGAAGACAGTGTGGTGATTCCTCAAGGATCTAGAACTAGAAATACCATTTGACCCAGCAATCCCATTACTGCGTATATACCCAAAGGATTATAAATCATCTACTGTAAAGACACATGCACACATATGTTTATTGCAGCACTATTCACAATAGCGAAGAGTTGGAACCAACCCAAATGTCCATCAATGATAGACTGGATAAAGAAAATGTGGCACATATACACCATGGAATACTGTACAGCCATCAAAAAGGATGAGTTCATGTCCTTTACAGGGACATGGATGAAGCTGGAAACCGTCATTCTTAGCAAACTATCACAAGGACAGAAAACCAAACACCATATGTTCTCTCTCATAATTGGGAGTTGAACAATGAGAACCCATGGACACAGGGAGGGGAACATCATGCACTGGGTTCTGTCGGGGTTGTTGGGCTAGGGGAGGGATAGCACTAGGAGAAATATATATATATATACACGCACATATATATATATATCTCAGATGGCAATGGAAATTAAAAAGGAGTGTTATAAAGTGAATCTCATGAGGATAAGGGGCAGATTGATGGTTACCAGAGGCCAGGAAGGGTAGAAAGGAGGGGTATATGAGGAAAGGTTGATCAATGGTTAATCAACCATGAAATATGGTTAGATAACAAGAAATAAAACCTAGTGTTCAATAAATCAGTAGGGTGACTATAGTTAACAATTTGTTGTATATTTCACAACAGCTAGAAGATATGTTTAAGGTAATAAATATCCCAGTTATCCTGATTTGATAATTACATGTTATATGAATTTATCAAAATATCACATATACCCCCAAAATATGTACATCTATTATGTATCAATGAAAAAATAAAAAGTAACAGAATAGAAAGGAATATTGAGTGACCCTGGGAGTTCCTAATGAATCCTTGTATCATAAGGTCATATACCTAGACCAGCTCTTAAACAAATTGTAACCAAAGATATAAACATAATGACTTCAGTGGACTAAATAACAAAAGGCTATGGAGTATGGAAGAAGTATTTCAACAGAGTTCTCTATCAGAGAAACAAAAGCAGATATCTTCAGGAGAAATAAAGCAAATCAGCAATTGGTCCAACCATATGCCAGAATGGAAGAGGTCCTGATAATTACCAGAAATGTGAGTACACTTCAGAAAGACAGATGAAGAGAGAGAGAGATAGAAAGATAGATAAGAGGCCAGGCGTGGTGGCTCACACCTGTAATCCCAGCACTTTGGGAGGCTGAGGCAGGTGGATCACGAGGTCAGGAGGTTGAGACTAGCCTGGCCAACATGGTGAAACCCCATCTTTAGTAAAGATACAAAAAATTAGCCAGGCATGGTGGTGTGAACCTGTAGTACCAGATACTCGGGAGGCTGAGGCAGGAGAATCACTGGAACCCGGGAGGCAGAGCTTGCAGTGAGTGGAGATTGTGCCATTGCACTCCAGCCTGGGCCACAGGGCGAGACTTTGAAAAAAAAAAAAAAAAAAAATTAAAAAAAAAAAAAGAAAAACAAGAAAAGAAAAGAAAAAAGGAGAGAGCTGGATCAAGATTTCAGTAAACTAGTTATCAGAATTATTTAATTCTTACAGAAGTTAGGGATTCGAAATTGACTTTGACTATGGATGAGGGAGACACTGTCACTTAAAGTAGTACAAGTAATTTAATATTTTGATTCTTTAGGATACTGTGTTTTCCATTATCTTCTTTTGTGGTCTCAATATGATCTTTGCTTTTATGTTTTGTCTACTAATTTGAGGGACAAATTATCATTTGTTACATACTATAATATTGTGTATGTGGTAGGCACTCAATAACTATTCGTTAAATTGGATGAATGGCTGGATCAGTCAATAATTACAATGAAAATACAGGGATTTTGTTATTGTAATGCCTTGTAGTTTTACATTTGCCGTGATTGCTTGTTGACTGGCTAGGTTTAGGGCAAAAATTGATTGAGGTCATGGATCTTTCAGAGCTGATTTAGAGTTTGATGTTTCAAGGTGACAAATGTAGAAAAAGGGATGTATTTACTACTAAAAATGTAGGTTGTGAACGCTTTTACAATTAACTTTTTTTTCAAGTCCCTCATTTTCTAAATGTCTCTTTGAAACC
The DNA here is from genome assembly GCF_008728515.1 of Papio anubis. Taxonomy (NCBI): domain Eukaryota; kingdom Metazoa; phylum Chordata; class Mammalia; order Primates; family Cercopithecidae; genus Papio; species Papio anubis. The sequence goes on from NC_044977.1 coordinate 60,665,893, forward strand.
CGCTGCTCCCAACAGGACCTGTTTAAACAATGCCATCATTTACTTGACATATTTGTAAGTCATGATTATCTGAGGCCATTTATACAAAAATAGGAGCAGTTGAATTTTTTTTTTTTAAAGCAGCAGGAACTTGAGGTTAGTATTACACAGCTGCTGCTTTTGGCTATTGTTTGAATAGAAGTACAATTTGGGTAGACAAGACTTCTAGAGCCAATGAGCCAGTTTGAGCATTGAGGCCACATTGTCCAAAAGGAGAGTTGTAGACTAATGAATATTTTCAGTTATTCCCCCGATAACTACACTGTTCTGAGAGTGAAGAGATTATTTGAAGCAATAAGCACTCATTTCTAAGATTAAGAATATTGTTCAGTCATAACATGTGTAGAAAGGAAAAAAGAATCACATAAAATCAAGGGAGGGAATACTAACTATATGTAGAAAAGGCCTCCATGGCTTTGTTACATGTATGTGAAACAGAAATCGTCTGTATTACCCTGTTGGTGAAAAGTGCTGATAGATATAAGGGAGAATGTATGGAAATGGACATTTATTTTGCCAGGATCCTTGTTCTTTCACATATATTTTCCCATATATGGGGGTCTCCTTAACAGCTTTGAGAAGTGGAAATTATTAGTCCTATTCATCTTATGTACATAAGGAAACCAAAACACACGGAGGTTAAATAATTGACCTGAATTCAAGCTGTTCGTAATAGAGTCAGAATTTGAACCCAGGGGTGATTTTCATCCCTCCATCTGAAGCATCTTACACAATGAATGTTTTCTAGTTAATGTTCTGCTCTTTGTAGGTTTCCCTGCTTTTTAAGATTTCCTTAGGAGGTTGAACTCTCTGGTCACAAGAAGTGTGTGCACCTTAATGGCTGCTGGCATACTCCTTTGTTTTCCCACACTGAGCCGGGAGCCCACAATCTGGGCTGAAGTCAGATTCATTACCACTCTCTTCCTGTCCTCTGCACTCTCAGTGTTTGGTCTGTAGCTCTTATTGCCATTTTTTAAAAGCCTGGATTCCAATTCTTATTACTCTCAGTGTCTGAGTCACTGCTCCTGTGTTCCCTGTGTTCTCACTGAAACTCTTACTTCTAGTTCTCTTCACCCTCACTATGTGTTTATGCTACCCACACTGTGCTGAAAGCCAGCACCTCTTAACTCTTTTATGCTTACCTGTCCCTTCTTACTTGTGTTGATCTGCCTCTCCAATCTCAGCTGCCTACTTCACTTTACCTTGTTAAGGCCCTGAGACACCAGACTTTTTCTGATATGATGTTATTCCCATGCATATTACCCTTCCACGGATGCACCCAGATTTGGATAAAATCCAAACCACCGGGTTTTACTCATTTAGCATGGCATTCCTTAAGGTATTTTACTGACATGTAATACATTTTCCAATTTTATAATCTTAAAAATTATAATTTATATGGGAAAATCACTTAACATGACTAATCTGGTTTTTATCTTTACTTTAGAAGAGGAGTTATGCTTTAATAGATGATGAAGCATGCAAGTCTATACTTCATTTTATCATGATTGTAAGACTTATAATTTCAAGATTTTAAATATGTTGAGTGGCTAGTATTACTATGAGGCTTGCTTGTCCTGTCATGTGGTTTTTTACCTAGAAATTGTAATTGTATCAGTATTAGCAGAAATATTCTTAGCATAATTTTCACTCATGTACTGAGTACATGTGTGTGGACCATTCATTCTTGCTTTCTTCTCTTTTTTTTCTAATTTAAAAATAAACTTTAATGTCAAAAATGCAAACCTGGGGAAGGCATAAAGATCACACACAAGGCTGCCACTTCACACTTAGAGGGTTGCACAGCCGCCCGGCAGAGGTGCTCCTCACTTCCCAGATGGTGGGGCGGCCGGGCAGAGGTGCTCTTCACTTCCCAGACGGGACTGCGGCCGGGCAGAGGTGCTCCTCACTTCCCAGACGGTGGGGCAGCCAGAGGGAGGTGCTCCTCACTTCCCAGATGGTGGGGCAGCCGGCAGAGGTTCTCCTCTCTTCCCAGACGGTGGGGCAGCCGCATTCATGCTTTCTTAATCTATGCTTGCTTTCTTAAATATTATTAAATATGTATGCATGTTTAAGAAGAAAAAAAATAAAATTATGGATCACATATGGCACAAAAAAATTTAAAATAGTTTCAACTACCAATAGTATATTAATGATGAGAAGTCAGTGAAGTTTTTAGCACAAATGAGAGTCTGTGAGTCTCCTATTTAACATAGTATTGGAAGTTCTGGCCAGGGCAATCAGGTAAGAGAAGGAAATAAAGGCATTCAAAAAGGAAGTACAACTATCTTTGTTTGCAGATGATACGATTCTATATCTGGAAAACCTAATTGTTTCAGCCTCAAAGCTTCTTAAACTGATACATAACTTTAGCAAAGTCTCAGGATACAAAATCAATGTTCAAAAATCACTAGCATTCCTATACACTAACGACAGGCAAGCAGAGAGCCAAATCATTAATGAACTCTCATTCACAATTGCCACAAAAGAATAAAATACCTAGGAATGTGGCTTACAAGGGAAACAAAGGACTTCTTCAAGGAGAACTGCAAACAACTCCTCAAAGAAACCAGAGATGATACAAACAAATGGAGAAACATTCCATGCTCACTGACAGGAAGAATCATTGTGAAAATGGCCATATTACCCAAAGCAATTTATAGATTCAGTGCTATTCCCATTAAACTACCATTGACATTCTTCACAGAATTAGAAAAAACTATTTTAAAATTCTTATGGAGCCAAAAAAGAGCCTGTATAGCTGAGGCAATCCTAAACAAAAAGAAGAAAGCTGGAGGCATCATGCTACCTGACTTCAAAGTATATTACAGGGCTACAGTAACCAAAATAGCATGGTATTGGTACAAGACAAATATACCAATGGAACAGAATAGAGAACCCAGAAATAAGACCACACACCTACAACCATCTGATCTTTGACAAACCTGACAAAAACAAGCAACGGGGAAAGGGTTCCCTATTTAATAAATGGTGCTGGCAGAACTGAGTAGCCATATGTAGAAAATTGAAACTGGATTCCTTATGCCGTATATAAAAATCAACTCAAGATGGATTAAAGAGTAAATGTAAGGGCCGGGCGCGGTGGCTCAAGCCTGTAATCCCAGCACTTTGGGAGGCCGAGGCGGGCGGATCACGAGGTCAGGAGATCGAGACCATCCTGGCTAACATGGTGAAACCCCGTCTCTACTAAAAATACAAAAAACTAGCCGGGCGTGGTGGCGGGCGCCTGTAGTCCCAGCTACTCCCAGCTACTCGGAGGCTGAGGCAGGAGAATGGCCTGAACCTGGGAGGCGGAGCTTGCAGTGAGCCGAGATCGCGCCACTGCACTCCAGCCTGGGTGACACAGCGCGAGACTCCGTCTCAAAAAAAAAAATTAAATAAATAAATAAATAAGAGTAAATGTAAAACCCAAAACTGATCCCTAGAAGAAAATCTAGGTAATACCATTTGGGACATAGGCGTGGGCAAAAATTTCATGATGAAGACACCAAGAGCAACTGCAACAAAAGCAAAAATTGACAAATTGGGATCTAATTAAATGAATGAGCTTCTATACAGCAAAATAAATGGTCTACAAAGTAAACAGACAACCTACAGAATGAGAGAAAACTTTTGCAATCTATGCATCTAACCAAGGTCTAATTTTAAGCATCTATAAGGAACTTAAACAAAATTACAAGAAAAAAACAAGCAACTTCATTTAAAGTGGGCAAAAGACATTAACAGACATTTCAAAAGAAGACATACATGCAACCAACAAACATGTGAAAAAAAGTCTCAACAGCACTGATCATTACAGCAATGCAATTAAAACTGCAATGAGATACCATCTTACACCAGTCAGAATGGCTATTACTAAAAAGTCATAAAATAACAGATGCTGGTGAGATTGGGGAGAAAAAGGAATTCTTTTACACTGTTGGTGGGAGTGTAAATTAGTTCAACTATTGTGGAATACAGTGTGACAGTTCCTCAAAGACCTAAAGACAGGAATACCATTCGACCCAGCTATCCCATTACTGGGTATATACCCAAAGGAATATAAATCATTCTGTTACAAAGAAACATACACACTTATGTTCATTGCAGCACTATTCACAATAGCAAAGACATGGAATCAACCTAAATGCCCATCAGTTTTAGACTGGATAAAGAAAATGTGGTACATAAACACCATGAAATACTGTGGAGTCATAAAAAGGAATGCGATCATGTCCTTTGCAGGGGCATGGATGGAGCTGGAGGCCATTATCCTTAGCAAACTAATGCAGTAACAGAGAACAAAATACTGCATGTTCTCACTTACAGGTGGGAGCTAAATGATGAGAACACATGAACACATGGGGGGCACAACACGCAATGGAGCCTATTTGAGGGTGGGGACTGGGAGGAGGGAGAGGAGGATCAGGAAGAATAGCTAACGGATGCTGGGTTTAATACCTGGGTAATGGGATGATCTGTGCAGCAAACCACCATGGCACACATTAACCTATGTAACAATCTGCACATGTACCCCTGAATTTAAAATAAAAGTTGGAAATAAAAATAAAGATTATTTAAAAAGATATAGTCTGAGTTATGCACACTTAACTGTGCTGTAACTGCTTCTTTTTCTTTCATTCAAAAAATATTTCAGAATATGAGTAAGAGTGAAGTTTAGAGGGATAGCCATAAAAAGCTTGATCATCCACTAACTTCAGCACTTTGGTACCTTTGCTATTGTTAGGTCCAGTTACCTTTGATACCTTACAGTTGATCAGCACCTGTACTATATCTTAATATTGTGAGTAAGAACTTCGTTGTGGATGTTGTTGGTTAAATTTACAGTACTTGTTAGCATTTTCCAGTTTTTCTAGACTTCAGCCTTTGCCTGTTTTTATCTTTCTTATTCTTTTCATTAACCAAAACTTTTTGGTATGCCATATTGGGAAGGGATGGGAAAAATGAGGCCAGAAGCTCATTATAGTTTATTAATTCCTCCTAGGATGTATTGATTATGATAGGATTCATTAAGAATGTCTTGCTATTTTTGTTCATCAGTATTATTGTCTTATAGCATCAAGAAAATAAAGTGGTCTTCTGAAGTTAAAAAATTTTTTTAAATGTTTTTTTATTTTTCAGAGACAAGGTCTCACTCTGTTGCCCAGGCTGGAGTACAGTTACATGATAATAGCTCACTACAGCCTTGACTTCCTGGACTCGAGCAATCCTCCCACCTCAGTCTCTTAAGTAGCTGGAACTACAAGTGTGTGCATCTTTACAAAATTGTTTTGTAAAGATGGGATCTTGCCTTGTTGCCCAGGCTAGTCTTGAACTCCTGGCTTCAAGTGATCCTCCTGCCTTAGCCTCCAAAGTGCTGGGATTATAGGCATGAGCCACTGCACCTGGCCTCGAGTTAGAATTTTAATAAAAAACTTTCAACTATACCAACTTATATGTAATTGTGTATGTAAAAAAAAAACCTGTATGCAAATCTCATATTCATTGACCTGACTTTCTGATATATTATAGTCTGAATGATCTTTTAAAATGTGAATTAGATATTGTCATTTCTTTGCTTGGAAGCTTTTAATGGCTACCATTGCTCTCAGAATAAAGACTACATAGTTGCTAGGGACTCATGAGCCCTGAACATAGTGTACCCTTGACATAGTCTACCCTTTTACTTTTATCTATCTTGAACCACATTTATTTTCATGCTCTGTGCTCTAGACATATTTTCATCTTACCATTTTCTTGAATGTCACTGCCTTGTATCACAGGGTCTTTTCACATGCTAATCCCTTTACTTGATTCTTTTACTCTTTTCTCCCCACCTATTCATCTCTCAAATGTCAGCTCAAGAAAGACTACCCTGAACCCCTTGGTATAGATTAACCCCTCTGCTATGGTTTGGCTGTGTCCCCACCCAAATCCCATCTTGAACTGTAGTTATCATCATCCGCACATGTCATGGTAGGGACCTGGTTGGAGGTAATTGAATTATGGGGGCAGCTTATTCTTGTGATAGTAAGTTCTTATGAGATCTGATGCTTTTATAAGGGGCTTCCCCCTTTGCTTGGCACTTACTCATTCTCTCCCGTGCCGCTCTGTGAAGAGATACCTTCTGACATGATTGTAAGTTTCCAGAGGCTTCCCCAACCATATGGAACTGTGAGTCAATTAAACCTATTTTCTTTACAAATTAGCCAGTCTTGAGTATTTCTTCATAGTGTGAGAATGGACTAATACACCCTCCAACTAAATATTCTGATAACCCCAGAATCTCTCCTTTTATCGTCATCACAATTTCATTTTACATTTGTGTGTATGATTCTGTGATTAATACTTGATTCTCCCTCTTTGTATGGTCTCCAAGTGGGTAGTGATATGTCTGATTTCTGTTCTTTATTTCTTGTTTTCAGTGCTTGGCATATAATATTCTCTCATTGAGTAGATAAGTGGACAAATAAAGCAATATAACATGAAAGTGGTTTGTGGTGCATTTGGGGGCTTGTTTGTAATTCCACCTAGAAGCACACAGCCTTATATAAACTTCAGCTAAAGAATGGCCATTATCCATATTCTCATTTATAAGTGGGATCTGAACAATGAGAACACATGGACATAGGGAGGGGAACAACACACATGGGGCCTGTCAGTGGGGTGAGTGTGGAAGGACAGCATTAGGAAAAATAGCTAATATATGCTGGGCTTAATACCTGGGTGATGGGTTGATAGGTGCAGCAAACCACGATGGCACATGTTTACTATGTAGCAAACCTGCACATCCTGCACAAGTACCCTGGAACTTAAAAAAAAAAAAAAAAAGGCTGTTGTCTACAGTTGAAGGTTATCTGCCATTTTGGACCCAGATTCAGGAGTGCTGCACATAGAGTAGCCAGGGAGGAAGAAGTTGCTTCACTTGGCCACCAGATCAGTCTGTCACTTAACCTTTCAACCAGGGATTACATTTTTCCTCTTTTTGATATAGGAGTTAAAAAGAAATTATTTAGGCAGATAGCTAGGGTAAGGAAGTTCTCAGTAAGGTTTTCCTTTTAATGAAAAGCAGCTCCCAAATAATTTTCTTTTCCATAAAATTGAGCTGCAGACATAGACAAACAAGCTGGAAGCTTGCATGAGTGAATGCTGTCAGCTGTGCCAATAGGGAAAGGCCACCTGGGACTAGGCATGTTCAAAATGGCAGCTCCATCTTCCCTTTTCCGAAGCAAGAATCATACCCCTAGACCAAAGAGCTGGCTATCTTCTCTTTTCCTTTCCAAGCACGTGTGCAGTAGGGAACAGAAAACATGGTGCCAGCCAAGTGGAAAGCCCGTTTGCATAATAAGCAGATTAGGGTAGGGTAGCCAATTTTCCTGTGTGTTATGTAAATCTCACAAGTGGTCCAACCAATCTCTGGGCCCTATGTAAATCAGATACTGCCTCCTTAAGCCTGTCTATAAAATCTGGTGCAGTCCACTGTGGGCCAGAAGTCCCATTTGGTTGCCCCCGTCTCTTTCACAGGAGAGAGATCTGTTCTCCTGTCTCTTTCTTTTGCCTATTAAACTTCTGCTCCTAAACCCACTTCTTGTGGTATCTGTGTCCTCAATTCCCTTGGCATGAGACAACGAACCTTGGATATTTACTCCAGACAATGCTGCTGCTTCATTTTTAAGTGGCTACTGGAGGCCAAACAAAGAATTGTTGATAGAATGACAATTTCATTATAAAATACATTGTTTAGCACTTCTTAGCTCTCATATATAAGATCTCATTTGGTTCTCATGATAACTCTATGTTAAGAGACACAGCCGGTATCATGAACAGATGCGATAACTTCTATATTGGTTACATGACTCAGCCAAGTCAGGCCATAAATAAATAGTTGAGCTGGGACTTAAACTTGGATCTTCAGACTTCAATCCAGGAACTATCTCACAAACACCAAGCTTCTTCTTACGTAAGCATACATATTATTTGGGAATAAAGGGTCAGAAAAGTTTTATTTGGTAGCTCCTCATCCTGAAGTGAAGATACATGTGAAGCATCAGATAGTCTGAATGTATTAATCATTTATATCACAGACTTTCAGAAGTTGAAGATCCTTTGCACTCTGTGGAAATGTTCTATTATGCAGATATATTTGTAGAGCCTTTTCAGGTTCCTGACTATAATTCTCTCATTTATCCTTACCTTGTAGTTCCTAACCCCCAAACCTCCCCCCTAATTATCTAAATTCTGTCTCTAATAAGCCAACCACTACTAATTACTTTCTACTGATTTTGGATGTAGAGATTTACATGTGCTTTGGGTGCTGAAATCTACTTCATAATAACATTAGAAAAGGATATCATATCTTTGGTTTAGTCTGGTGTCCTGAAAAATACGTCATTTGTCATTTAAATCTTTATAAAGGCCTTTATAAAGGGTCACTTGACATTTCAGTTCCATAGGAAAAAAAATCTTAATTTTTTGATTATAAAATGAATACATATTATATAAAAACATATAAAAATAAAATATAAATAACCTACATTCTATATTTTAATGATGACATTTGGTATAATTTCTTCTAGGAAAGTAAAAAATATTTAAAAACAATACTTAAAAGAGCTTTATAACATTTTATGAAATGGGTATAATCTACTTTAATTTTTCTTGTAATTTTTGATACTTGGGTTGCTTACAGTATCTCACTATCATAAATAGTGTTGGATGAACATCTTTGTCTAAGCCTTTGGTTATTTTCTTAGAATAATTGCTTAGAAGTTGAATTATGAAGTTTATGGGTAATCTTAAAAAATCATTATTCTAAAAGTAAAATATGCAACTGAAGATAAAATAAAATAGAACCAAAGGGTTCAAAATGAAAATTATTAACGTCACAAACTTTAACTAAAATGTAGGCTATACTCCAAAAAACAGCCCAGGACCAGATGGATTCACACCCGAATTCTGCCAGAGGTACAAAGAGGAGCTGATACCTTCCTTCTGAAACTATTTCAAGCAATAGAAAAAGAGGGAATTCTTCCTAACTCATTTTATGAGGCCAGCTTCATCCTGATACCCGGCAGAGACACAACAACAACAAAAAGAAAATGTCAGGCCAATATCCCTGATGAACATCGATGCAAAAATTCTCAATAAAATACTGACAAACTGAATCCAGCAGCACATCAAAAAGCTTATCCACCACCATCAAGTCAGCTTCATCCCTGGGATGCAAGGCTGGTTCAACATACACAAATCAATAAACGTAATCCATCACACAAACAGAATCAATGACAAAAACCACATGATTATTTCAATAGATGCAGAAAGGGCCTTCAGCAAAATTCAACACCCCTTCATGCTAAAAACTCTCAATAAACTAGGTATTGATGGAATGTGTCTCAAAATAAGAGCTATTTATGACAAACCCACAGCCAATATCATACTGAATGGGCAAAACTGGAAGCATTCTTTTTTGAAAACCAACATAAGACAAGGATGCCCTCTCTCACCACTCCTATTCAACATAGTATTGGAAGTTCTGGCCAGGGCAAACAGGCAAGAGAAAGAAAGAAACAGGATAGGAAAAGAGGAAGTCAAATTGTCTCTGTTTGCAGATGACATGATTGTATATTTAGAAAACCCTATCGTCCCAGCCAAAAATCTTCTTAGACTGATAAACAGCTTCAGCAAAGTCTCAGGATACAAAATAAATGTACAAAAATCACAAGCATTCCTATACACCAATAACAGACAAACAGAGAGCCAAATCATGAGTGAACTCCCATTCACAATTGCTTCAAAGAGAATAAAATACCTAGGAATCCAACTTACAAGGGATGTGAAGGACCTCCTCGAGGAGAACTACAAACCACTGCTCAAGAAAATAAGAGAGGACACAAACAAATGGAAAAACACTCCATGCTCACGGATAGGAATAATCAGTATCATGAAAATGGGCATACTGCCCAGAGTAATTTATAGATTCAATGCTGTCTCCATGAAGCCACCATCAACTTTCTTTACATAATTAGAAAATCTACTTTCAATTTCATATGGAATTAAAAAAGAGCCCGTATAGCAAGACAATCTTAAGCAAAAAGAACAAAGCTGGAAGCATCACACGACCTGGCTTCAAACTATACTACAAGGCTACAGTAACCAAAATAGCGTGGTACTGTTACCAAAACAGACATATAGACCAGTGGAACAGAACAGAGGCCTCAGAAATAATGCCACACATCTACAACCATCTGATCTTTGATAAACTTGGCAAAAGCAAGCAATAGGGAAAGGACTCCCTATTTAATAAATGGTGTTGCGAAAACTGGCTAGCCATATGCAGAAAACTGAAATTGGACCCCTTCCTTACACCTTATAGAAAAATTAATTCAAGATGGATTAAAGACTTAAATGTAAGAGCTAAAATCATAAAATCCCTGGAAGAAAACCTGAGCAATACCATTCCAGACCTAGGCATGGGCAAATACTTCATGACTAAAACACCAAAAGTAATGGCAACAAAAGCCAAAATAGACAAATGGGATCTAATTAAACTAAAGAGCTTCTGCACAGCAAAAGAAACTGTCATTAGAGTCAACAGGCAACCTATAAGAATGGGAGAAAATTTTTGCAATCTATCCATCTGACAAAGGGCTAATATCCAGAACTTTAACAAATTTACAAAGAACTTTAACAAATTTAACAGGATAGTAAATAGTTTAAAAGGGCTAATATCCAGAATCTACAAATGACTTAAACAAATTTATGAGAAAAAAAGAACCCCATCAAAAAGTGGTCGAAGGATATGAACAGACACTTCTCAATAGAAGACATTTATGCAGCCAACAGACATATGAAGAAAAGCTCATCATCACTGGTCATTAGAGAAATGCAAATTAAAACCGCAATGAGATACTATCTCATGCCAGTTACAATGGTGATCATTAAAAAGTCAGGAAACAACAGATGCTGGAGAGGATTTGGAGAAATAGGAACACTTTTACACTGTTGGTGGGAGTGTAAATTAGTTCAACCACTGTGGAAAACAGCATGGCGATTCCTCAAGGATCTAGAATCAGAAATACCATTTGACCCAGCAATCCCATTTTACTGGGAATATACCCAAAGGCATATAAATCATTCTATAAAGACACATGCACACGTATGTTTATTGCAGCACTGTTCACAATAGCAAAGACTTGGAACCCACCAAAATGCCCATAAATGATAGACTGGATAAAGAAAATGTGGCACATATACACCATGGAATATTATGCAGCCATAAAAAGGATGAGTTTATGTCCTTTGCAGGGACATGGATGAAGCCGGAAACCACCATTCTCAGCAAACTAACACAGGAACAGAAAACCAAACACCACATGTTCTCACTCAGACGTGGGAATTGAACAATGAGAACACATGGAAACAGGGAGGGGAACATCACACACTGGGGCCTGTTGGGGATTGTGAGGCTAGGGGAGGGATAGCGTTAGGAGAAACACCTAATGTAGATGATGAGTTGATGGGTGCAGCAAACCACCTTGGCACATGTATACCTGTGTGACAAACCTGCACGTTCTGTACATGTATCCCAGGACTTAAAGTATTAAAAAAATGGGCTGTAGATCTATGTGTAAAATGGAAAAATTATAAAAGTCCTAAAATATAACTGCAAATCTAGATGATCTTAGACTTGGCAATGACTTTTTAGATCTTTCTAGACACAACACAAAAGGCACAATTCACGAAAGGAATAATTTATAAGTTGTGCTACATTAAAATTTAATACTTCTGCTCTGCAAAAGATACCATCAAGATAATGATAAGTGACAGACTGGGAGAAAAATATTTGCAAAAGACATCTATGATAAAAGACTATTATCTAAAATATTTAAAGGACTTTTAAAACTCAGGAAATAAGAAAATGAACAACCCAATTAAAAAATGGGCAAAAGATCTGAACACACACATAATCAAAGAAGATATACAGGTGAAAAATAAGCATATGAAAATATGTTCAACATCATATGTCATTATGGAATTGCAAATTTTAAAAAATGTGATACCAGTACACATTGATAAGGATTGTGAAAATCCTAAACACTGACAACATCAAATGCTGGCGAGGACGTGCAGCAACAGGAACTCGTTCACTGCTGGTAGAAATGCAAAATGGTACAGCCACTGTGGAAAACAGTTTGGCAGCTTCTTGTAAAACTAGATTTACTCTTACCATGCACTCCAACTAAAGATGTTCTTCAGTAGGTGAATGAATAAATAAACTATAGTATATCCCTATGATGGGATATTATTTAGCTATATAAGGAAATGAGCTACCAAGTTATGAAAATACATGGAGAAATTTAAACACATATTACTAAGTGAAGGAAGCCAATTTAAAAAGGCTATATACTGTATAATTTCTATTATATGACATTCTGGAAAAGGGAAAAGTATGAAGACAGTAAAAGATCAGTGATTGACAGGGGTCTGTGGGGTGAGAGGGATGAATAGGTGGAACACAGGGTTTTTTGGAACAGTTAAACTATTCTGTATGATATAATGGTTTGTCATTATATATTTGTCAAAACCCATAAAATGTACCACACTAAGGATGAACCTTAATATAAATGATGGACTTTGGGTGATAATGGCGTATCAGTGTTGGTTCATTGATTGTTACAAACATACTGCTGTAGCACAGGATGTTGATAGGCAACAAGGGATATATAGCCTACAGGGGATATATGGGAACTCTGTACTTTCTGCACAATTTTGCTGTGAACCTGAAACTGCTCTAGAGCATAAAATTTATTTATTTATTTATTTATTTATTTAGAGATGGGGGTCTCACTATGTTTCCCATGCTGAACTTGAACTTCTAGGTTCAAGTGATCCTCCTGCCTCGGCCTCCTGAGTAGCTGGGACTATAGGTACGTGTCTGCTTGCCTGGCTAAAGTCTATTTTTTTAAAAAAGTGTTTTCCCCTTTTCCTAATGGCCCAATCCTTAGAAAAAACATTTATCTTTGACCATTTATCATTTTTCTTTTTAGTTCCTTTGGTAGTTATAAGGTGCTTATATTTCTTGTCCTTGATTTCTTAGCTTTGGAAAATTTACAATGTATCAAAATGAATATGAGGATTTACCTCACATTTATTATCCCTTGCCAATTTCTGTTAGATATGTGGTTTTTCTATATTAGTTTCCTTTGTAGCTTTTAAACTGAATTTTTAGTGTCTAGGTGGGAGGATCACTTGAGCCCAGGAGTTCAAGACCAGCCTGGGCAACATGGCAAAACCCCATCTCTACAAAAAATACAAAAAATTACCCAGTTGTGGTGGTGCACGCCTGTAGTCCCAGCTATCTGGGGGGCTAAGGTGGGGGAATGGCTTGAGACAGGTAGGCAGAGGTTATGGTGAGCCAAGATCCCATCACTGAACTCCAACCTGTATGACAGAGCCAGACCCTGTCTCAAAAAATAATTAATGTATTGTACACATTGGTATAGACAAGTGCTTGTAGTTCCTCTTCAATACTTCATCACTGCCATGGAAACCACCTCAGAGATGAGTAGGCATGGCAGGTGGGGAGGGGAAGCAGTGATTCAGGGCAGTGTTGAATGAAAAGAAGGGAGGGACATGGTACTTGCATCTTTTGGCAATATCAATTCAAAATGATCTGAGATGTTTATTCATAAAAAATAGCAACAGATAGTTTTCCTGACTCCTTGTCCCAGCCTCCCACTGCCATAAGAAATATGAGAGCATGAGGTTCTCTAAGAATGTCCAGAGAAGGGCTTAGGATGTCCCCTTGTAAGTACATGGAGGTAATACATTTGGTTTTAGGATATATCTCTTAAATGCAACAGAATATCATAAAGCATTTTTCCTAATTATAATTTTTAGCACTTGTATAATTACTTTAGCATTGTATAATGGCTAATTTAGCCATTTACTAATTGGTTATCCCTAAGGGCTTTCTTCTATGCCCTATTTTCTTCTTAGCACTTTCTCCCTAGTTGATTTTGCCTTCAATCTGCTGGTGACTCCCAAATCTGTATCTCTGGTCTAGCCTAGTATTATTCTCCCAAACAGGTGCCTCAAATTTATGAAATTCAAAACTGTATTTATCCCTACCTCTAGAACTTGTTAATCTGCCACATGACAATGGATGGCACCACCCTCAGATAATTGCTTAGGCAAGAAAATAAGGTGTTAATCTTGACTCCTTCCTCTCCCTTATCCCCCTTTATCCAGCCACTCATCAAGTTCTGTTGATGCTTTCTGCTACATTTTAGATATTTCCATCCACTTTTCTTTGTCTCTACTGCTGTTGCCCTTATCCAGTCCACTGTTGTTGCTCAGCTAGGTTACTGCAGCTGTTTTCTGCCTGGTTTCTCTGCCTCTGGTGTTACTGTCTTCAAATTTATTCACCCAACTGCAGCCGGAGTGATCTTTTTAAAATACAAATTCAGTCGATGTTACTTTCCTGTTAAACCTTTGATATATATTATATATACATAGATATGTGGATACACATACACATGTACATACAAATGCCCTTGATAATGCACCTTTAGACCTCATTATCCCATTTCTTGCTAAAAGAATTTATTTTCCTTGACTATGCCATGCTCTTTTTGCTTCTGGAATGTCATGTAGGCTTTTTTCTTTTTTTGACCTGAAATAGTCCCTCCACCCCTCTTTAACTGGTAGCTGATTCTCATCTTTTGCATCTCAGCTTGGCTGAGATACTCCCTTCTCCCCAAATCCTTCCTTAACACTAGTCTGGAGTAGGTACCACTACTAGGTGTTTGCAGGGAAATTTTTACTTCTTCTTTTGGAGCATATATCATGCTGTACAGTAATTCTTGCTTGCACAAATGATCCTACTAGGCTGTGAGTTCTGTATATGAGTGAATACACATAAACAGTCATATACATGTTAGTTGAATGGATATGTGAATGAGCAGGAGAAATGAAAAGATTCATCCAGCATCTACATAGGGATTTAGTGTTATAAAGTCTGAGGGAGGATAAAACAAAAGCAGAAACATGCAAGAAAACATTTAATACCTGAAGGTAAAATTTCTAATTACTGCTTGTGCTTAGAAGTTGAAAGACCTATAACAGTTCATATTCCCTTTGACTTTTGATGAATCAGTTCCTTTTCTTGCATGCGAATTTATTCCTATAAAATATAAATATTTAGTTATAAAAATTATGTAATTATTCAAACTCTGACTTTAAAAGTGAGGAAACAGAGGGTCAGAAAGGTTAAGCAACTTGTAGAAACAAGAGTCAGGACCAGATCCCAGCTCTTTTGACTATCAGTTACTATGGATAAATTAAACACCCTTACAATTGTTAGCATTGTGCATCTTTTGAAAAATTATCCAAATCCCCAGTTTAGGCACCTTTAGAAAAATGGCCATAATTCTTTCAGGTCAGGAGGTCATTGCTTCAGTACATATGGGACACTAATGAACAATAAGAGTTAATTGCTAATTAGGTAAGTGTGACCTAGTCCCTCGGGGAATCTGGTCAATACTGGAGCAGCTCTGGGTACAAAAGAATGTTTATTGGTGCATCAGTGCAGACCCTGGTGCTGTTACTTTGAGGAAGGGAAGAGCAGTACTCTGCTTTTAACCACATACTCTTTTTTTCTGAAGCTTGTTTAGTATTGACTTTGTTTTAAACTCATGTCCTTATCTAACTCACATAGGTTCAGGGACTCCCGTGAGAAACTTCTGTAATAGCATTTCACGTCTGCTCATCTGTGCCCAAACAGTCTTTCATGACTCAGACATTTTGAAACTGCAGTGTGGTATTTTAAGGCCTTTCTAAATTGCATACTTTATTTTAAACAATTCAAATTGGTTGTGTGTTCTGTCAGTGTAACAGGGAAGCCTTTTGTTTATGTTAAAACACCACACACACCAAATTAGCTTGGTACTTATTTTATAGCTTAGTAATTGCTCACTAAAAGCATCTAAGTTGACTACTTTCTCATAGAATAGGAAGAAGAGCTTGTGAGAAATTTATATCAAAAAATGAAAATGGCTCATAAAAAAAGAAGATTGCCCACTGTAGGTCAAAACTCCCTACAAGAAATTTTATTGCTATACATATACCTCATTGTTCAGTGAAGTAGGAAGGTTTGGAATAGATAGATTTTTAAACACATCAACTAACATTGACATGCTAGGCCATAATGACATCTCTCATAATGCCATCTGCAGATCTCAGAATAAATGCTGGCCAAGCTCCCACTGAAGGTGTAGCATTTACCTAGTAATCTATAAAGGGTCTGCTGCTACCAAGTTTCCCATTTGTTTTTGGGATCTGAGGATGAGGCTTCCTAAGTCCAGATCATTTGTTTTGGATTCACTATTGAAAACCTGGCTTAGGAGTGGGTACAGATGTTTGCTTTACTTAGCACCATAGGCTTTTGTTAACTGCAGCTGCACATATGAAGTATTTAAAATTGAAAGTTAGGGGCTCCTGGTGAGAACCGTGGAATCACCTGCATTTTTTACCCTTCTTCAGATGAGGGAGGAAAAGGAGGACAGCAACCCAATGAGTTTGTGAGGATTTGTCCAGCAACCTGGTGCTTGGACATTTTTGCTTTGAGTACAGGCATAACACCTGCATTGGAATCCCATTCTTTCTTAACACACAACAGCTCCAGACATCTAAGGTGGTGAGAATGTATTAGATACTGCTTTTTTTTTTTTTTTTTTGATAGTGAGCTCTTCTATACCTGGACTGCCTTTTAAAAAAAAAAATACCATATGGCCTTGAATAATTTATTAAATGATAAACAAACAAATACAGATACGACTCTGTTGGTTATAGCTTTCTTTTTTTTTTTTGTTTTCTTTTGGCTGCAAGCAAGCATAAATTCTTCCTTCTGAATAATTCCCTGGTTTCCTTTGAGGGACTGTTCTTCACTGTTTCATGTAGTACTGCTGGGAGGGTAAATTTTCAGGTGCTTGTCTCTCTGTGGAATCTGAGGAGCACAGAGCCTCCTTCTCTCAGCTCACAGGGGACTGATGTGACCAACCCTGGCAGTCATATTCTTCCGCAGAATTTTGAATCTTGAGTGAGTGATTTAAGGACACAAAGTACAGTTGGATATTATTCATCATGGGGAACAGCTGCAGTGACATTTTGGTCTCACTGTTCTGGCAACAACGTGCTTGCTGTCTTTCCCTCATCTTGGCCTCTTGGAGTTCCTTGATTGCTGCATGGTTCTAAGCTTGCTCTTCCAGGCTCCTGTTGGGTCTGACACTCTCCTGCCCCAGTATGTTTGCTTTTGGTAAAATTAGTCAATGTCAGTTTTGCTGCTTACAAATAAGAACTTTGATGCATATGCTAAGTCTGGTTACCTAAGAAGGACTCCATTTACATTTATCAATGAAGCACCAGGAAGAATTTACATGAGATACTCACTAGTTTCAGTTACTTGTTCCGATCACTCCCATTAAAATAATTCTCTTCAACACCACCTATACTCTTTGCCACTTGACAAGTTAAGAAATGCATCTTTTTCCTAGACTTAATAAAACGTATAATGAATTTCTCTGTAATGAGATCACTCTGAGAGTTGATACATTCTTTATGTGATAAAATTCTTTATGACCGTGACATAAAGGCAGGGTGATTTTTGTTTCCCAGATTCCCATGTAGCACACATATTTACCTCCCATTGCTAAGATTCTTCTCAACATGCATCTGTCTACACACTTCTCAGATAAACGCCCTGATTTTTCCAACATGAAGGGCTATGTGTTATTAAGGTACAGTGGTTTCTTAACAGAAGGCTGTTGTGCCTGCCAGTGACTTTTGAAGAGGATGTCCTCTTCTTTGCATGTAAATCGGGAAATGGCATATCATTGGGGTAATTAGGATAGCAGATACTTCTGTGACCTACTCTTCAAAATAATCAGTTCAAGTTTCATTTCTTACAGATTAAATTGTTAGCTGGTTTGGTAACAGCAAGGGACAAGGTTAGAGATTGAAATAAAGTATTAGTAGCATGCTTTCTATTTGAAGTGTGGTGTTATTTGAGAAAAGTTCTCTGTATCATCTTCTGCAGGCAATGGTAGCCTTTCTAAGGTCATTGCATTTAAAAGCCAAAATGGAACTGAAAAATCATTTATGTACAGTGATCTCGTTTCGTTAACAGGGAAACTGAAGTCTTAAAGGTTCTGTGACCTGGCAAAGATTACATAGTTGGTTGCATCACAGTCCTCTTCCTCATTTTCTTGTAATAAATGCATTCCCACCTCTCAAAACTCGATTGTGCCTAGCTATTAACAGACCAGCTCTGTAGTCCGTTCCAGACTAGAAAATTTTGCTTTTTGTCATTCTCTGGCATGGTGAATTGTTTGGGAATATCTGTTCGCTGGTGTTCTTTCTCTAGAAATGGACAGGTCTTTCTGATAACATTCTTATTCCTTCTATAAATCTTTTGTAGACATAGGGTTATTAAGCCCTGTAATTCACACGTACTTCCCTTTAAAGCATGGACCTTTTTCGAAGTTGTGGTAAGGTAACTTTTGGGTACCCATATGTGATAAAATAAAAAATATGTATTTGGTCCCCAGTTTCTTATACACAGGTCCTAAAGTTCTTGGAATCTCCAGAGTGATAATAGCATCTTTTGTATACCAATGGAATGACTGGTGGCTGGAGGCCCCCAGACAGCTTCAGAATGGGGGCTGGTCACCAGAAAGACCAAGGCGTGATTAGAGGATTGGGAATTTCAGCCCTACCACTGGGGAAGGGAGAGGGGCTGGAGATTGAGCTAATCACCAGTGGGCAATGATTTAATCAATCATACCTAGGTTATGAATCCTCTGGAGAGCTTCCAATTTGGTGAACATGTTGAAGTGCTGGGAAGGTGGCGTATCCAGAGAGGGCATGGAAGCTCCACACACCCGTCTCCTCCTTTCTTGCCCCATGTACCTTTTCCGTCTGGCTTTCCTGACTTGTATCCTTTACAATAAACAAATAAATATAAGTCAAGTGTTGCCCTGGGTTCTGTAAGCCATTTTACCAAATTATCAAAGCCGAAAGGCGGGTTGTAGGAACTCTTCCTCCTTTTTTGCCAAGACAGACAAAACTGTGGGCACTTATGATTGTGTGCACAATACTTACGATTGGCATCTGAAATGAGGGCAGTCTTGTGGGACTGAACCCTTAAACCTGTGAAGTTTAACTCTGAGTAGTTAGTGTCAGAATTGAGTTGGATTGTAGGGCACCTGGTTGGTGTCTGGAGAGTTGGAGAATTGGTTGGTGTGAGGAAAGAAATGACATATTTGGTGTTAGAAGTGCTGTGAGTAGAAA
This sequence comes from Papio anubis, assembly GCF_008728515.1. Lineage (NCBI taxonomy): Eukaryota > Metazoa > Chordata > Mammalia > Primates > Cercopithecidae > Papio > Papio anubis. The sequence goes on from NC_044977.1 coordinate 60,685,279, forward strand.
CAGCACAGACCAAGTCACATTTGTAATGCTCTAGGGAAACTTCTATCTAAAAAAAATTCTATGGTAAGTCCTTGTAAAATGAAGTTTCTTTTTTCTTTTCTTTCTTTCTTTTTTTTTTTTGTGACAAGGTCTCGCTCTGTCACCCAAGCTGGAGGGCAATGGAGTGATTATAGCTGACTGCAGTATTGAACTCCTGGGCTCAAGGGATCCCACCGCCTCAGCCTCCAGAGTAGCTGGAACTCTAGGTGCGTGCCACCTTGCCCAGCTAATTAATTTTTTTTTTTTTTTTTTGTAGAGACAGGGTCTTGCTATGTTGCCCGGATTGGTCTCAAACTCTTTGTCTTAAGCAATTCTCCTACCTTGGCTACCCAAAGTGCTGGGATTAGAGACATGAGCCACTGTGCCTGACCCTGAAGTTTCTTTTCGTGTTGTTAATAATTTTTAAGTTATCCATTTGGAAATCCTGATTTTCAGACTTCGTATTTTCTTGGAGCAGATCATACCTGATCTGTCTATATATATATATATATATATATATATATATATGGCCAATAATAATTGGAATTTATTAAATGTTTACTGTGTGTCAGGCACTATGCTAAATGCCAAATGTTATATATGAGTTATTTCATGTAGTCCTCACAGCAGCCTCCTAAGCAAGGTAATTTCATAGATGAGAGAAATAAGGCTCAGAGAAGTACAATAGTTTTTCTCAAATTACCTGGTTAGTAAAGAATGGTGCTGAAAGTCTTAGGAGAAATGACACGACTAAGGCATGCTCTGGTGGTTTCTCTTCTTGGCTTTTGGGGCTGTGGACATTTATAAGAAAGGTGGATTATCAAAGGCTCACCAGAGGATTTCACAGGAATGGAACATACGCAGCTAGTTGCTAGCATATGAAGGAGGATGATTGTCCAGATGGGCAGTGGATTCTTATGACAACCGGGGAAGGATGCTTCTCTTGAGCCCTAAGTTTAGACCAGCCAGTGAGAGATTGGCCACACGGGGTGTGTTTATTTGTTCAGCACTTTACTTATCTCTATGTATGTCCTAGTTTTATTTCACTTGGAGTTTACATTCCTGGAGGTTAGTTGCCGTTTTGATCTAAATTGCTTTGTATATCACTCAGCACAGCTTCTTGATAATGAAGGTCACATAACACTGTAGTTATTGGCACACACTTTGGCATCTGGGTTTGATTTTCATTTCCTACCTTTACCTTCTAGCCACGCTTAGTTACAATAATTCACCTTTTTGAGCTTCAATTTCTGTATTTGTAATTTGGAAAACATTGTAGGTTTATGAGACAAAGGATGGAGGGGCTCCTCTTGGTGCCTGACATCTAGTAATGGCTGTAAGAGGCATCTCTTTCTAGTGCTGCTGCCACTGGGTACTTTTATTACTAACTAAAATAGTCCATTTAAAAGAATTGATATGTCAGGGTTCTAAGAATTTACAGCATGGTTTTTAGGATTTGGGACCTTGGAAAGCTGGAGGAAAGAATATTGAATGTCCTTTTATTTAAAGAGAGCAGGTGTTTGAACTTCTCAGTAACCACATTTTCTCCCACCCTTAAATTCCCCGTACATCCGACCTAGGGAAGCAGTGAAGCAGAGCTGTGTAAAGGTGAGGGCAGATCAGAGAATGTGGCTGCTGCTATTAGTTAGAGTTGGTTCTAATTGGCCCCATGGGGGCTCCTTTCCATAAACTTAGTTATTGGAACAGCAGTGCTATCCTGAGTATTCTGTCCCCTGCCATCTGCTACCATAGGATGTATTTTTTTTCTAGTCTAGGATGAGGGGAACTGGGGCCCAGAGTTAGCTGAATGTGGCAAGAGATGCGTATATACAAAGGGTGAAGGAGACATAGTAGAGTGGCTTGGTATGTGAATAACTATGTTTTGAGTTAGAGCAGGTGTCTAGGAAAATTAATTTTGACTTAAATAAAATTATTTTAGCTGAAATCATAAGATTAACTGCAGATTCATAGTTATAAATGATATATTGAAAATGACTTACAAAGTCATTCCCATAGTCTGCCTGGTCTGACCCCGACTACCTCTCTCTCCTCCTCTCCCACCACACTGGTCTACCACACCCGCTCTGCTTTTAGTTCCTGCAGGAAGCTCTTTCCCACTGCAGGGCCTTTGCATATATTGTTTTCTTTTTCTGTAACCTCCAACTGTCCCCATGGCTACTTCTACTCATTCTTTAGGTCTTAACCTAGGTATTACTTCTTCAAAGAAGCATCACATTCAAATATAAATTAGGTCTCTATTCATAATGATTGTTTGCAATAAAGTAATGAAAATTAGAAAAGGGAATGTGTTGGCTCCTGAACCAGCGAGCCCAGGGATGGAGCTGACCTCAAGTATGACTGGCTCTAGGGACTAAAAGCAATGCTTCCTGCATTTTAGCTCTGCTCTGCTCCTCCCACTTCTTAATTCCACGACTCACTGTTCTCATTCTTCCCACCTGAGGACTGACTTCGACTACATAGCAGGGGGAAAAGGAGCAATGCCTAGAGACCATTAAGATTTCTTTTTTCTGGCCTGGCTAGGCCTGGATTAGGGAGAGTGGGGAGCCCGGTGTTTGAGGTCAGTCTCCCAAGGTAGTGTGGAGAACATGTCTGTGTGTGTGAGGGAGGGGTGACTGAGGAATTCTGGCGGGGAGGAACAGGGAAGAATGGCGACTGGGTAGATGAAAGCTGATGGATCTCAACTACAGTCTCCCTTGTGGTTTTCTGTTATAGAAGCAGTCATTTTTCTTCATAGCATTTGTCCAATTTGAAATGTAGTGTATTTTGTGTGTTCATTTGGTTAATATCTGCTGTGTGCTTCTCCAGGGTGGCAATCAATTCTACAGTGTTCATGGCTGTATCCCCGGTGCCTGTGGCACATAGTAGGAGCTTGGTAATCACGTGTGGAATGAATGAACTGAATGGTCAAGGAAATTAGAGTGTGTGAAAAGGAAGGAAATGGATATGTTGTAACCATATCCTTATACCTAAAGAATCTCTAGAATGCTTCTTGGAGAACTTGGCCATTTGAATGATTGGTAGAGACATGAGTTGAGGGCTAGAATGCGGCAGGGGTTGTTACAGTGTAGTGTCTGTACTAGCAGGACCAGTATTATTAGAGAAAGTACCAGAAATGGAAACTCCCAGTCCCACCCTATGCCTCCTGAATCAGAAACTCTGAGGATGGGACCCAGAAATCCGTGTTTTAGCCCCCAGAATAATTTTAATGTATGTGATGTTTGAGAACCACTGGAGTAGGGGATAGGGAGAAGTGAGAAGGTCATGCTTACATAGTCATAGCATGTAAAAATTACTGGCAGGAGGCAGTTTCTTGGGTTTTCTGAAACTCCGTTTTGATTTGAAGTGAGGCAGTGGAGCATAATGGTTAAGAGCACTTGAGCCAGGTTGTCTGGTTTAGAATTGAGGCTCCTCTGCTTATAGAGTAACTTTGTACAGCTCACACTATCTAAGTGTCCAATTCCATATCAAATATGGACATAAATATATTAATAAAATAACCATAGCAAATAGTAGCTAATTAGTATAAGTGCTGTGGAGATTAAAAACGATAATCACGGGCAGGCGCAGTGGTTCACGCCTGTAATCCCAGCTCTTTGGGAGGCTGAGGTGGATGAATCATGAGGTCAAGAGATCGAGACCATCCTGGCCAACATGGTGAAACTCCGTCTCTACTAAAAATACAAAAATTAGCTGGGCATGGTGGCACATACCTGTAGTTCCAGCTACTCAGGAGGCTGAGGCAGGAGAATTGCTTGAACCCGGGAGGTGGAGGTTGCAGTGATCCGAGATTGTACCACTGCACTCCAGCCTGGGGACAGTGTGAGACTCCATCTCAAAAACAAACAAACAAACAAAAAACAACAAAAAAAAAACCCAATAATCATGATGGTGGTGATGATAGCTAACAGTTATTAGGCCCTTTAAGTGACTAAACACTGTCAAAGCTCTTTCCAAGTGCTGGCTTATTCAGTGCTTACAATTTATTGAATGCTTACTATTATTATGCTTACTATTATTGTTTATAAATGGAGAGTGGGTAGATCCTATGTATTTGGAGTGGGCCAGAAGTTTCCCCAGTTGAGGGAATCATGTTAGAGGTTAATCAGTCATCTTTATGATTTGGAAGAATGTGGGGCTGGTGTCCTCCTCCTACTCGGTTTCTGCTCCCATCATCCTGCCCTCTGATGGGCTCTCCATCCCACATGTTCTTGTCTTATTGGCTTCACTTGATGCATAGCCTTATAATAAGCCATAAGTACTTGTAAGCCTAGTGATGTACTTTTCCAGGTGGGATAAACTGAAGGTATTTTTTTGGTACAGGCCTTTACTAACCTCTGTATTTTTAAGTATTTGCACTTCAGGGATTTTTCTTAAATGCAAAGAACCTGCAGAGACTTTCATAACCTCAGTTGACTTCTACTCTCTGCTCATGACTAAGGTCACTGAGATGTGGATCAATCTGACAAACCCATGGGTTTTGGTCATTTGAGTTCCTGTCACCAGGGATTTGGACTATTCACCAGTGCTGCTTGTCTGTATGTGAGTTAGCTGGGTTTATATACCATAGACTGAAGCTGCTATTCTATCTGGTCAGGTTGGAGATTGAGAAATTTGTGTTGTGGTGCATGGTTATTCTTTTATGACACTAGCATTCACTGGGTGTTTATTATATGTGAAGCCCAGAGACTTCATTTCTGATGAATGCTTAAACAGTAATAGTTTGTCATAGTGGAACTTGCTTGCTCAAAACAACCTGGGGTTAGTGATATCTCAGCCCAGGAAAAGGTGTGTATTAACTTGAAGCTGACTGAACTCCTGAGGCCTGGGGGGCACTTAGCATAGTCAGGGATGCTGTGACAAGGAAAGGCACTGTGAGCCTTCAAGGCTCAATTGTCAGCAGATGCTTTTCTAAGATTAACTATCTCCAGTGGCCGAATGTGCTGTGGGTGGAGATGTTTTTCTCCCAAGAGTGAATCCTCAGATTCAGGACCTTTCCTTTTTTTCTCCTTCAAATGCTCCCTTGTCTTTCTATTGTAATTAATTTGGTACATGGCCACTTCTTCTGCACAGCTAAAGTTCGCCATTGTGAGTGGAGGAGTTTTTGTCAGAATCCCTGATTGTCCGTGACAAACCCAATTTGAATCAGCTTAAGGAAAAATGAGTTGATTGGCTCAGGCAACTGGGAAGGATGGTGGTGCAGACCATAGAATTAAGGAAAGAGCTGTAGGATCAGGGACTTGAGAATCAGGACACAACTTCACCAGGGATTTTTCCCTGCTCATCTCTCATTCCTGCTTGTCTGATTGTTTTCATTTTGCTCTCTTATCTCAGCTTTTACATCTTAACTATCCTAATGTAAAGAGCTTTGCTTCTTTCCAAGGTCCATTTTTTTTTTCATGCCTAGAGAAAGATCTGATTGGCCTCATGCAGTCTTGGGTCCACTGCTAGACTCATCCTATGCCTAGAGGAGTGGGCAGGGCTGACATTCAACAGGTGTATACCATGGTGGCAGGAGCCCATCATGTTGGCCCCCTTGCTGTGCTAGTTGTGAACTATTTTGAGTAGCATCCCTGGAAATGGTATATCCAGATTGGCTGATCTGGGTCATGTGTCATCTCTGAGCTCAGGGTCAGGGTAGTGGTGCACATGGCAGGGTTTGTTACAAAAATAAGAGATGGGGAAAATGTGCTAGGGAGTCAAAAACTTGCCACCAAAATATGCCTTGAACACTGGTTAGTTGAATTCAATATAAAACAGTTCCTCATTACACAGCTTGTCATGGAGCATCTGTTGACACTTTGAAGGATAAGTTGTTGCTTTTTTCTCCCCTATCCAGGTCTTTTCCTAAATAATACCTACCTTGCTTTTCTGATAGAAACTTTATCTGCACCAATCTGCTGGCATGAGGCCCATTGGGCTCTGCTGATAGGAATCATGACTGGTTTTTCTGCTAATGACGGACATGAGGTCCTTGCACTGTTCCCCTTAACTGGGTTTTGTCCATCTTCATCACACTCCACCCCTGGCCCCTGGTCCTGTTGCCTGCCTTTGATTCTTTTTCCCTCCTGTTCCTTCTTGCTTGCTTTTATTCTTAATGCTGTTCTCTATTGGACTGTTTCTGTCAGAAGAGACAGCTAGGGGGATTATGATGCTTATTTAACAGATGAAGAGATGAAGGCTCAGAGAGTTTAAAGTGATTTGTTCCAGGTCACACAGTTGGTATTTGGCAGTTGAACAATTTTTAGTCGGAGCCTTTTGATGCCAAAGCTCAGCCTCTTTCCTCTTTGCTGTGTTCTCTCACTGTGTTTTCTCAGACCTTTAAACATTACCACCACCTTCCCAACACATAATCACCATTTGGAGAGGGGGAGACTTTTGACAGTGATTTAGGGATAATTTTGGAGTGTAGAAGGAAATTCAGGCTTTTGATGGGCTGGAAGAAGAGAGGAGGCCATTCTAGGGAACAAGAGCAACCTGAGTAAAGCAGCTGAATGAGAAGTGGCCTCTGTCTCATGTCACAAAACCAGCGTGGGGGTAGTGGTAGCAATAACAGTAGCCTCAAGGAAAGTGATGATGAAAAACCAAGGTGGCAAAGTGAGCAGCTGCTATGCTCCAGGCACCGTTCTGAGCACCGTCATCCTTTACCTTGTTTAATTCTTAAGGTAACTCTGTGAGCTATGAAATACCATTATCTCCATCCTCCACTGCTGAGGAAACAGAGGCACAAGGAGGTCATTAATTCACCCAAATCACATAGCTGGTAAGAAATCAAGTTTACATTTAAACTTGAACCTATCTGATCCTGAAGTCTATTCTTTCTCTTAACCACGTACTTTGCAGCTGGAGGCTGTTGCATGAATTTGAGAAGAAGCCAGACAACCTGTCCCAGAAATTTGTCCAGAGAGCTGATGCTATTAGTAAAAACTATTCTATTTGTCAGATGTTTTTGTTTTAAAAAGGTGTATCTTTGTTGAACATTAATCATCAATTCATAAATATCTTGCAGTCTCCTTGTACAAGATGCAGACAGCACAGAGAAAAACATGAAAGTTTCCCGTTAACCTCACTGTCCCCTCATCCTGTGCAGATTACTTTGTATTCTAATTTATCTCTTAGGCTACTGCACTCTGCCATCAACTTATTGTAGGACTAAGGGCACATTGCTCATTATCTCTGTACCTGGCTTCTCCGTTGGTAAGCTTGAGCCTCTTGCTTGCCTCCCCCTTCCGGGCTCAACGTTTTCCGAATCTCTTTCCTCACCCAGCAGCAGTGACTCAGGAATCCTGTGGGTAATAAATTATGTTCTGTAATAATGAGCCCTTTCCTTCTGTTCCATCTGCTGGTTTCCCTTTTCGCAGTGAACCTTGATGGGTTGAGGCAGAAAAACTCATTTCATTTAGAAACGAGCTTCTACCCCTTGGAAGTTCACTTGCTGTCAGGAGATGATGATGACAGGCCCTCAAGGAGAGAGCTAGGAACAAGGTGTGGGGGCTGCTTTGGGGAGTGACTCATAAACCAACCCTACACACAGCAGTGATACATCCAGGTAGGATTTGAGGGTACCAGTGATTGAATGGAGATACCCGTATTTATTGACCATGATAAAATAGTTGTGTGAGTGAAAGAACTCAAACATCTGGTACCTCCCTCACAGAGCTCACAGAAAAATAATGATGAACCGTATCTTGTGCTTGGTGTTAAGGTGGCAGCAAGCTGTACAGGCATTGAGTAGAGGAAGATCACGTGATTAGAGTATGGTGCTCGCCAAGGAAGGCTTCCTCAAGGTGGTGAGATTCTAAGGCTAAAATAAATAAAATGTTATATGCTCAATATAGAAATCTTGGATAATTTTTGAAAAGCATAAAAGAAAAAATGGTCTATTATCCCACCAAAGATAACTGCTACTAGTATTTTGGTATGTGCTCTTCCAGTTTCTTATTACTGTAATTATATAATCAAAATGAAATCCTATTATATACTTGTCATTTTGAAACTTTTGTTTTTAGCAATATATGATATTTTCCTGTCAATACATCTTCAAAAGCATAATTTTTTTACAATGGAAATTGCTTTTTTTTCTCATTATAAAACTGTAGTGCTTGCAAAAAAAATCAGAGGATATGCAAAACATTATAAGGAAGAAAAGAAAAAAAATCACAATTCTACCCCCAGCAATTATTACTATTACCAGTTGAGTATATATACTTCCCAACTTTTTCCAAATGTGTGTGTGTGTGTGTGTATGTGAAACATATAGGTATAATATATATTACATTTCATTCTTGCAGATCTTTGATTACTATCTCTCATCCACCTTCCTCTCACAGATTTTTAAACATCATGAGGGCAGAGACTGTGCCTGTCCCCTTCACTAGAGAATTCTTAGTTCCTTGTACAGTGCCTGGCACGTAATGGGCATTCATTTAGTAAACATTTATCAAATGAATGAATGGGTGAATGGTAGGTACACATTGTAACGGATCTTGAATTAGATGATGATAACAATGTTGTCTAATCACTGGGAAATGGGACAGGGCTTTCAGAACTATGGGCATCAGGTTATAGATCTTTGCTTATATATGTTTAGCATCTGTGCATTAAGAAAATGCAACACACACACACACACATATACACACCCCCCCCCAAAAAAAAACCAAACCCAAACCATTTGCTGCTTTTAACTACATGAAAAGTTGCACTTTTTGCTACATTATGACTGTTAAGATTCATGGCAACTTAAAACACCTCCATCCATCACTGTCCACATGTCTCTAACTAGCTCTAAGAAGGCAAGGAACATGTGTTGTTCATCTTAGTACTGCTGCTGCAGTGACATATGTGTCTTCAGCATCAGCTCATGTTTCTTGGTGAGTGTGATGGTAGGAGGATGAAAGGGGTGGAAAATTATTTCTAGAGAGGCCCTGTGGTGAATAAAAGGCATGCAACACTTCTCTGATGTGACCAGATGCTAAGGTGACTGCTTATTACTTTAACATTTCTCTCCCTTACCTAGTTTCACTGGACCTGATTAAACAAGTCATAGTAAGAAATTTGTGTGGGCAGACAGTTAAGTAGCTAAGCCAATTTATAGTTCCACTGCCGTAGCATAAGACTCTGGTGCACACTCTTAGAGACATTTTTTACGCTCTGAACTCAAATGAACCAAGTAATAATTCAGACCTGGAGATTTTAAACTTTCATGTTGCTGGAAGGGATCCAAATAAGTCATCTTAGAAATTAAGAATATTTGGATTGGAGTGACCTTGGATACCAGCTAGTTCTGTCTTCTCATTTTACAGATGAAGAAACTGAGCCCTAGAAAGGAGAGTGGAGTTACTCAAGGTCCTATAGCAAGTCTGTGGTAAAACCAGAACTAGAACTCAGGCATTCTAAATTATAGGGTGATATGATTTTAGCATCTGCTGTGAGAAAGATAAAAACTTAAAACATCATCCAAGAACACTTGACCACCATTTGAGGGAGGGAGGGAGGGAGAGAAAAGGTGCTGGGAAGAGAGAGAAGAGAGGAAGTGAGGACAAAAGAAACAAATGAAAATGAAAACTGTCCTAGATAATACATTCTGTGGTTTCACAGAATGACTAGGAAAGCAGTGCTCCTATGAACTTCTCCAGCACACATGAAAAACCTGGAGGGCTGTAGTTTTAGAAATGAATTTGAAATGCTTTGGACATCACTATTGGAAGCTTACCACCTTTTCTTCTGATCTAAATGAATTTCGCAAAGGAACTCAATTTTAGTCACTGGAGACTAATTAAGCAGTCTAGCATGAACTGTAGCTAAATCCCCTTGTATAAAGTGCAGCACGCACACAGATAGATGAGCTGAACTGTGGCCCTGATGAAATATGCTCACAGAATTGGTCTCTTACTAACAGCTAATGGAGCCTGGGTGAAGTGAAATTGTTATAGAAAACAAAGAGAAGAAATTGTAGTGACTTAATGTAATGCCCCTTAGAATTTTTCTTTCTATTTCCATGTTTACTCTTTCCCTCCCATCCTGCTTCTCAAGTTGGGCTACTGCAATAATCTCGGACAGTTCTCCTAGACTCCAGTCTTTCTACTCCAGCTCATGTGAAACATTGCTTCCAAGTTTATCATCTGAAAATAACCCTTTGGTGATTCTAGTCTCTGGCTTAAAACATCCCAGGATTTTTATTGCTGAAAGCTGCGCTTCTCAACTTTAAGGCTGGTAATCAGCTTGGGAGAGCTTGTTAAAAATGCAAATTCCTAAACACACCCCCAAAAGATTCTGATTCCATGGATTTGGGATGATGCCCAGGAATTTATATTTTTAACATATTCCCAGTGTATTTCTTATGGAGATAACTCATAAACAATAGTGAGAAAAACTGGCCTGCATGGTGAAGTCGAGCTTGTTAGCTGAGGAGTAACCTCAAATGGTGGAAATACAGATCCATGGCAGGCCAGAGGGTGAGGAAAGAGAGACTTTGGGTCCAAAACATCTAGAGGAATTGAATACATTAGACAACCATGACTGTGAGAGACTTTTCAACTTATAGGTAGATATAAAGGAATTTGAAAAGTTATGTCACTCGTTTTTTTGAGTTGAGTCTGCAAACATCTGGCACAGTGGAAAGAGCTCTGCAATAGGGTCAGAAGATGTGAGTGTGGGTTCCATTCACCTATGAGCTATATAACTTTTTGGTTAGCCACTTCACTTCCCTGAGCCTCAGCTTTCCTCATCTGTAAAATGGGATCAACAATACCTCCTCTGCCTCTTCATTGATTTCTAAGGACTGAATATGTGAAAGTGTATGAAATGTGGAAAGTGTTGAATAACATAAGGTACTTTGTATTTACTTATATGAATAGTCTGTTCTCTTTACCCTCTTTTCATCTTTGCCAAGTGGCAACAAGAATCTTGCTCAGGAGAGTAATTGCAGTTAAACAGGCTAAGCTTGTCTGGGGGTGGTGTGGGGGAGTGTGTGTTAACATTAATCCTGCTACTGTTATTTGCAGGAGGAAAGAAAAAAGTCATACAGCAGCCTACAGAATGTTTTTGATTACCCAGTGGATTTGGGTAGCTTGGAGATCTGCTGTCGAGCTGCATACTAGAATCTGACTTCCTCTGCGAGCACGAATTTGGCTGAGTTTAATAGTGAGAAAAGCTTAAGAAAACCCACACATGCTGAAACCCAAAAGGCTAATGAGGAGAATAAACAGCTTGTGTAATTAGACCTTGTGCATTTCTCTAAAAAGAAATCATGAAATATGTACAAAATGTTGTCTCTGAAGGCGTCATAGTTAGTCTGGTTTTTAATTTGGAAACTATGCTCATTGCCTATAGGAATTACAAGAACAATAGGCTTCTGGTTTGTCTGTAAACTGATGCTCTCACATGAAGTCTGACATTTGACGCTCTGGTCTGGCCCCCATTTACAGCAGCAGGCATTCACACAGGTCCAGATTTGCTCTGCACTGAATGCCCACAGTTTAGTGCGACCTTAGGTGGCTCTAGAGTGACTTCTTGATGAGCCAAAACCTTCTAAATGTACTGTATTGTTTTGGCTTCACACATGTTTATTCTTCCCTATACTGTTTGTCCATACGAAACACACAATGAAATGCTTTATCTTTGAAAAATCAATTATTATTCTCAGAGGCCCATGGTGTCTTCAATAAAAAGGACACAATTTAACTTTTTCCCACTACCATCTAAATTTGTCAAATCTTTGCATTTTGCCATTTTTGCTTCATGTTTTTTATTACATATTATTATTATTTTGTATGTGGCTTAAACAACAGAAGTTTATTCTCTCACAATACAGGAGGCTAGAAGCCCGAGGTCAACGTGTTCGGTTGGCAGGGTTGATTTCTTGTAAGGCCCCTCTCTTTGGCTTATAGATGGCCTTCTTCCAGGGTCTTCACCTGATCTTCCCTGCATGTCTATTTTTTTTTTAAAGAAGTGAAATAAAGATACAGTTCAAGCCTCTGAGAAATCCTCCCCTCTTCGTTCTTGTTCCTCTCCCTTGCTTTCCAGAAGTGACCACTATGCCGATTAAGCGAATAACATGATGTTAAACTGAACGTTTTGACCGAAGTAACAGGATTTCAAGGTGAGATTCTCATCCACTTGTGGAAATGTGGAAGTAGGTGTCCAAAATCAGACCTTACCTATCTTTCAAAAACGGTATGAAATTCTGTTTCTCCTGCAAATTGTTTCTCAACTGGTATACACCTTAATTTTTTCCCTGGAGAATTTCAGTTGCAGTACTTATGGCTATACCTTATTCTTTTCTTGTGTTTTTTAAAAAATAGGTGAGAAATTTTGTGGTTCAAAGATAAAAGTTATTTTTTAGTTTTAAAAATAAAAATATATAAGAAAACCTACACATGCTGAAACCCCAAAGGCTAATGAGAATAAACAGCTTGTGTAATCAGACCTTGTGCATTTCCCTAAAAAGAAATCATGAAATATGTACAAAATGTTGTCTCTGAAGGTGTCATAGTCTAGTGTTCTTTTTTTTCATATATATATATATATATATATATATAGAGAGAGTACTTTTATGTTCTGGGATACATGTGCACAACATGCAGTTTTGTTACATAGGTATACATGTGCCATGGTGGTTTGCTGCACCCATCAACCCATCATCTATATTAGGTATTTCTCCTAATGTTATCCCTCCCCTAGCCCCCTACCTCGTGACAGGCCCTTGTGTGTGATGTTCCCCTCCCTATGTCCATGTGTTTTGATTGTTCAACTTCCACTTATAAGTGAGAACATGTGGTGTTTGGTTTTCTGTTCTTGTGATAGTTTGCTGAGAGTAATGGTTTCCAGCTTCATCCATGTCCCTGTAAAGGACATGAACTCATCCTTTTTGATGACTGCATAGTATTCCATGGTGTATATGTGCCACATTGTCTTTATCCAGTCTATCATTGATGGGCATTTGGGTTGGTTCCAAGTCTTTGCTATTGTGAATAGTGCCACAATAAACATATGTATGCATGTGTCTTTCTAGTAGAATGATTTATAATCCTTTCGGTATATTCCCAGTAAAATGGGATTGCTGGGTCAAATGGTATTTCTGGTTCTAGATCCTTGAGGAATTGCCACACTGTCTTCCACAATGGTTGAACTAATTTACACTCCCACCAACAGTGTAAAAGCATTCCTATTTCTCCACATCCTCTCCAGCATCTGTTGTTTCCTGACTTTTTGATGATCCCCATTCTAACTGGCATGAGATGGTATCTCATTGTGGTTTTGATTTGCATTTCTCTAATGATCAGTGATGATGAACATTTTTTCATATGTTTGTTGGCTGCATAAATGTCTTCTTTTGAGTATTGCCTGTTCATATCCTTTGCCCACTTTTTGATGGGGTTGTTTTTTTCTTGTAAATTTGTTTGAGTTCTTTGTGGATTCTGGATATTAGCCCTTTGTCAGATGGATAGATTGCAAAAATTTTCTCCCATTCTGTAGGTTGCCTGTTCACGCTGATGATAGTTTCTTTCGCTGTGCAGAAGCTCTTTAGTTTAGTTAGATCCCATTTGTCTATTTTGGCTTTTGTTGCCATTGATTTTGGTATTTTAGTCATCAAGTATTTGCCTATGCCTATGTCCTGAATGGTATTGCCTGGGTTTTCTTCAAGGATTTTTATGCTTTGAGGTCTTACGTTTAAGTCTGTAATCCATCTTGAGTTAAGTTTTGTATAGGGTGTAAGGAAGGGGTCCACTTTCAGTTTATTGCATATGGCTAGCCAGTTTTCCCAACACCATTTATTAAATGGGGAATCTTTTTGTGTCAGGTTTATCAAAGATCAGATGGTTGTAGATATGTGGTGGTATTTCTGAGGCTTCTGTGCTGTTCCATTGATCTATATATCTGTTTTGGTATCAGTACCATGCTGTTTGGTTACTGTAGCCTTGTAGCATAGTTTGAAATCAGGTAGCCTGATGCCTCCAACTTTGTTCTTTTTGCTTATGATTGTCTTGGCTACGTGGGCTCTTTTTTGGTTCCATATGAAGTTTAAGGTAGTTTTTTTCCAATTCTGTGAAGAAAGTCATTTGTAGCTTGATGGGGATAGCATTGAATCTATAAATTACTTTGGGCAGTATGGCCATTGTCACGATACTGATTCTTCCTATCCATGAGCATAGAATGTTTTTCCATTTGTTTGTGTCCTCTCTTATTTCCTGAAACAGTGGTTTGTAGTTCTCCTGGAAGAAGTCCTTCACATTCCTTGTAAGATGTATTCCTAGGTAATTTTTTTTTTCTCTTAGTAGCAATTATGAATGGGAATTCACTCATGATTTGGCTCTCTGTCTGTTATTGGTGTATAGGAATGCTTGTGATTTTTGCATTGATTTTGTATCCTGAGACTTTGCTGAAGTTGCTTATTAGCTTAAGGAGATTTTGGGCTGATAAAATGGGGTTTTCTAAATATACAATCATGTCATCTGCAAGCAGAGACAATTTGACTTCCTCTCTTCCTATTTGAATACTTTTTATTTCTTTCTCTTGCCTGATTGCCCTGGCCAGAACTTCCAATACTTTGTTGAATAGGGGTGGTGAGAGAGGGCATCCTTGCCTTGTGCTGGTTTTCAACGGGAATGCTTTCAGCTTTTGCCCATTCAGTATGATACTGGCTGTGGGTTTGTCATAAATAACTCTTATTATTTTGAGATACATTCCATTGATACCTAGTTAATTGAGAGTTTTTAGCATGAAGGGATGTTGAATTTTGTCGAAGGCCTTGTCTGCATATATTGAGATAATCATGTGGGTTTTGTCATTGGGTCTGTTTATGCGATGGATTATTGTTTATTGATTTGCATATGTTGAATCAGCCTTGCATCCCAGGGATGAAGCTGACTTGATCATGGTGGATAAGCATTTCATGTGCTTCTGGATTTGGTTTGCCAGTATTTTATTGAGGATTTTCGCATCGATGTTCGTCAGGGATATTGGTCTGAAATTTTTCTTTTTTGTTGTGTCTCTGCCAGGTTTTGGTATCAGGATGATGCTGGCCTCATAAAATGAGTTAGGGAAGATTCCCTCTTTTTCGGTTGTTTGAAATAATTTCAGAATGAATGATATCAGCTCCTCTTTGTACCTCTGGTAGAATTTGGCTGTGAATCCATCTGGTCTCGGAACTTTTTTTGGTTGGTAGGCTATTAATTACTGCCTTAATTTTAGAACTTGTTATTGATCCATTCAGGGATTCGACATCTTCCTGGTTTAGGGTTGGGAGGGTGTATGTGTCCAGGAATGTATTCATTTCTTCTAGGTTTTCTAGCTTATTTGCACAGCGGTGTTTGTAGTATTTTTTGACGGTGGTTTGTATTTCTGTGGGATCAGTGGTAATATCCTCTGTATTATTTTTTGTTGCAGATATTTGATTCTTCTATTAGTCTTGCTAGCGGTCTATCTATTTTGTTGATCTTTTCAACAAACAGCTCCTAGATTCATTGATTTTTTGAAGGGTTTTTCGTGTCTCTGTCTCCTTCAGTTCTGCTCTGGTCTTAGTTATTTTTTTGTCTTCTGCTCGCTTTTGAATTTGTTTGCTGTTGCTTCTCTAGTTCTTTTAATTTTGATGTTAGGCTGTCAATTTTAGATGTTTCTTGCTTTCTCTTGTGGGCATTCAGTGCTATAAATTTCCCTCTACACACTGCTTTAAATGTGTCCCAGATGTTCTGGTACATTGTCTTCATTCTCATTGGTTTCAAAGAACATCTCTATTTCTGCCTTCATTTCGTTATTTACTCAGTAGTCATTGAGGAGCAGGTTGTTAAGTTTCCATGTAGTTGTACGGTTTTGAGTGAGTTTCTTAATCCTGAATTCTAATTTGATTGCACTGTGGTCTGAGAGACTGTTTGCTATATTTTCCATTCTTTTGCATTTGCTGAGGAGTGTTTTACTTCCAATTATGTGGTCAATTTTAGAATAAGTGCGATGTGGTTCTGAGAAGAATGTATATTCTGTTGATTTGGGGTGGAGAGTTCCGAAGATGTCTGTTAGGTCCCCTTGGTCCAGAGCTGAGTTCAAGTCCTGAATACCCTTGTTAATTTTCTGTCTCATTTATCTGTCTAATATTGACAGTGGGTTGTTAAAGTCTCCCATTATTATTGTGTGGAAGTCTAAGTATCGTTGTAGGTCTCTAAGAACTTGCTTTATGAATCTGGGTGCTCCTATATTGGGTGCATATCTATTTAGGATAGTTAGCTCTTCTTGCTGCATTGATCCTTTTACCATTATGTAATGGCCTTCTTTGTGTCTTTTGATCTTTGTTGGTTTAAAGTCTGTTTTATCAGAGATTAGGATTGCAACTACTGCTTTATTTTGCTTTCTGTTTGCTTGGTAAATATTCCTCCATCCCTTTATTTTGAACCTATGTGTGTCTTTGCACATGAGATGAGCCTCTTGAATACAGCACACCGATGGATCTTGACTCTTTATCCAATTTGCCAGTCTTTGTCTTTTAATTGGGGCATTTGGCCCATTTACATTTAAGGTTAATATTGTTATTTGTGAATTTGATCCTGTCATTATGATACTAGCTGGTTGCTTTGCCTGTTAGTTGATGCAGTTTCTTCATAGTGTCATTTGTCTTTACATTTTGGTTTGTTTTTGCAGTGGCTGGTGCCGGGTGTTCCTTTCCATGTTTAGTGCTTTCTTTAGGAGCTCTTGTAAGCCCGGCCTGGTGGTGACAAAATCTCTCAGTATTTGCTTATCTGTAAAGGATTGTATTTCTCTATTTCTCCTTGACTTACGAAGTTTAGTTTGACTGGATATGAAATTCTGGGTTGAAAATTCTTTTCTTCAAGAATGTTGCACATTGTCCCCTACTCTCTTCTGGCTGGTAGGGGTTCTGCAGAGAGATCCGCTGTTAGTCTGATGGACTTCCCTTTGTGGGTAACTTGACCTTTCTCTCTGGCTGCCCTTAACATTTTTTCCTTCATTTCAACCTTGGTGAATCTGATGATTATGTGTCTTGGGGTTGTTCTTCTCAAGGAGTATCCTTGTGGTGTTCTTTGTATTTCCTGAATTTGAATGTTGGCCTGCCTTGCTAGGTTGGGGAAGTTCTCCTGAATAATATCTTGCAGAGTGTTTTCCAACTTGGTTCCATTCTCCCCATCACTTTCAGGTACACCTATCAAACATGGGTTTGGTCTTTACACATAGTCCCATATTTCTTGGAGGCTTTGTTTGTTCCTTTTTATTCTTTTTTCTCTAATCTTGTCTCCTTGCTTTATTTCATTAATTTGATCTTCAATCACTGATATCCTTTCTTCTGCTTGATCGATTTGGCTATTGATACTTGTGTATGCTTCCCGAAGTTCTCGTGCTGTGTTTTTCAGCTCCATTAGATCATTTATGTTCTTCTTGAAACTGGTTATTCTAGTTAGCAATTCGTCTAACCTTTTTCCAAGGTTCTTAGTTTCCTTGCATTGAGTTAGAACATGCTCCTTTAGCGTGGAGGAGTTTGTTATTAACCACCTTCTAAAACCTACTTCTGTCAGTTCATCAAACTCATTCTCTGTCCATTTTTGTTCCCTTGCTGGTAAGAAGTTGTAATCCTTTGGAGAAGAGGTGTTCTGGTTTTTGGAATCTTCAGCCTCTTTGTGGTGGTTTCTCCCCATCTTTGTAGATTTATCTACCTTTGGTCTTTGATGTTGGTTACCTTTGGGTGAGGTCTTTGAGTGGATGTGCTATTCCTTTCTTTTTGTTAGTTTTCCTTCTAACAATCAGTCCCCTCTGCCATAGGTCTGCTGGAGTTTGCTGGAGATCCACTCCTGATGCTGTTTACCTGGGTATCACTAGTGGAGGCTGCAGAACAGCAAAGATTGCTGCCTATTCTTTCCTCTGGAAGTTTTGTCCCAGAGGGGCCCCTGCCAGATGCCTGTCAGAGCTCTCCTGTATGAGGTGTCTGTTGGCCCCTACTGGGAGGTTTCTCCCAGTCAGGATACACGGGGGGTCAGGGACGCACTTGAAGAGGCATTCTGACCCTTAGCAGAGCTTGAACGCTGTGCTGGGAGGTCTGCTGCTCTCTTCAGAGCCATCAGGCAGGGACATTTAAGTCTGCTGAAGCTGTGCCCACAGCTGCCTCTTCCCCAGGTGCTCTGTCTGAGGGAGATGAGGGTTTTATCTGTAAGTCCCTGACTGGGGTTGCTGCCTGTTTTTTCAGAGATGCCTTGCCCAGAGAGGAGAAATCTGGCATCAGGCTGCAGAGGCCTTGCTGAACTGCAGTGGGCTCCTCCCAGTTAGAACTTCCTGGCTGCTTTGTTTACACTATGAGCATAAAACCAACTACTCAAGCCTCAGCAATGGTGGACACCCCTATGCCCACCAAGCTCGAGTGTCCCATGTTGATCTCAGATTGCTGCTGTGCTGGCAGTGAGAATTTCAAACCAGCAGATCTTAGTTTGCTGAGCTCCATGGGGGTGGGACCTGCCGAGTCAGACCACTTGGCTCCCTGTGCTTTTAACACTCAAAACACTGTATTTTGTATTCATTGTTCTATATCATTTTTTCCACTTAATAACATATCCTGGAGTCTCCTTCTATCAGTACACAGGTACGTATTAGTACGTAGGCATCTCTCACTTTCTTTCTTTTTTTTTTCACAATTTCATATGTTAAGATTGCATAATATTTCATCCAGCAAATGTCAATATATAAGACTCCCTTCTGTTATTTTTTTAGTTACACTGCATGGGTATATTTTTTCAGCCATACTCCTACAAACCCATATAGCTGGACACTTGGGTCATTTTTAAGTTTTTGATATTCTGAACAATGTTATGAAGGATGATCTTGTACACATGTATTTATGAAATTCCAGAAGTGAGATTGTCAGAGGGTAGATGGGTCATTTCATATGGGTTCCAACAACATTCTACATTCCTAAAAATGATGTTAACTTGTGCCTCCCCATGACTGGGCGCGGTGGCTCATGCCTGTAATCCCAGCACTTTGGGAGGCCAAGGCGGGTGGATCATGAGGTCAGGAGATCAAGACCATCCTGGCTAACACGGTGAAACCCCGTCTCTACTAGAAATACATAAAGTTAGCTGGGCATAGTGGTGGGCACCTGTAGTCCCAGGTACTCGGGAGGCTGAGGCAGGAGAATGGTGTGAACCTGGGAGGTGGAGCTTGCTGTGAGCAGAGACCGTGCACCACTGCACTCCAGCCTGGGTGACAGAGCGAGACTCTATCTCAAAAAAAAAACAACAACAAAAAAAAACCTTGTGCCTCCCCACAGTGCACCAAGTGAGTATATTAAACAATGTTTGGATCTTTTGTTCCACTACAACGGTAAGAAATGATATCTGAAGGTAGTTTCATTTTTTTTCCTGAGAAACAGGGTCTTCATATGTTGCCCAGGCTGGTCTCAAATGCCTGGGCTCAAGTCATCCTCCTGCCTCAGCTTCCTGAGTAGCTGGGACTACCACGCCCAGCTTCAAGGTAGCTTTAATTTACATTTATCTTACTTAAAGTGAGGTTCAGCATTCTTAACAATTTTGAAAGTAATGTATACATAAAGTATAAAAATGTAAAGTCCACATCTTGATGAATTTTTGAATATGTAGACATCCATAAAATCACAACCAAGATAAGATGTAAAACATTTCCAGTACCCTGGAAGGTTGCCTTGTGCCTCTGTCTACTCAATACTAACCATTATACTGAATTCTATTATGTAGCTTAATATTTGAACTTCAGGTAATTAGCATCATATGTGCTCTTTTTTGTCTTCTTCACTAAACATTATGTATGTGAGATTTGTCTGTGTCCTTGCATGTAAACATTAGTTTATTCACCTTTTTATTGCTATGTATTTTTGCTATCAATATACAATAATTTTTATATCAATTATCCAGGAAATTTACATTTTAGTTGTTTCCAGATTTTGGCTGTTATGAGTAAAGCTGCCCTCAACATTTTTGACATGTGTTTTAGAAGAATTATGCAGTTTTTTGGTGGGGGGTGGGGATATGAATTAGGATTGGAGTTGCTGGTATGCTTAGTTATAGTAGATACAACAGTTTTGCAAAGTGATTATATCAATTTATACTGCCAGAAGCAATGTATGATAGTTCAGGTTGCTCTATATCCTTACTAAGACTTGATTTATTATCGGTTCTTATAATTTTAGCCAATCTGGTGAGGATGAAGTGGCATTTAATTGTGGTTTTACCTTCTAGTACCAATACCCTCTAGTTTATAGTCTAATGGCATCTTTTGGAGAATTGAAGATCTGAATTTAAATGAAATTGAACTTGTCTATGTTTTTTAAATGATTGGAGTTTTCTGTGTCCTGTTTAAGAAATCTTCCTTACCTCAGGGTCATGAAGATATTCTCTTATGTTTTCCTCTTGAAGCTTTATTATTTTCTCCTTAATATTTACCTCTTTCAAAAGCTGGAGACCATTATCCTTAGCAAACTAATGCAGGAACAGAAAATTAAATACTGCATGTTCTCATTTTATTAGTTGTAGCTAAATGACAAGAACACGTGGACACAGAGAGGGGAACAACACATACTGGGGCTCATTGGAGGGTGGAGGGTAGAGGAAGGAGAGGATCAGGAAAAATAATCATCATGGGAGAAAGATGTATGCTGGGAGGCTAAACCAGTCTAGCCTTTTTATGTTTTTCTGCCTGCTTTGTATCCTGGCTGCACTGGCAGCTGATTAGGTGGTGCCCACCCAGATCAAGGGTGGGTCTGCCTTTCCCAGCCCACAGACTCAAATGTTAATCTTCTTTGGGAACACCCTCACAGACACACCCAGGATCAATACTTTGCGTCCTTCAAACCAATCCAGTTGACACTCAGTGTTAACCATCACACTGGGTGATGAAATAATCTGTACAATAAATGCCCATGTTGCCAGTTTACCTGTATAACAAACCTGCACGTATACCCCTGAACTTAAAAGTTAAAAAAAATAATCTTTGTGCATTTTGGAATTTAAGAGTCAAGGTTGCTCTTTCTCCATTTAGTTTTCCTATGATCCAGCACCATTTATGGGGACTGGGAAAGGGTCATTCTTTCCCCTTTGAACTTCAGTGGTATGTAAATTGGTGATAACATGTGTGGGTCTATTTCTGGGCTCTATTCTGTTCCATTGGTGTATATGCCACATTGCCTTAGTTGTTGTAGCTTTTTTCTAAGTATTGACATTTGGTTGTGTAAATCCTCAAGTTTTGTTCTTTTTCAAGATTGTATTGGCTTTTCTAGGTCATCTGTGTTTTCATGCACATTTTCCAGTAAATGTAGAAAATGTCTGCTGGATTTTTTTTTTTTTTTTGATTGCATTGAATTTATGGATACATTTTGAGGAGAATTGACATTTTAATATTTCTAAGTTTTGGCGGGGCACAGTGGCTCACACCTGTAATCCCAGCACTTTGGGAGGCCGAGGCGAGCAGATCATTTGAGGTCAGGAGTTCAAGACCAGCCTGGCCAACATGGTGGAACCCTGTTTCTACTAAAAATACAAACATTAGCCGGGTGAGATGGAGCACACCTGTAATCCCAGCTACTTGGGAGGCTGAGGCAGGAGAATTGCTTGAACCCAGGAGGTGGAGGTTACAGTGAGCCGAGATCATGCCATTGCACTCCGGCCTGGGTAACAGAGTGAGACTCTGTCTCAAAAAAATGTTTTTTTCTAAATTTTAAAATCCATGAATATTTATTTTGGCCTTCTTTAATTTCTCTCAGCAATGTGTGGTAGTTTTTAGTGAAGAGATCTTATACAAAGTTTGATAAATGTATTCCCAAGTATTTGATGTCTTTTATTGCAATTTAAATGATTATTGTTCTAAAATTATGTTTTCCAGTTACTTGTTAGCATATAGTTGATTCTGATGTTCAGTAATTTTCATGTGTTTAAGGATCATTTGGTGTTTCTTTTTCTGAATGTTATTTTTCTGTTACGTTGTTGGATTTTTCTTCTTGATCTCTAAGATCTTCTCATAAATTTGGAATAATATTTTGTCTGTGCTTTGAATTACAAACATTTTTCTTAGATTATCATTTGTGATAAAGTTTATTTTTAAACTTTCCTTATAGATTAAATAATTTAAATATTGGAAGGATCTTAGAAGTATTCTCATCTAGCTCTATTATTTTACAATGAGGAGACTGCAACTTAGGATAGTTAAGTGATTAAGGTTCAACTACCAGGTAATGACAGAAATTGAATTTGAATAAAGTTTCAGTTAGTGTTTTGTTCTCCATGATGTTTGCACATAATTAGAAAGTACTTCGTATTACAGCATGGTTGATTTTTGTATGTGGGATTTTAAAAATCTTTATAGTAGAGTGTAAAATTTATACATATTGGAAACTGTATGCCCTTAAAGTCAACTGCAGAGGTGCATATATAATAGGTACCCAATAAAATTTTATTGAATTGAGTCATTAAAAGGATAATATCCCATAAAGTGGCCAGGTCGAGATGTTTTAACTGGAGGATCTTGTGAAGTATTTAAGGAAGAAATCATACTGGTTCTACACAAACTTTTTCAGAAAACAGATAGGAGAGAACTTCTTCCCAACTCATTTTAATGAAGCCTGACAAAGCTGACAAAGACATCACAAGAAAACTATAGACCAATATCCTTCATGGACACAGATGCAAAAATCTTTAACAAAATATTAACAATCTGGGTCTAGCAACAGGTCCCTTTCTTCTCTTTGTGATATTCCCATTGTGCATATGTTACCTCTCTGGTTGTTGTCCAGCAGTTCTTGGATTTTATGTTAGTCTTTTTTCTTTTCAGTTTGGAAAGTTTCTATTGTCACATACTCAAGCTCGGGGATTCTTTCCTTAGTCACGTCTGGTCTACTAATGAGTGCATTAAAGACATTCTTCATTTCTACTACACTGTTTTTGATCTCTGGCATGTCTTTTGGTTCTTTCTTAGAATTTTCATCTCTCTGCTTGTGTTACTTATCTTTTCTGCCATTAACCTTAGCATATTAATTGCAGTCAAAAAAATCCTTGTCTGATAATTTTAACATTTCTACCATATCTATCTCTGATTATGATGCTTGTTTTGTCTCCTCATGTGTTTTTTTTTTTTTTTTTTTTTTTTTTGCCTTCTAGAATGTCCTATACATTTTTTGTAGAAAGGTTGATGTGATATACTGGGTAAAAGGAACTGCAGTTAATAGGCCTGTAGTAAACCAGCAGTAAGGTTTGCAGGGAGGGAAAGCATTAGTCCTATGAGTAGGTTTCAGTCTTTTTATGAGACTGTGTCCCTGGACTGTGACAGTTACAAATACTTCTTAGTCCTCTCCTTACCCTTTAGGTGGGACACGATGGCTAGAGGGGGCTGGAGTTGGGTATTTCTTTTCCCCTTATGGAAGGCTAGAATTGGCTGGAGTTGGGTATTTCCTTTTTCTGAGGTAGTCTCTGGTAAGACCCTAGCAGTTTAGGCTATAATAAAATTGTTTCTCTTGAGGGTATTCCTTATTAAGAAGAAGACAGTGATCTGGCATACTTCAGAATGTTTACTTTTCCCCAACCCCTGCCAGAAGCATGAAAAGATTTTCCTAGATCTTCACTGTGAGAGTTTTGTAGAGCTCCTGCAGGTGGAACTCATAAAAACATGGGGGCCCTCCTATGACTCGTTCTCCCTGGAGTTTTTAACTTTCAGACTTGTTCACACTGAGTCTCCAGCAATTGTCAATTACATTTCAAGTTTTCCTATCTGGGCACTGGTTCTGCACAGGTTTCTTCTTGCGAGTTTCTGCTCTAGTAAGTTGTGGTACTCTGTATCTCCTTGTCTGTTGCTATGATTTTGGGGGCAGAAGTTTGCCCTGCTACCTCACTTCTTTGATGAATTTAATAATAGTTATTGATTTTTCAGTTTGTTTAGTTTTTTATTTGTTGTTTGGATGGAGTGGTGACTCTTGAGATCCTTACATGGCAAGGTTAACTTATTAACCCAAAATCAATTAGTGTAATACATCATGTCAATAGAATAAAGGACAAAGTCCATATAATTATCTCAATAAAAACATTAGAAAATATCCAACATACATTCAAAGTATAAATTTTCAACAAACTAGAAATAAACATTTCTTCAACCTGATAAAGAGCTGCAGATAATTTCATGGTTAATATTAAAAGCCTGAATGCTTTCTCACCTTAATATTTGAAAGGATACAAAGATGTCTCTTCTTACCACTTTCATTTAACATTGCACTGGACATTTGAGGCAGTGCAATGAGTTAACAATAAGAAATTAAAGATATGCATATTGAAAGGTAAGAAGTAAAATTGTCTTTATTCATGGACGATATGATTTGTATGTAGGAAATCTTAAGGAATCTGCCTTAATAAGCAAGTTTAGCAACATCATAAGGTACAAGATCAATATACAAAAATCAATTGCATTTCTGTTTATTAGCAATCAACAATCTAAAAATAAAATTAAGATAATATCATTTACTATGAAAGTAAAAAGAAAATATATAGGAATAAATTTTTAAAAATACAAGAACTGTATAACAAAAACTATAAAACGTTGTTAAGAGAAATTAATGAGACATAAATAAGTGGAAATATATACTATGTTTATGGATTAGAAGACTTAGTTTAGTTAAAATGACAATTCTCTTCTAATTGATTTATAGATTCAATATAATCATTATCAAAATTCCAGCAGGCTTTTTATAGAAATTGACAACTAGTTCCTAAATTTAAGTGGAAATGCAGAGTACCTAGAATAAACAAAATTTAAAAAAAAGAATGGGGGAGGTGGAGCAAGATGGCTGAATAGAACCCTCAGTAATTATTCCCCCACAATAGTTGTTCAGTCACCAAACTGAACAACTGTTGACAAAAGAAAGCACCTCCATGAGAACCAAAGAATCAGGTGAGTGATCATAGTACCTGATTTTAACATCATTTCAAGGAAAGAGGCACTGAAGAGGTAGGAAAGACAGTTTTGAATTGCCTCCAACACCCTTGCCCCATCTTCTGGCAG
Source organism: Papio anubis (assembly GCF_008728515.1). Taxonomy (NCBI): domain Eukaryota; kingdom Metazoa; phylum Chordata; class Mammalia; order Primates; family Cercopithecidae; genus Papio; species Papio anubis. The sequence continues at coordinate 60,710,314 of NC_044977.1, forward strand.
TGCCATGTGACATAGAGAAAGAATCTGTGTTTGGGAGGGGGAGAACACAGTGACTGTTGAACTTTGCATTGGAACTCAGTGCTGCCCAGTAACAGTGAAGGGCAGAATTCACCTGGTGCCCGCAGAGGTGGTATTTAGACCAGCCCTCACTGGAGGGGAATCCTTCAGCTACAGTGCTCTAGGGTACTAAATAAATTTGAAAATCTGTCTAGGCCCCAAAGACTGTGATTCCTGAGCAAGTTCTGGTGCTTTGCTAGGCTTGGAACCAGTGGACTTGGGGTGCACATGACTCAGTGAGATACAGCTGGGGCAGCCAAAGGAGTGCTTGTGTCACTCTTCCCCAAGTCCAGGCAACACAGCTCGCAGCTCCTGGAGAGACTTCTTCTGCTTGAGGAAAGGAGAGGTGAGAGGAAAGAGGACTGAGGAAAGAGGACTTTGTCCTGTAACTTGGATACCAGCCTAGCCGTAGTAAATAAAGCACCAAACAGTCCTGAAGCCCTCATTTCAGGCCCTAGTTCCTAGATGACAGTTCTAGACCCACCCTGAACCAGAAGGAAACTTGCTGCCCTGAAGGGAAACACTCAATCCTTGCAAGATTCATCACCTGCTGACTAAAAAGTCTTTGGGCCTTGAATAAACATTAGTGGTAGCCAGGCACTAGTTAACATGGGCCTTGGGCAGGACCCAGTACCATGGTGGCTTCAGATGTGACCCAGCACAGCCCCAGTGGTAGTGGCCATAGGGATGCTTGCATCACCTTTCCCCCAACTCCAGGCAGCTCAGCATGAAGAGAGAGACTCTGTGGGAGAAAGTAAGAGAAGAGAACAAGAGACTCTGCCTGGAAATCTAGGGAATTCTTCCAGATCTTGCCCAAGACCGCCAAGGCAGTACCTTTATCAGTTGGCAAGAGTCACAGTGTTACTGGACTTGGGTTGCCCTCAAAGCAGATATGGCTGCAGTCATCAAAGGCTTAAATCACAACACTCAATGCCCTTTGAATACTTAGAAAGCTTTCTTAAGAAGGATGGGTGCAAACAAGCCCAGAGTGTGAAGAATAGAATAAATCCCTAGCTCTTTAATGCACAGACATCATTGAATATCTGCAAGCACCAAGACCATCCAGAAAACATAACCTCACCAAATGACCAATCCTCGTGTGACAGAGATATGTGACCTTTCAGAGAATTCAAAATAGCTATTTTGAGGAAGCTCAACAAAATTCAAGAAAACACAGAGAAGGAATTCTGAATTTTATAAGATAAACTTAACAAAGTAACTGAAATAATAAAAAAAAATCAAGCAGAGATCCTGGAGCTGAAAAAGTCAATTGACAAACTGAAAAAGATGCATCACTGTGTCTTAACAGCTGAATGGATCAAGCAGAAGAAAGAATTAATGAGCTTGAAGACAGGCTCTCTGAAAATACACAAGCAGAAGAAACAAAAGAAAAAAAAAAGGAATGAAGCTTGCCTATAAGATCAAGAAAAGAGCCTCAGAAGGGCAAATCTAAGAGTTATTGGCCTTAAAGAGGAGGTAGAGAGAAAGATTGGACCATAAAATTTATTCAAAGAGATAATAACAAATAACTTTCCAAACCTAGACAGAGATATCAATATTCAAGCACAAGAAGGTTATAGAACACCAAGCAGATTTAACCCAAATAAGACTACCTCAAGATATTTAATAATAAAACTGCCAAAGGTTAAAGATAAAGAATGTGTCCTAAAAGCAGCAAGAGAAAACAAACATATAACATATAAAGGAGCTCCAATATGTCTGGCAGCAGATTGCTCAGTGACAATTTTGTAGACCAGGAGACAGTAGCATAACATATTTAAAGTGCCAAAGATAAAAAAATTATCCTAGAACATTGTATGTATTTGAATATCCTTCAAACATGAAGGAGAAATAAAGACTTTGCCAGGTGAACAAAAGCCAAGAAGTTTTGTCAACACCAGGCCTGTCCTACAAGAAATATCAAAAGGAATTCTTCAGTCTGAAAGAAAAGGCCATTAATGAGCACTAAGAAATCATCTGAAGGCACAAAACTCATGGGTAATAGTAAGCATACAGATAAATACAGAATATTACAGCACTGTAATTGTGGTATATAAACTACTTGAGTAGTAAGACTAAAGGATGGAACTATCAGAAATAATAACTACAACAACTTTTTAAGACATCAAAAGTATTATAAGATAGAAATATCAAAAAGCTAAAGAGCAGGGGCTTGAAATTAAACTGTAGAGCTTTTTTAGTCTTCTCTTTGCTTGTTAGTTTTTGTAATCAATGTTAAGTTGTCATCAATTTAAAATAATGAGTTATAAGATGTTATTTTCAAGCCTCATGGTAACCTCAAATAAAAAAAACCTACAAATATATACTAAAAATGAAAAGAGAAATTAAAATGTATGACCAGAGAAAACCACTTCCACAAAAGGGAAGACAGGAAGAAAGGAAGGAAGGAAGAGAAGACCATAAAACAACCATAAAACAAATAACAACATGACAGGAGAAAGTCCTTACTTATCAATAGTAACATTGAATGTAAATGGACTAAACTTTCCAATTAAAAGACATTGCATGACTGAATGGATTTAAAAAACAAGACCAATAATCTGTTGCCTACAAGAAACACACTTCACTTATATAAAGACACATGAAGGCTGAAAATAAAGGGATGGAAAAATCTATTCCATGCAAATGAAAACCAAAAAAGAGCAGGAGTAGCTATATTTATTTTACATAAAATGGATGTAAAGGTAAAAAAACGTAAAAAGAGACAAAGAAAGTCATTGTATAATGATGAAGTGAATTCTGCAAGAAGATATAATAATTGTAAATACATATCATCCAACACTGAAGCACCCAAATATATAAAGCAAATATTATTAGAGCTAAAGGGAAAGGTAGACCTCAATACAACAATAGTTGGGGACATCAATACTCCACTTTTGGCACTGGACAGACCTTTAGACAGAAAACCAACAAAGAACCATCACACTTAATTGGCATTATAGACCAAATGGTCTATTTGATGTTTGATATTTATGGAACATTCATCCAGTGGCTGCTGCTGCTTCTCAGTACATTCTTCTCCTCAGTACATGGATAATTCTCAAGATTAGAGAATATGTTAGACCCCAAAATAAGTCCTAAAACATTAAAAAAAAAATGGAAATAATATCAAGTATCTTCTCTGACCACAGTGGAATAAAACTAGAAATCAATAGCAAGAGGAACTTTGGAAACTATATAAACACATGGAAATTAAACAATATGCTCCTGAATGACCAGTGGGCCAATGAAGAAATTAAGAAGGAAATTGAAAAATTCGTTAAAACAAATGAAAATGGAAACACAACATACCAAAACCGATGGGTTACAGTAAAAGTTCATGGACTGGAAGAGTCAATATTGTTAAAACATCCATACTATCCAAAGCAATCTACAGATTCAATGCAATCTCTATCAAAGTACCAATGACATTCTTCACAGAAATAGAAAAAGGAATCATAAAATTCATATAGAACCACAAAAGACCCAAAATAGCCAAAGCCTTTTGGAACAAAAGGAACAAAACTGGAAGAATCACATTATCTGAGTTCAAATTATACTACAGAGCTGTAGTAATCAAAACAACATAGTACTGGCATAAAAACAGGCACATAGACCAATGGAACAGGGCAGAGAACTCATAAATACAACCGTAAACATCTGCAATGAATTCATTTTTGACAAAGGTGCCAAGAACATACAGTGAGGAAAGGACAGTCTCTTCAATAAATGGCATTGGGAAAACTGGATATTCATATGCAGAAAAATGAAACTAGACCCCTATCTGTTGCAAAATCAAATCAAAATAGATTGAAGATTTAAGTCTAAGACTTCAAACTATGAAACAACGAAAAGAGAAAATTGAGAAAACTGTCCAGGACATTGGTCTGGGTGAAGATTTCTTTGGTAATATCCCGCAAGCACAGGGAACCAAAGCAAAAATGGACAAATAAGATCACATCAAGTTAAAAAACTTCTGTACAGCAAAGGAAACAATCAACAGTGTGAAGAGACAACCCACAGAATGGGAGAGTATATTTGCAAACTATCCATCTGATAAACAATTAATAACCAGAATATGTGAGGAGATGAAGCAACTCAATAGGAAAAAAATCTAATAATTGGATTAAAAATGGGCAAAAGATCTGAATAGACATTGCTCAAAGAAGACATACAAATGGCAAACAGGTATTTGAAAAGGTGCTTAACACCAGAGAAGTGCAAATTAAAACTACAATGGGATATCATCTTACTCCAGTTAAAATGGCTTTCCTCCAAAAGACATGACAAGGATATGGAGAAAAGGGAACCCTCGTACTGTTGGTTGGAATGTAAATTAGTACAGTCACTATGAAAAACAGTATGGAAGTTGCTCAAAAAACTAAAAATAGAACTACCACATGATCCAGCAATCTTGCTCCTAGGTATTTGCCCAAAAGAAAGGAAATCAGTATATTGAAGCAATATCTACACTCCCATGTTTATTGCAGCACTATTCACAATTGTCAATATTTGCAATCAACCTGTTTCCATCAACCAATGAATGGATAAAGAAAATGTGATTCATATATACAATGGAGTACTATTCTGCCATAAAAAAGAATGAAATCCTGTCATTTACAACAACATGGGTGGAAGTGGAGGACATAATGTCAAGTGAAATAAGCCAGACGTGGAGAGACAAACTTCACATATTCTCACTTATTTGTGGGAGCTAAAAATCAAAGCAGTTGAACTCATAGAGATAGAGAATAGTAGAATGATGGTTACCAGAAGCTGGGAAGGGTAGTGGGTCGGGGGTGGAAGTGGTGATGGTTAATGAGTACAAAAATATAGTTATATAGGATGAATAAGATCTAGTATTTGATAGCACAATAGGGTGACTATAGTCAGCAGTTTGTTGTACATTTTAGAATAAGTGAGGGAGTAAAATTGGAATGTTCGTAATGCAAAGGAATGATAAATGCATGAGGTGATGGATACCCCATTTACTTTGATGTGATTATTATACATTGTATACCTGTATCAATATATCTCATGTACCTCATAAATAGATACATTTACTAGGTACCTATAAAAAATCACAAAGAACAAAGTTGGAGGGTTTATGCTACCTAGTTTTCAAAACTTTACTATGAAGTTATAGTAAGACAGTGTTGTATTAGCTAGTATGAACTATAGCTCAATGGAACAGGATAGTCTAGAAATGAATCCATACATTTATGGCCACTTGATTTTTGACAAAGTTGAAAGATAATTCAGCAGAAAAACATGCTAGGACAATTTGGTATCTGCATTAGTCAGGGTTCTCCAGAGAGACAGAATCAATAGTATGGATAGACAGATAGATTGGTACATAAGAGGAGATTTATAAAGGAAATTGGCTCATGTAATTATTGAGGCTGAGAACTCCCATGATAGGCCATCTGCATGCTAGGGAATCAAGGAAAGCAGTAGCATGGCTTGGTCCAAGTCCAGAGGTCTCAGAACTAGAGAAGCTCATGGTGTAACTCTAAGTTTGAGCCTGAAAGCCTTAGAACCCAGGGAGCTGCTGGTGCAAGTTCCATGGTTCAAAGGCTGGAAAACCTGGAGTTCTGATAATCAAGGGAAGGAGAAGGGTGTCCCAGGTCCAGGAGAGAGAGAAAATTCATCTTTCCTGTGCCTTTTTATCTGGGCTCCCAGCGGAGTGGGGAGTGACCAGCCCACACTGAAGGCAGATTTTTGCCCACTGAATTCACTGACTCACACACCAGTCTCCTCTGGAAACACTATCACAGACAAACCCAGAAATATTGCTTCACCAGCTATCTAAGTATCCCTTAATCCAGTCAAGTTGACACCTAAAATTAACCATCACAGTAGCCATATGAAAAAAAGAAAAATTCTTGATGCTTACCTCACACCGTACACAAAATACAACTCAAAACGGATCATAGATCTAAATGTAAGAGCTCAAAGTATAACAGTTCCAGAATTAAAGATGAGAGAAAAAATTTGTGGCCTTGGGTTAGGCACAAAACACATGAACCTTTATGTTGTGACCTTTAGATAGGATGCAAAACACATGAACAATAAAAGATAAATGAAAACTTGTGCTCTACAAAAGATGACATTAAGAAAATGAAAAAAAATAAGCAAAAAGGAATGGATGCAAATGCTTGAAAATTATATATTTGATAAAGGACTTGTGTCCAGGTATGAAAAGACCTTTTACAATTAAATAACCTGAAGATTCATAATCCAATTAAAAATGGGCAAAAACTTGACTAGACACTTCGCCGGAAAAGATCAATAAATAGCAAATAAGCATATGAAACGATGTTCAACATTGTTAGTCATTAGGGAAATGAGAATTGAAACACCAAGGAGATATCACTACACACTTATTAAAATATATGTAATCAAGAAAGACAGAATGCTATGTGTTATTTAGATTTTTGAAGAAACTGGATCCCTCACACATTGCTGATGGAAATGGAAAATGATATAGCCACTTTGAAAAATTAGCCGCCAGTTTCCTAAAAAGTTGAACACATAATTACCATACAACCCAGAAATGTCTTTCCTATATATTTGCCCAAGAGGAATGAAATCTTATGTGCACACAAAGATTTGTATCTGAGTGTTCATCTTATAATACCTCAAAGTTGGAAACAATGTAAATGTCCTTCAGCTGGGGAATAGGCAACTAAAATGTGGTCTGTCGCTGCAATGGAACACCATTCAGCAATAAGAAGGAGCAAACTACTTATACATGTAACAACATGAATGAAATTCAAAAGTGAAAGAAGCAATACACAAAAGAATACATATTGTATGATTCCATTTATATGAAATTTCTGGAAAAGACGAAACTACAGAGACAGAAGATCACGGGTTTCTGTAGAGCTGTGAGTAGGAACAAGGATTGAAGGCAGCTGAATACAAGGGAACTTTCTGAGTGATAGAAATATTCTAAAGCTTGATTGTGGTGATGGCTGCACAACTGCATACATTTACCTAAACTCATTTGATCTGTATACATCAAGTGGGTGAATTTTATGGTATTGTAAATTGCACTTTAAAAAGTTGTTAAATGAGAAAAAAATTTGGAAGAGGAAGCATTTCAGAGAAATAATAGCTTGGAAGGGTATCTTTCTTCAATGATTATTTCTTTTTCTTCTTTTTAAAGTGAGTAGACTTTTTTTTTTTTCTTTTTGGTTAGAATACTTCCTGGTGGTTCTTGGAAGGGATTATTCCCCAGAGCAGATGTACATTACAGCACATGCTGAGTCTCTTCTTCAGTGGAGACAGTTGCCAACCAAGAGTGAGACTCAGCGGGAGAGGGTTGAGTGAGGCTTCTGGGGTAGGCTCCCCTCAGATCTTCCTCTAATTACTCCAGCTGAGCACACGAGAAGAAAGGCAAAGCCACAGGGAGGCATATTAATTAAAATGTCTTCTTTTTGTTGGGCCATTGTCAGTCTTTTCACTTTTAGGAGGCTATAGTTGTGGGTTTACAATTTGTTATTTCCTTCCATTTCCAGGATAGTTGCATAATGAAAGAATACTACATTTTAATTTTCAGGAACAGTCACTTAGGTAGATTAATAAGCAGGAATATCTATTTGTCAAGTGGGGAGCTGGGAGGAAGAAGTATCTACTTTCAAACTGAGACTGTTGGGTACCATCTTGTAAGGGAGCTTTTAGTAAATCAAGAGGTGACTTCCTTCAGAATGATCTTGCAGTTCCCATTTCCTTCTGGTGTCACATACTTAGACATGGCAGGAGAGATCTTGGCCCTTTAGCTTTTTGGTGTCTAACTGCATGTTACTCCATAGGAGGTATAACAAGAGACATGAAAGAACCCCAGTCACTAGTTTTATATCCACTCTTTGTTTATACCTTCACTGCTAATGAATAAAGAATAGGAGAGAAACATACCTCTTAGGGAATATAGAGAAAATATTGCTTTGATTTTATCTATTGCAATTATCGAATACATTTTTCATTTGACCAATAAGAATCTCTCTTTCCAGAAAAAAAAAAAAGCCTAAAACAAAGAACAGAAAACCATCAACTTAAGCTCATTGTTATTTGGGAACATTTTTGATTTGATATTTTAATTTAAAGATTACCCTGTTCATTGTAAGATCCGAGGCTGATATTTTCAGAGCCATATGCTGCTTTGATTCCATGAATGGATACCCCGTGGATCACAGTGGGAGTTGAAGCAGAGATAGTGGCAGAATGGTGCTTTCTTCATTGTATTGCACAAGGCGTGTTTTACTTGGTTTTTCTGAAGAGTGTAATCTGCATGTATTAAGGTTACTCGTTTGGCATAAATGTTTGCTGACATGTTTGGATAGATAATAGAGTATCTTTTATAGGCATTTCCTAGTTTACTTGTCAGAGTAGACTTGCTAAAGATTATTCTATAAGAGTAGCATCCTTCGCTATTCGTTGGGGGACCAACTGTATTCTATTTCCTTAATCAAAACATTCTTTCTCCTGTTCTTTTCCAGAGAAGTAGGGTAATTTCTTCTCTGTCTCAGAAGTTTATTCTTTCCTCAAAACCTTTCCTTAGACTATTTATTCCATCTGTCATGCCCTCTCATCTCTAAACCTTATCTATCTTTTAGAGCTGGTTTAAGTTTAATCTTTCTATGAAACCATCTCCTTGCTGGGTGCACTGACTCACATCTGTAATCCCAGCACTTTGGGAGGCTGAGGTGGGTGGATCACTTGAGCCCAGACTGGGCGACATGGTGAAACATTGTCTGTACAAAAAACACAAAAATTAGCTAGGCATGGTGGTGTGCATTTGTAGTCCCCGCTACTCGGGAGGCTGAGGTGGGAGGATCACTTGAGCCTGGGGAGGTCGAGGCTGCAGTGAGCTGCCATCGCGCCACTGCACTCCAGGTACATGATACCATCTCCTGATAGTTCAGCCAAACTGCTCTCTCTTCTGAACTCCTAAGCCTATATTCTCCCTGTAGAATTCATTTCCAAAGTATGTCAGTCACTGATGGTTGTCCTTGTAGACAATTTTATCTAGGAGTGGCCATGTGTATCTCAGTTGAGGCCAGTAGGGTTAGAATGGAAGGTTGCTGTAGTGTCCCTGGTAAGGTTTGTCATCCTGTCAAGATGCCAGGTGTTGAGGTAGCCAATTAGGACAATGAGCCAAATGAAAGTAACAAACAAGGCTTTATTGATTTATTGCAACACAGCAAGCAAGAAGCAAAAAGTGGCACTGGCTCCCTAGTATTTCATCTCTAGTACTTTTCCCATGGAACAACACTTTGAAAGGGTGAGTGGATACATTGCAGATGGGGAAATATTTTATTGCTTAGGAGCCCTGAACAGAAGAATCCTGCCTTTTTATGGACCCAGGAGGCCAGGGAGAGGGAAAAGGGCTAGAGGTAGAAAAGCACTACGTCAGAGTGTAGAATACTACTTTAGCCAAGGTCCCTGATAAGGAGACCTCAGTGCAGATGTCTGGGAAGTGCCTCAGCCAAGGCCTCTGATAAAGAGGCCTCTGAATGGAAGTGCCAGGATGGGGAATAGAGATATGCATATTAGTATGACTGGCTTCAGAGAGGATGTCTCAGTCCTTGACTGCAACTCCTTCCAGAAAGTTGCAATGCACTCACTGTGTACCAAGTCTGGTATAGGGAGGGAAGCTTCCACCCATTAAGCCTGCCAGGGAAAGCCTGGAAATTGTGGTTGGGTCTGAATGGTCACTTGTAGGATTCTGGTTTAGAGATGGACTCCTCAATAAGTACCACCTCTTTTCTTTCTTCCTTCATTAAACTGAGATGGGACCTTATGATTGGAGTTGCAACAGGTAACCTGGGTCCATGAGGGAAATATCAAGGGAATTCAGAGGCTCTGGAGCTAACTAAACCGGAACTAACAACTGCATGATTCTGGACTTCCCCTTATGTGAGAAGAAATAAGTTACTAATATTTAAGTCACCATAGGCATGTTTTCTGCTCCATGTAGCCTAAAGTATTCCTGATGATATACCATTTAATCATATAGTGCTTTTTACTATTGTATAATTGATATGATCTAAATTATTATATATAGTTTCTGGTATCCAAAGGGACCAAAGTCAGCCATTCTTTCCCACCATACTGTTTCCTTGTAATCTTAGTGCAATTTAGAGTTGATGACAAGCATGTTTTGAAGCTATCTGTTTTGGTGTTTTTTCAGAGATAAGGTATGGAAGATGAAAGCTATAGGATTCTTAGTTTATTTCTTAGTGTTCAAGAAGAGTGAAATTGAACTAAACTCTTAACTTTAAAAACCATGATCAATTGCCTTGAAATGAAAAACTTTAGTCTGGATCCTAGTAAGTATCTCTGATTAAATAAAGAACAGATAAAGGTTATCTGCTTTTGGAATATTCAGCACTGCTCTCCATAATATGTTTAGATCTTTGTCTATTCATAATTCCTACTCCCTGGGAGTCAACAAATACCTAGAATCATACCTAGAATGATTATAATAAAAAATCTTTTCTGCTCCCTCTACATTTTCCCATTTAAATGTAGGCCAGTTTCCTTTTTGTTGAATGGCAAGTCTGGGTTTTTTAGGACAATATTTTGTAGGGGGAATATCAGGGCTTTAGGCACAGGTCTTGCCTTGTTGACCAACATTGTGTAAGTAAGCAGTTTGTGAATAAGTTCTTTGAGAACCTTGAAAATATTGATTTTATTGATCTTCCCTTGGCTTATGTACAGGAATTAGTTATGACCCACATGTATACTCCTAGCTACTGATACTTATATGGAACTTGTAGCTTGTCTCCTAACACCACTGCCAGAATCTATGTCATTAGACACAGTTTCTTGGCAGATTAGATAACTTCAAGGAAGACAAAATATGATATGTTTCAAATTTTCCTTTTTAATGTGTATCTTAATGACTTGTTATTATTCCTGAATGAGCCAAATTCGTGTTTCCTTGCTATAGAGAACAGACAGATAAGCACTTGCCTAAATGGTGATGACACAGTTTTATTTTCTTGAATAAAATAAAGCCTCCACAGACAAGGACCATATGATCTAATTGCTTTACTTTAAATAAGTGACTTCAAAACCTAAATCGTTAGTTTTGGCAGACAGCCTTTAGCATTTAATTGCTCAAGAACTAAAAATACTATACAGAAGTGTTAACTCTTTTACTTTTTATAGCTTGTATTTTACCTCTAGCTTATCTTGAAGGGGTCATCAGTAAATAACGTTGTCCGAAATTCTGTATTATATGGGAACTGTATTGACCGTATTAATGTGTGCTTGCATAGTTTTACAGGTTGAAATTATTACAGTATATTTTATAGCATAGAATAATTCTGCTAATGATAACAAGAGCTAAAATGTATTGAATGTTTGCTGTGCAAGGCAATGTGCCAAGCAATTATAAGCATTTTCTCCTGTAATTCTCACCACAACTTGAAAAGGTAGGTAGAACTTTTGAGTCTCTTATTATTATAAGTTATAGTAAACTCTGGACTGTTTAGACTAAAGAAAGCCTTATTCATATCTGTAAATATTATCTTGGCCCGTCTCCACATGGCAGATGGTGGGCTTCTCTCCAGGCTCCTGCCTGATGGGTAGGCTTCTTGAGTTTCAAAACAAAATGTTAATCCTACTCTTTACTCAGATGCACATAGCACATGATTCCACCCTTAACTAGCCACTTAGAATTAAGTGGACTTGAACTCTTGCCTGCCCAGTTGTTGCCAGAAGCTTGATTATAAGAAATATTGTTCATGAAAGAGCACCCAAAGGGCATGTGGCCTGTCTAGTATACACTTGCATTCTCTGTTGTCCAATATATGGTAGTATCTAGTCTCATGTGGCTATTTAAATCTAAATAAAACAAAGTAAAATAAAAAAACTCAGTTCTTCAGTTGCAGTACCCATATTTCAAGTGCTCAGTATCTATATGTGCCTAGTGGCTTCCAGATTGGACATCACAGATATAGAATATTTTGATCATAGTGGTCTACAGGACAGTGTTGCAATAGACAATTGTAGAGCTTCATATCTGGACTGCATTAAAAATTACTTTCATTGAATTGTGTTTTGATATCCTTATATTGGCCTGTATTGTAGCCTACTCCAATAATAATAGCTAGTGTTTACTGAATATTCATTCTTACATGTCAGATACTGTTTTAAGTACTTTTTATGAATCGACTAATTCTTAATTTCATGAAGTAGGCATTATTTTAATCAACTCCATTTTCTGCATAAGGGAGTGGAAGCTCAGAGAGGTTGAGACTTGCCTATGGTCGCCCTGATGGTAAAATAGTGGAGGTGAAATTTAAGTCCTGTAAGTTTGACTCAAACCCATGTTTATAACCACCACATCATGCTACTTCTGAAATCCCTATGAAACTGCTTTGAAATTATTCTCAGGGTATGAGGAGTAACTACATTACTTTTATGACACTGTTTTTGTATTCCTGCTCCTCCTGGCTATAGCTGTTTATTTTATTATTATTATTATAATGTCATAATACAATTCTGATGCTAACTACATGGAGTTGGCACAGACTCTACAAGTTAAGGGCACAGTCTCCCCTAAAAGACTGCCAACAATTAAAATGCCAGCCACAAATTCGGGTGTCCCCAGACCACCTGCACTTCTGACCAACTGGCTACAAATTCAGGCATTACTATTAATCCAGGACTAGCTAAATGAAGAGACACAAAGGGTGATGGCTGGGAGGGTCTTGGATATCGAACTTCCATTATTTATTTAACTTAAATAAATTAAAAACAAAATAAAATTTCAGTTCTTCATATATAATACCCAGATTTCAAGTGCTCACTATCTACATATGCCTAGTAGCTTCCATATTGGACATCACAGATATAGAACATTATGATCATTGCAGAAATGATTATTGGACAGTGCTGCAATAGACAATTATATGGCTTCATATCTGGACTGCATTTAAAAATCTTTAATTGAATTATGTTTTGACATGCTGATTTTGGCCTGGATTGAAGCCTATTCCAATAATAATAGCTAATGTGTATTAAATATTCTTACATGGCAGACATTGTTCTTACATGTCAGACTCTCCTTTTGGAAGCAGGGCCCATCATCCGCTTGACACTGTAAAGGTAAACTGAGGCTGGAGCCGAACTGGGAACGAAGACACAAGGCAAATGGCAGTGAGAATAGCCTTTATTAGGACTCGCAGGCTAGGTTCCTCTGTCCAAAGGTGCGGGCCGAGGAAGTCGCACTGAGGGAGGAGGGTAGGGGCTTTTTATAGCCCAAGAGGTAGGGAAGCTGGTTGTGCAAACAGGGCCTGGGGGTTCTTGAAACTACTAGGGCAGGAGTTGAGTAAGGGTTGAGGAAGGGGTCTTTGGAAACTGTCAACCGAAACTGCTGTTTACGAACATGTGGAATGCAGGTGAGCTGCAGGTCATGGGGGAGTGTGGTTGCCCAGCCAGAACTCTGACGCATGTAAGTCTGCGGGTTTGTACAACGGTGAAGGGAGTCTTTAACAAAAGGCCTGCTACACTGGGTAATGCCACCATGTTGGGTCTAGATCCTTGCCTAACAGACACATTGGTCTATCCACCAACCACGAAGCTTACCTGAGCCTTGACATCCAGAGTTTTTATTGGAGTTTCATTACAAAGGCATGATTAATTAAATTATTGGTTGCATGATTGAACTCAATCTTCAGCCTTCCTGGAGGTTGGCCTAACTCAAAGCCTCAACCATTTAATCTCCTGGTTAGTCTTTCTTTGACCCATCCTGAGTTATCTCATTCACATAAATCATGTATTATGCAAAGAACCTATCAAGAATAACAACGACACTTCTATCTCAGGAAATTCTAAGGATTTAGAAGTTATCTCCTAGGAACCAGGAACAAAACCAGACAAATTCTTTATTATACAATAGTATGTATTTTTTTAAGGTGGCCTCAAATCCTACTTGAAATAAGACAGAGGATTTATGTATGTTTGTGTGTGTATATATAAATAAAAATATAAACATTATAGCTTTATACTAGAGGACTATTAACCATTGTCATATGGATTTCTAGAACTAAAGGTTGCCTTAAAAATAGTTTGGCTTTATATTCTTATTTTATAAATGGAGAAATAGGCCAAGAGAAGGGAAGTGGCTCGCCTAGCTTCTTAGTGGCAGAGTTGGAACTGGATCTTTAGGACTTTAAAGCTTACATTTAATGCTCTTATCATCTTCATAGCCTCAAGCTCCTGCTATAACACTGATCATGAACTGACTATCTCATACTTTTCTCCCTGCTTTACTATGCCTAGAAACCTCAGGCCACTTTCAGGAGACAGCTGTGGTCCGATGGGCAAAACTCAGCCCAGACTGTATTTTTGTACCTCTTGCCTTTCACATATGCCATTCTCTCAGCCTCGAATGCCATTTTTATCCACTGGCTATTTCTTAATTGTTTTTAAATATACAAGCTAAACATCACCTCCTCTGTGAAGCCTTCCCTGATGTCAATTAAAATGCCATTCTTCTCACAGAATTAATCTCTATTTCCTCTGTGTTATGACATTATTTAGAATATGCCTCTACCTCAGCAGTAATTATCACACTGTATTGTAATTCTTTTTCACCTTGTCGAATAGACATTTCAAACCTTAACAGAATTCTTGATTCACTCTTATTACCAATAAATCTGTTCCTCTTTTTGTCTTTCCTATCCTGATATAGCATTATTACTGACCCAGATGCTCAATCCAAAAATCTAGAAATCATCTTGCTTTCTCTCTTGTCCTCATCTTACACATCTAATTAACACCAAGTCCTTTGATTCTCCAGCCTAAATATATCCCAAAGCTTTCATCTCTCACTGCCTACCCAGTCTACCTGCCTCTACTCCTGCTTTCTTTCAGTTCATTCTCCATGCAGTAGCCTGAATTCTTCTTTCAATATATAAAACAGATTATGTCACTTCTAGGTAAAAATCTTCCATTGGTTTCTCCTTTCAGTGAAATTAAATCTAAACTTTTTATCGTGGCTGGCAAGGACCTACATGATGTAACCTCTTACTCCTTCATTTGGTACCAGGCTTGCTAGACTTTGCCTAAATTTCTTCCTTAAACACACTTCGTTTGTTTCTTTATCAAAGCTGCACCAAAGCGTGGCTTGCTCTGTGAGTATGGTGGGAAGAAAAAGATTTGCCCTCTCTCCAACCTGCATATTCTCCTTAACTTTCCTCAAAGCCACTCTACATGAACATAAAATCCAAGTAAAAACAGTTGGCTTGCTATACAAAGGCAGCCTCAAGATGAGTTTCCTGGTCCCTCCCTTCCAACCAGATTGCTGCCAGAATGTCCAGGCTTTATTCTTTACCAGACTTGGTTAAAATGTCATCTCCTCAGAGAGGCCTTCCTTGATCCATGATAGCACCCTCCCAACTCTGTGATCCCACTTTGTTTTTAGAGTTGGTAGGACTCAATAAATTGTCTTGTTTGTCTGTTTGCCTACTGTCTGGCTTCATTAGAATGCACACTCCTCAATAGCAGGAACCTGGTGTGTTTTGTTTATTCCTTATTTTCTAGCACCCCAGTTGTAGTGGGGACACAGTAGACCCTCAATATGTAGTTTTCAAGTGAATGAATACCCATCTGTAATCTTCAGTAGGCTGTGAACTCCCTGAAAGCAGGCATGGTGGCTTATTTTTTGGTATCCCCAGTGCTTAGTACAGGGTAGGAAGTCAGTAAAAATTCATTGAGTAATATTGAATTAAATTTGTCCTGTACGATAGTCTATGTGACCTTGGGAAAGTTCCTTAATCTCTTTGGACCTCATTTATAATACCTGTTTCTTAGGGTTGTTGTCAGGATGAAAGGTGATCAATGGATACAGAGTTCTACAAATGTAGGGAATCAGTATTGTTATCATTGGTCACTTTTCTGCTAAACAGGCCCACAGAGCTCATATTAATAATGCATTCCTCAGTCATGCCAAAGGTACTTCTTCTTGGCCTTCATAGGACTGAGATGCCCCATATGATAAGTTCTCAAGAGGTTGAAAGGATGTTATAATAATTCTTTTGCTTCTGTACTCTTTGTAGTAATGGAAGCCTACTTGGTAATGGGGAGCTGCCTACAGACACGTTGCTGTTGCCAACACATGGTTCTTATTTCCCCTGTGCTTCCCTAGTGTTTCCATTAGCTATGTAATATAGTTTTCACCAGCTAAATGATTAGCGTCCAGCTGTTCCTGTGTTAATGCTTGTGTTCAGTTCATTTAAAAAAAAAAAAAACTCATGATAAGTATTCTTAGTTCATTTAAAAACTGTTTAAAGCTCAGAGAATACTGTTTCTTAATTTTTTTTACAAAAGGAATCATTCAGCTCAGGGAATTTTTTTCTATGGCAAAACTAAAAATCTTTATAGATATCAATGGTTATTTGGAAAAGTTAAATTGGAGTCAATTCACTGATGTTGTTAAGCACAACAGCTACTGGAGCTATATTTAAAAATGCGTTTCTAAGTGGAGGGCGAGGAAAATTGATTTTGCAGATGCTCAGATGAAAGCAGTCACTTTACATGTGGCAGAAAAGGCAGTATGAGCTAATCTGTTGGAGAAAGATTTTAGACCAGCAAAAGAATAGGCACATAGTCAGGGGTCGTAGGGCTGGAAATGTGAAAGGTGTCATCACTGATCCAAAGGGTACAGAGGATTTGGGGGAGCAGGAGGAGATGGTGCCAGCCCAGGTGAGGTTGGATCGTTTACTTTTAGCTTTATCCTCCTTCCTTTAGTTCTTCAAAATCTTGAGTCTTTAATCTAGGATCCTCTTGTTCTCTTGCCCTACTTTTTATATTTTAACTTTCCCCACCGTTTGCCTCGTCACAGCATCTATATCCTCTCACCTAACCCGTCGGCAGTCTCTTAGCTGAACTGAAACCCTATTTAGCAGGTATTGAATGGGTAAAGTATGATGTTGTTCAGGTATCATGTTTGTACATTTATCAGGAATCTTCTAGGAAAATTATTGCTGACCCCAAAATAACTATGACTATGAACTTGGATTTTAGACACTTTAATTTAATTAACATGGCTGTCTTTTAAAAATTTCCCTGGAATCACTTAAAGGCATTCACCAACTCTATCATAATGGACAAAGTTAGCCTTGAATTGGACCACTGGGTAGTGAATTGTGGGTGATAGTGAAATGCGGAAGTCTACTGGTGTGGAGTATTCAGGGTCCTCTCCCAATTTTGGACCCCTCCCCCCAAATAGGCTTTCCTGTTCTGTCCTGAGCCAGGAGATACAAATACAACAAATCCCCAGCTTATTATATTAAGATAATATTACTGATAGATTAATGTTTTGGACTTGATGTATAAGCAACTAGTTTATATCATTTTACCATGTTCTGATTTAACAGAACTGATTGACTTGACCGAATCACTTATGTATCTTAAACTCATAGAATAGGAACTAGAATCCATGTGAAATTGTTTTTGTAGGTCAAAATGGTGAAATATTGAGAATTTTTTACAGTTAAACCTAATAACAATAGCTAGTAACTAAGATTTATTACATATAACATATATTAATTATAGTGTTTACTCAAATTAATATAAGCAAAGCACTTATGATAGCCCTTGGCATAATAGGGATACCATGTACAAGGCACTATTGAAAATGTTTTACATGGATGATCTCACTTAATTCTCACACTTTTTGAGGTAATTGTTTCTATTATCCCCATTTTATAGACAAGGAAAATGAGGCTCACAGAGGTTAAGCAAATCACCCACGGTAAAACAGCACTAAAAGATGAGCCAAGATAAGACCCTGAGTGGTTTGTCTCCCAGCTGCACTCTTAGACACTAGGCTGCACTGCCTTATATAGTCCCAGGCCATGTCTGTTGCCACCTCATTAAACTCATGTTTTGTGGAAAACCTAGTGCCCAGAGTTCTGTCCTTGGTGAAGTTTTCTGGAGAGAGGGAACATGTGTATGAAAAGGTTTTTATCATGGATTGGGGTAAGTTAGGGCTGAATAGGTGGAACATGGAGGATTTTTAGGACAGTGAAAATATTCTGTATGATCCTTTAATGTTGGATACATGCCATCATATTAGACATTTTCCCAAACCCACAGAATGTATAATACCAAGAGTGAACCCTGCCTCCCGTAGTCCCAGCTACTCAGGAGGCTGAGGCAGGAGAATTGCTTGAACCTGGGAGGTAGAGGTTGCAGTGAGCCGACTACGCCACTGCACTCCAGCCTGGGCGACAGAGTGAGACTCTGTCTAAAAAAAAAAAAAAAAAAAAAAAGCATGAACCCTAATGTAAACTATGGACTTTGGGAGATCATGTATGATGTGTCTGTGTAGGTTCATCAGTTGTACACATGTACTACTCTGGTGAGGGATGTTGATAATGCGGGAAGCTAAGAGCACATGTGTAGGGGGTATATGAGAAATCTCTGTACTGTCCTTCTAATTTTGCTGTAAACCCAAAAGTGCTCTAAAAAAATTAAGTCTTTTTAAAAAAAGTTTTAACATGAGGGGTCAAAATCAATGTCATTACGAAATAGTAACATCGGGCTGTCACAATCAAGTGCATGTTAAGGTCCGGGTGTATGGTCAGAAAATACTGTTAAATTAAAAAAATTATTTTGGCAATATGAGGTCCAAAGGAAGTTTAAGATAAACCATCAGCTTAGGACACAATATTCAAAACTTAAAGAAGTTTACTAATCCATAGATTTCAATTATTATTGGTACACATATGCAAACATAGTCACTCCTCTACACACATGCTATTAACATACTACCTGTAGTTAGTGAGAATAGATGTAGGATTATTTATACTTGCTGCTCTGGAAACAACTTTGATTTTCCATTTATTGGGAAACCCTCAACAAAATTCTGTCTTCTTCAATTTTAATTCCTCAGTTTTGTTCATTTGTTCATTAAACACTGAACATCTGTATTGTGCCAGGCACTGGGAATTATATACCTGGGAATTACATACCACTAAACAAGACATAGTCCCTGACATTAAGAAGCCTACAGTCTTCTGAAGGAAAAAAAAATCAAATGTTTGGGCAAGAATTCAAATGTCTACACAAGACCTTGTCTCTAATTTTTTTTTTTTTTTTTTCAGAGACAGGGTCTCATTCTGTCACCCAGGCTGGGGTGTAGTGGCACAATAATAGCTCGCTGCAACCTCAAGCTCCCGTGCTCAAGCAATCCTCCCACCTTTGCCCCCTAGTAGCTGGGACTGCAGATACCTGACATTGTGCTGGCTAATATTTTTATTTTTTGTAGAGATGGAGTCTTGCTTTGTTGCCCAGGCTGGTTTCATACTCCTGGCTTCAAGCAGTCCTCCCACCTCAGCCTCTCAAAGTGCTGGGATTATAGGCATGAGCCATTGTGCCTGGCCTATAACTTAATTCTTTTGGCAGCTCAGAAGATTTATGGTCCACCATCCAATTGTATAGTCCCAACATACAAGGTCCTGAACATAGTGCATAACTAGTAATATGTTATGCTAGTAACGTATTGGTTTGTATGTGTTACGTAAAGGATGATTTTTAATAGATGTCTGATTTTGGGGTACATCTAAACTTTTTCTGGAACCAGGTAAAATTATATCAAAGGAACATAGAGAAGAAAGAGAAGATTGTGTCTCATTGCATCTTCATTGCTAACCTCATGAATATCTGGCATCACACAAAAGGACAATTGAACTTCTCACATTTTCTTTGAGAAGAAAATTTTAGTCAATATTTAAATAGTGAATTTGCATTTTACATGCAGGTTACCTTCTGTAGTTAGTATGCAAGCCAAAATTTGGGTATAATAAATATTGTTTATGAACACCAAATAAAATTGGTCATAGGGACAATTTTATTTTTCAGCACAAATGAACTGAGATTGGCTAAAGGAGAGTATATTAATGCATTATATTTCAGCTTCCTTTCACTCTAGGCCATATACTTACTGAGCGAAATGGTGGGCTGAATTGCCCTATTATTTAAATTATTTCTTACTGAGCAACATATATTTGAATTTGTGTAGGATTAAAGAGCATATTATGATAAGCCACTGTATGGGTTATGTCTTTACTCCTCCTTATATAATTATCTCCAGTGCAGCTCACCTCCCCCCATTACCATAGCAACCTACATGAGTAGAGTCTTAATGGAAAAATAGTAGGATTGAACCTCCAAATACAAACGTTATGCCCAATTTGGAGGTGTTGGCCTCCAGGTTCTGATTTTCTCCTTGTGGATCTTTGTATTTTGTGACATACAGCATCTGCCCATTAGCATGAGCCTCTAGGTTAATTCAGACCATCTTTATGTCTTGGTGCCAAGGATATAAACTCTCTATGTACAGTAAACATAGAACTTACAACACCTTGAGTATATTTAAAATTACTCTATCCCCAATGATGACTGGAATAGAAACACAATTGGTCATCTTGAAGGTACTGTCCGTAGGAAAGGGAAAGAATAAAGGATCTTAGGTCAAAGTGAGTTTGAGATATCCAAGGCAAGACATTTGCTTCTGGTACTTCCAGTGTGGCTCCATCTCAGAGCCATGAGACAATGCCCCTTTTTTATCCTGCCACTATAAGGAAGTTTTTCCATGGAGGAACATTCCTGAAAAAATAAGAACAAAAATATCCTTGTTCAAGACAGTATAATCTATCATTCCAGTAATTAACATGTACCTGCAGTTACCTATGTATATACAAACACTTTCCTTCTCTCTCTTTATTAATCTTTTATAAAATTATACTCTAACCCACTATTTCAGCATTTATTACAATTGATCTGTTAATTTATAATCATTATAAACATTGCAGTAAATCAACTGTGGCATCTCTTAATATCATTGTTTTGGGTTCCAAATATTAACTTTCAACTGCTATAGTTCTCATTAGTTTAACTTTGGAAGTGTGCTATCCCAGTTTAGAGAAAGGAAACATTTCTATCTGCTAGATCCAAGGCTTAGAACATTGTAGACTCTCAGATATCTGTTGAGGACAGAAAGCATGAAAGCATTCATAGTAGTTATTGGACTGGAGGAGGATAATGTATCTTACATTAAATAATTCAACGTCTCAGTTGTTAGATTCAAAAAAATAATGAAAAGTAAAATAAGTCTGTTATCATCTCCCGGAGCTGGAAAATCACTTTTCACCCACTGTTGGTTATTTTTGTGTACTAGCCAACATTTTGAACATACAGAAATCTTTCTCTATATTAATATGGGATTATATATGATGTTCAATCATCTCTTTGAAGCTTCAGTTATGGATTGTTCAGTAACCAAGAACTATGCCTCTGAAGCCTGCATACAGTATGATTTCTTTAGGGAAATTCACAGACATGAGAAGATAATGATATGTAAACAATCTTTACTTCTTGTCATGAAACCATAGTCTACTTCATAGGTCTAATTATCTCATAAAATTTTACCAACAAAATCTCCTTGTATATGAAATAGGATGACCATACCTAATTTTAAATCAGAGAGGAGTATACAGAGCATTTTGGACATCCTTTTAAAAGCATATGGAGGCCAGGTGTGGTGGCTCATGCCTGTAATCCTAGCTCTTTGGGAGGCCCAGGCAGGTGGATCACCTGAGATTGGGAGTTCAAGACCAGCCTGGCCAACATGGCAAAACCCCCGTCTCTACTAAAAATACAAAAATTAGCTGAGCATGGTGGCAGGTGCCTGTAATCTCAGCTATTCAAGAGGCTGGGGCAGGAGGATTGCTTGAACCCGGGAGGTGGAGGTTGCAGTGAGCTGAGATAACACCACTATACTCTAGCCCAGGCAACAGAGCAAGACTCTGTCTCAAAAAAAAAAAAAAAAAAAAAAAAAAATCCAGGGAAATTGTTTTCTGCAAATATATAGACAGATGGTATTTGATTTAATTAATTATGATCTGAATCTTAGATCATAAAACATTAAGTTGAAATGACCTTCAAGATCATTATGAGACCAAGTCTCTCACTCAGTGTAAGAATCGACTCTTTTACCTTTTCTCCTTTCTTTTTTTTTTTTTAATTTTATTTTTGAGACACAGTTTCACTTTGTTGCCCAGGCTGGAGTACAGTGGCATGATCTCGGCTCACTGCAACTTCCACCTCCCGGGTTCAAGTGATTCTCATACCTCAGCCTCTGGAATAGCTAGGATTATAGGCGCACACCACCATGCCTGCCTAAATTTTGTATTTTTAGTAGAGACAGAGTTTTGCCATGTTGGCCAGGTCTCAGATTCTTGACTTCAAGTGATCCACCCACCTCAGACTCCCAAAGTGCTGGGATTACTGGCATGAGCCACCACACTTGGACTCTTTTGCCTTTTTTCTTTATTTTTTATTTTTTTTTGAGACAGGGTCACATGCCATCACCCAGGCTGGAGGGCAGTGGCACGATTTCAACTTATTGCAACCTCCGCCTCCCAGGTTCAAACGATTCTCATACCTCAGCCTCCCGAGTAGGTGGGACTACAGGCATGTGCCACCATGCCTGGCTAATTTTTGTATTTTTTTAGAAGTAGAGATGGGGTTTCACCATGTTGGTCAGGATGGTCTTGAACTCCTGGCCTCAAGTGACCACCCAGCTCCCTAATTGTCATTTATCTTTAACGCCTCTTTTGATGGGCTATCACTACTTTTAAAGTAGCCCATTACCTTGTGAACCAACTTCCAGTTCTTTGTTTTAATTAATGAGAATCCTATTTCCTTTTAACCACTTTCCATTGGTTCTGCATATCCAAGAATCATATAGGCAGGCTTAAAGTGGATAAGAAAATCATACTGATACTGATTTTCAGTGTTTTTCAGTTTTTCCATGAATTGTTTTTGTCTTTAACATCATGAACTATTTTTTAGGTGTAGATCCTGCCAAAGAAGTGAGCCTGTAATGCTTTTCTCTGTAATTAGTTAACTCTCAAACTAAATTAGTTCTGAATCAGCAATCTGCAATAAATACATCAAAATTATTATCTGATGAGTGCTATCAATTTTACTCCTGTCTCCAAATTATTAGTCTCCTATTTGTTTACATTACAAATTCAGTAGGAGTAATTACATAATAAGAAAATGATACTGTCACTTTAAATAAACTGCTCAGCAACTATAACATCAGGTCTATAATTAAAGGCATCATTCACAGCTTCCAATTTTAATATATAAAGGAGAAGGACATGATTAAATTTCAGTGAATTTGCTTTTGTTTTAACTATATTTTTGTTTTATTTTAATCTAGATGTGGTGATATCAAAATGCCACAAATATTACTAAGCATTCTTAATTTTATACAATGGGGTTGTAGTAAATTAACTGTCCTTGCCTTTGACACCAAGCTTTTAGTTTCTAATTTGTTCCTTAGATATAAGCTCAATACTTGCTAGTACTTGGAATGGAACAGTTATCCTAGGCAATTCAGACAAGTTCCCACACCTATAAACTTTCTTATTCCCAGTTAGCCGATAGCAGAAAGTGTATAGTCACACATTAAACCCTCAAGCCAACTTCAGTGTCTACTGGGGCCCCGAGTCCAAGATAATTGGCTGGATTTTGTCTGTCTGAGGAATAATGGAAGGAGACCCATGACCTGAGCTGAGTGTCCAACTTACCCTCTTTCCCCATAGGTAAAACAGAATATAATCTACCTCTAGGATTATTGTTATGAGTGTCCCAGATTCAGGATGTGAGCCTGTTTTAACTCTAAAGCATAGTACTAATATTAACCATCATTACTCTCCCCTAGTGTAATCCCAAGTGTTCCAAAACTATGCCTGAAGTCCAATAAGATCTTCCCATTGTCCTGCCATCATGTCTGAAATTTGCATTATAAAAATCATGAGAAACCACAGCGAGAAAGGGAGAGAGAATGAACACCAGCATTTGGAGAACTGGAATGGAATACATAGCAGAACAAAGTCTATTGAATTATTCCAGCTCTTTGGGATCCTTAAGACTTCCTTTTCATTTAATGGAAGCATATGTCTGAAGTTCTACGTTTTACCCTCTGAACACAAGTTTCTTTTTTCCTTAAGGCAAAGGGGGAAGAAAAGAGGGGAAATAATATAATAATAAATATAATAAAAATATAAATAAATTATAATATAATTTATTAATAGATATTACTTGGAAGTTAGATTTATGATGCACAGATTACTGATTTACAGTGCTCTATAAATGCCAATAGAATAACCTAGGGGCTTTAACATATTTAGGAATAGGCATGATATTTTATTTTTGAGAGAATGACAATTCATTTGTCACTCTGAATTAATGTAGATAAACTCCATCTACCCCATGCTTACCCATACCCTGTATCATTATTTACACCTTGTATTAACTAAAACTTATAAAGCTCTGAAGATCTAGACTCTTGAATATGAATCTCTAGGGCAGCCTTTGAGATTTACAGGGCCCAGGGCAAGAATGTAAATAGAAGCTCTATCACAGTATGCCTTGTATTTCAAAGTTACAAATCAAGCTATAACAAACTATGAAATTATATATATTTTAGTCTCTCACATTAACAAATATTATAATGACTTGGAAGGCCAGGTTCTGGACTCTTCAGAGCTCAGTGCCAGAATGCAGTAGCAGAGACAGCCA
Organism: Papio anubis; assembly: GCF_008728515.1. Classification (NCBI taxonomy): domain Eukaryota; kingdom Metazoa; phylum Chordata; class Mammalia; order Primates; family Cercopithecidae; genus Papio; species Papio anubis. Next base: position 60,734,989 of record NC_044977.1, read on the forward strand.
ATCAGCAGCCTGTGTTCCCCAGACTCAGGTCCATGTAGTGCTATATGAGGCCCTCAAACACACATGCGTGTGATAAGTATGTCAGCCTGCACAGCCAGAGAATTCTGGGGTCCTGGGCTCTTGGAGCCAGGTCCAAGGCTAGGCTCATCCCTTTAGACCCTGAGACTATGTAAAATGTGGGTTCCAGGACAGGGGGCACTCTTGCCTGGGCATAAGGCAGGTACTGGGAACCTCAAAAAATCATGGCATTATAAAATTGGAAGGAAACATGGAACTCATTTGATCCAAGGCATTCATTTTACAAACAAAGCAACTGAGATACAGAGAAGTTTTGTGACTAGCCCAAGGTCAAACCCTGAACCAATGGCAGAGGTAAGAAGACTAGAGCTCAGATCTTCTTTTATTCTTTCCTCTCTGTCCAGCCTCTTTACGTAGACCGAAATCCCCAAGGAGATATATTTTTCTATTGCTTCTTCAGCTTCAGAATGTTTTTCAAACAGTCTTTTAAAAAAGAATGCTCCCTAGGGTAGCCAGTGATTTAAGCATCAAACCATAATCACTGAGCTGGCAGAGGGTTCATCCGGGTGTTGTACAAACCAGAAATGAGGAAGAAGGTAGAGGTGAGGAGGTGAAGGCTCCCCTGAGCAAAAGCTGTAATTGACAACAGAGCGAAGGAAAATATGAATTAAAAAATGTTCCCTTTACCAAACATAAGTCAGAGAACCACCCTCATGAGGAAGCACAATGGGAGATACCCTCGATGGCACACCAGTCTTTTCTTCCACTATTCTCTATGTGGAAAGAAATTCCTGTGACTGTCCATTTTCTGATATGGATAGCAATTACATAAAATATGTTTTTACTCTAGCTACTTGATTCGCTAACCCCCAGAGTTAACCAAATGTATTATTATTATTTTGGTTAGTAAATGAATTGGAAGCATGTTTTTCCTTGTGTTCTCAAAGAGAAGTGTATTTTAGTAGGAGAATTCTTACCAACCATGTGGGGTGGGGACTCTAAGTTTATTTGCTTATTTTTTGTTGAGACGGTCTCACTCTGTCACGAAGGCTGGAGTGCAGTGGAGTGATCTCAGCTCACTGTAACCTCAACCTGCCAGGCTGAGGTGATCTTTCCACCTCAGCCTCCCAAATACCTGGGACCATAGGAGTGTGCCGCTGTGCCTGGCTAATTTGTGTGTGTGTATGTGTGTGTGTGTGTGTGTGTTATGCTTTAAGTTCTAGGGTACATGTGCACAATGTTCAGGTTTGATGCATAGGTATACATGTGCCATGTTGGCTTGCTGCACCCATCAACTCATCACTTACATTAGGTATTTCTCCTAATACTGTCCCTCCCCCAGTCCCCCACCCCACAACAGGCCCTGGTGTGTGATGTGCTCTGCCCTGTGTCCAAGTGATCTCATTGTTCAATTCCCACCTATGAGTGAGAACATGTGGTGTTTGGTTTTCTGTCCTTGTGATAGTTTGCTGAGAATGATGGTTTCCAGTTTCATCCATGTCCCTGCAAAGGACATGAGCTCATCCTTTTTTATGGCTACATAGTATTCCATGGTGTATATGTGCCACATTTTCTTAATCCAGTCTATCACTGATGGACATTTGGGTTGATTCCAAGTCTTTGCTATTGTGAATAATGCTGCAATAAACATACATGTGCATGTGTCTTTATAGTAGCATGATTTATAATCCTTTGGGTATATACCCAGTAATGGGATGGCTGGGTCAAATTATAATTCTAGTTATAGATCCTTGAGTAATCGCCACCCTGTCTTCCACAATGGTTGAACTAATTTACACTCCCACCAACAGTGTAAAAGCATTCCTATTTCTTCACATCCTCTGCAGCACCTGTTGTTTCCTGACGTTTTAATGATTGCCATTCTAACTGGCATGAGATGGTATCTCATTGTGGTTTTGATTTGCATTTCTCTGATGACCAGTGATGATAAGCATTTTTTCATATGTCTGTTGGCTGCATAAATGTCTTCTTTTAAGAAGTGTCTGCTCATATCCTTTGCCCACTTTTCAATGGGGTTGTTTGTTGTTTTCTTGTAAATTTGTTTGAGTTCTTTGTAGATTTTGGGTATTAGCCCTTTGTCAGATGGGTAGATTGCAAAAATTTTCTCCCATTCTGTAGGTTGCCTGTTCACTCTGATGGTAGTTTCTTTTGCTGTGCAGAAGCTCTTTAGTTTAATTAGATTCCATTTGTCTATTTTGGCTTTTGTTGCCATTGCTTTTGGTGTTTTAGTCATGAAGTCCTTGCCCATGCCTATGTCCTGAATGGTATTGCCTAGGTTTTGGTTTTTTTCTTCTTGGGTTTTAGGTCTAACATTTAAGTCTTTGATCCATCTTGAATTAATTTGTGTATAAGATGTAAGGAAGGGATCCAGTTTCAGCTTTCTGCATATGACTAGCCAGTTTTCCCAACACCATTTATTAAATAGGGACTCCTTTCTCCCATTTCTTGTTTTTGTCAGGTTTGTCAAAGATCAGATGGTTGTAGATGTGCGGTGTTATTTCTGAGGCCTCTATTCTTTTTCATTGGTCTATATATCTGTTTTGGTACCAGTACCATGCTGTTTTGGTTACTGTAGCCTTGTAGTATAGTTTGAAGTCAGGTAGTGTGATGCCTCCAGCTTTGTTCTTTCGCTTAGGCTTGTCTTGGCAATGTGGGCTCCTTTTTGGATACATATGAACTTTAAAGTAGTTTTTTCCAATTCTGTGAAGAAAGTCATTGGTAGCTTGATGGGGATGGCATTGAATCTATAAATTACTTTGGGCAGTATGGCCCTTTTCATGATATTGATTCTTCCTGTCAATGAGCATAGGATATTCTTCCATTTGTTTCTGTCCTCTTTTATTTAATTCAGCAGTGGTTTGTAGTTCTCCTTGAAGAGGTCCTTCACATACTTTATAAGTTGGATTCCTAGGTATTTTATTCTCTTTGTAGCAATTGTGAATGGCAGTTCACTCACAGTTTGGCTATTTGTCTGCTAATGGTGTATAGGAATGCTTGTGATTTTCGCACGTTGATTTTGTATCCTGAGACTTTGCTGAAGTTGCTTATCAGCTTAAGGAGATTTTGGGCTGAGACGATGGGGTTTTCTAAATATACAATCATGTCATCTGCAACCAGGGACAATTTGACTTCCTCATTTCCTAATTGAATACCCTTTATTTCTTTCTTTTGCCTGATTGCACTGGCCAGAACTTCCAACACCATGTTAAATATGAGTGGTGAGAGAGGGCATCCCTGTCTTGTACCAGTTTTCAAAGGGAATGCTTCCAGTTTTTGCCCATTCAGTATGATATTGACTGTGGGTTTGTCATAAATAGCTCTTATTATTTTGAGATGTATTTCATCAATACCTAGTTAATTGAGAGTTTTTAGCATGAAGGGCTGTTGAATTATGTCGAAGGCCTTTTCTACATCTATTGAGATAATCATGTGGTTTTTGTCAATGGTTCTGTTTATGCGACGGATTACATTTATTGATTTGTGTATGTTGAACCAGCCTTGCATTCCAGGGATGAAGCCTACTTGATCATAGTGGATAAGCTTTTTGATGTGCTGCTGGATTCGGTTTGCCAGTATTTTATTGAGGATTTTCTCATCAATGTTCATCAGGGATATTGGTCAAAAATTCTCTTTTGTCTTTGTGTCTCTGCCAGACTTTGGTATCGGGATGATGTTGGCATCATAGAATGAGTTAGGGAGGATTCCCTCTTTTTCTATTGATTGTAATAGTTTCAGAAGGAATGGTACCAGCTCCTCTTAGTACCTCTGGTAGAATTTGGCTGTGAATCTGTCTGGTCCTGTACCTTTTTTGGTTGGTAGGCTATTAATTATTGCCTCAATTTCAGAGCCCATTATTGGTCTATTCACCTTCTTCCTGATTTAGTCTTGGGCAGGTGTATATGTCCAGGAATTTATGCATTTCTTCTAGATTTTCTAGTTTATTCACGTAGATGTGTTTATAGTGTTCTGTGATGGTAGTTTGTATTTCTGTGGGATTGGTGGTGATGTCCCCTTATCATTTTTAGTTTCCTCTATTTGATTCTTCTCTCTTTTCTTCTTTATTAGTCTTGCTAGTGGTCTATTAATTTTGTTGATCTTTTCAAAAAACCAGCTCCTGGATTCATTGATTTTTTTAAAATGGTTTTTTGTGTCTCTATCTCTTTCAGTTCTGACCTGATTTTAGTTATTTCTTGTCTTCTGCTACATTTTGAATTTGTTTGCTCTTGATTCTATAGTTCTTTTAATTGTGATGTTAGGGTGTCAATTTTAGATATTTCCTGCTTACTCTGGTGGACATTTAGTGCTATAAATTTACCTCTACCCACTGCTTTAAATGTGTCCCAGAGATTCTGGTATGTTGTGTCTTTGTTCTCATTGGTTTCAAAGAACATCTTTATTTCTGCCTTCATTTCGTTATTTACTCAGTAGTCATTGAGGAGCAAGTTGTTCAGTTTCCATGTAGTTGTGCAGTTTTGAGTGAGTTTCTTAATCCTGAGTTCTAATTTGATTGCACTGTGGTCTGAGAAATAGTTTGTTGTGATTTCTGTTCTTTTACATTTGCTGAGGAGTGTTTTACTTCCAATTATGTGGTCAATTTTAGAATAAGCGTGGTGTGGTACTGGAAAGCATATATATTCTGTTGATTTGGTGTGGAGAGTTCTGTAGATGTCTATTAGATTGGCTTGTTGCAGAGGTGAGTTCAGGTCCTGGATATCCTTGTTAACCTTCTGTCTTGTTGATATATCTAATATTGACAGTGGGGTGTTAAAGTCTCCCATTATTTTTGCGTGGGAGTCTAAGTCTCTTTGTAGATCTCTAAGGACTTGCTTTATGAATCTGGGTGCTCCTATATTGGGTGCATATATATTTAGGATAATTAGCTCTTCATGTTGAATTGATCCCTTTACCATTATGTAATGGCATTTTTCATCTCTTTTGATCTTTGTTGGTTTAAAGTCTGTTTTATCAGAGGCTAGGATTGCAACTACTGCTCTTTTTTTGCTTTCCATTTGCTTGGTAGATTTTCCTCCATTCTGTTATTTTGAGCCTATGTGTGTCTTTGAACATGAGGTGGGTCTCCTGAATACAGCACACTGATGGGTCTTGAGTCTTTATCCAATTTGCCAGTTTGTGTCTTTTAACTGAGGCATTTAGGCCATTTACATTTAAGTTAATATTGTTATGTGTGAATTTGATCCTGTCATTATGAAGTTCGCTGGTTATTTTGCACATTAATTGATGCAGTTTCTTCATAGTATCAATGGTCTTTACAATTTGGCCTGTTTTTCAGCGGCTGGTACCAGTTGTTCCTTTCCATGTTTAGTGCTTCCTTCAGGAGCTCTTGTAAGGCAGGCCTGGTGGTGACAAAATCTCTAAGCATTTGCTTGTCTGTGAAGTGAAGGATTTTATTTCTGCTTCACTTATGAAGCTCAGTTTGACTGGATATGAAATTCTGGGTTGAAAATTCTTTTCTTTGATAATGTCGAATATTTGCCCCCACTCTCTTCTGGCTTGTAGGGTTTCTGCAGAGAGATTTGCTGTTAGTCTGATGGGCTTCTCTTTGTGGGTAACTCAACCTTTCTCTCTGGCTGCCCTTAACACTTTTTCCTTCATTTCAACCTTGGTGAATCTGATGATTGTATGTCTTGGGGTTGCACTTCTTGAGGACTATCTTTGTGGTGTTCTTTGTATTTCCTGTGTTCTTTGTATTTCCTGAATTTGAACGTTGGCCTGCCTTGCTAGGTTGGGGAAGTTCTCCTGGATAATATCCTGAAGAGTATTTTCCAACTTAGTTCCATTTTCCTCATCACTTTCAGGTACACCAATCAAATGTAGATTTGGTCTTTTCACATAGTCCCATATTTCTTGGAAGATTTGTGTGTTTCTTTTTAATCTTTTTTCTCTAACCTTGTTTTCTAGCTTTATTTCATGAATTTGATCTTCAATCACTGATATCCTTTCTTCCATTTGATCAAATCAGCTATTGAAGCTTGTGCATGCATCACGAAGTTCTCATGCTATGATTTTCGGCTCCATCAGGTCATTTAAGGTCTTCTAGTTAGCCATTTATCTAATATTTTTTCAAGGTTTTTATCTTCCTTGTGATGGGTTTGAACATTCTCCTTTAGCTTGAAGAAGTTTGTTATTACCGACCTTCTGAAGCCTGCTTCTGTCAGCCTGTCAAAGTCATTCTCTGTCCAGCTTTTTCTGCTGCTGGCTAGGAGCTGCGATCCTTTGGAGGAGAAGAGGAGCTTTAATTTTTAGAATTTTCAGCTTTTCTGCTCTGGTTTCTCCCCATCTTTGTGGTTCTATGTACCTTTGGTCTTTGATGTTGGTGAGCTACAGATGGAGTTTTGGTGTAGATGACCTTTTTGTTGATGTTGATGCTATTCCTTTCTATTTGTTAGTTTTCCTTCTAACAGTCAGATCCCTCAGCTGCAGGTCTGTTGGAGTTTGCTGGAGTTACATTCCAGACCCTGTTTGCCTGGGTATCGCCAGCAGAGGCAGCAGAACAGCAAATATTGCTGCCTGATCCTTCCTCTGGAATCTTCGTCTCAGAGGGGCAGCTGCCTATATGAGGTGTCTGTTGGCCCCTACTGGGAGGTGCCTTCCAGTTAGGCTACATGGGGATCAGGGGCCCACTTGAGGAGGCAGTCTGTCCATTCTCAGAGCTCAAACGCCGTGCTAGGAGAACCACTGCTCTCTTCAGAGCTGTCAGACAGGAACGTTTATGTCTGCAGAAGTGTCTGCTGCCTTTTGTTCAGCTATGCCTTGCCCACAGAGGTGGAGTCTAGAGGCATTAGGCCTTGTTGAGCTGTGTTGGGCTCCTCCCAGTTCAAGCTTCCTGGCTGCTTTGTTTACCTACTCAAGCCTCAGCAATGGCAGACACCCCTCCCCCAGCCAGGCTGCCATCTGGCAGATCAATCTCAGACTGCTGCGCTAGCAGTGACCAAGGCTCCCTGGGCATGGGAGCCACCGAACCAGGGATGGGAGAGAATCACCTTGTCTGCTGGTTGCTAAGACCTTGGAAACAGCACAGTATTTGAGCGGGAGTGTCCCATTTTTCCAGGTAGTCTGTCACGGCTTCCCTTGGCTAGGAAAGGGAAATCCCCCAACCCCTTGTGCTTCCTGGGTGAGGGAACGCCCTGTCCTGCTTCGGCTTGCCCTCAGTGGGCTGCACCCACTGTCCAACCAGTCCCAGTGAGATGAACCATGTACCTCAGCGGAAATACATCAATCACCCATCTTCTGCGTCAATCTCACTGGGAGCTGCAGATCAGAGCTGTTCCTATTCAGCCATCTTGGAACCCCCCCCCCCCCCGGCCCCGTGTGTGTGTGTGTGTGTGTGTGTGTGTGTGTGTGTGTGTGTTTAGTAGAGATGGGGTTTCACCATGTTGCCCAGGCTGGTTTTGAACTCCTGAGCTCAAGTGATTTGCCTGCCTTGGCCTCCTAAAGTGTTGGGATTACAGGCGTGAGCCACCGTGCCTGGTTGGATTCCAAGTTTAATTTCCAAACTGGGTAACCATAATTTAATCCTAGCTAATACTAGGTAATTACATGTCTCTGGGTAAGTCACAATTTCTCATTAATAGAGTAAGGGAGTTTGGCTATATATCATAGAGATTAAGAGAATGGGCTTTGAAACTTACTCTTTTATTACTTAATTAATTTATTTATTTTACTTTAAGTTCTGCGATACATGTGCAGAACCTGCAGGTTTGTTACATATGTATACACCTGCCATGGTGGTTTGCTGCACCCATCAACCTGTCACTTGCATTAGGTATTTCTCCTAATGTTATCCCTCCCCTAGTCCCCCACCCACTGACAGGCCCCGGTGTGTGACGTTCCCCTCCCTGTTTCCATGTGTTCTCATTGTTCAACTCCCACTTATGAGTAAGAACATGCAGTGTTTGGTTTTCTGTTCCTGTGTTAGTTTGCTGAAAATGATGGTTTCCAGCTTCATCCATGTCCCTGCAAAGGACATGAATTCATCCTTTTTTATGGCTGCATAGTATTCCATGGTGTATATGTGCCACATTTTTTTAATCCAGGCTATCATTGATGGGCATTTGGGTTGGTTCCAAGTCTTTGCTATTGTGAATAGTGCTGCAAGAAACATACGTATGCATGTGTCTTTATATAAGAATGATTTACAATCTTTTGGGTATATACCCATTAGTGGGATTGCTGGGTCAAATGGTATTTCTGGTTCTAGATTCTTGAGGAATTGCCACACTGTCTTCCACAATGGTTGAACTAATTTACATTCCCACCAGCAGTGTAAAAGTGTTCCTGTTTCTCTACATCCTCTCCAGCATCTGTTGTTTCCTGACTTTTTAATGATCGCCATTCTATCTGGCATGAGATGGTATCTCATTGTAGTTTTGATTTGCATTTCTCTAATGACCAGTGATGTGACTTCAAAGATAGTACAAGGCCACAGTAACCAAAACAGTGTGGTACTGGTGTCAAAACAGATATATAGACCAGTGGAACAGAAGAGAGGCCTCAGAAATAATGCCACACATCTACAACCATCTGATCTTTGACAAATCTGACGATAATAAGCAATGTGGAAAGGAGTCCCTATTTAATAAATGGTGCTGGGAAAACTGGCTAGCCATATGCAGGAAACTGAAACTGGACCCCCTCCTTACACCTTATACAAAAATTAACTCAAGATGAATTAAAGACCTAAACTAAGACCTAAAATGATAAAAACCCTAGAAGAAAACCTAGGTAATACCATTCAGGACATAGGCATGGGCAAAGACTTCATGACTAAAATGCCAAAAGCAATGGCAATGAAAGCCAAAATTGGCAAATGGGATCTAATTAAACTAAAGAACACAGCAAAAGAAACTGTCATCAGGGTGAACAGGCAACCTACAGAATGGGAGAAAATTTTTGAAATCTGTCAAAGGGCTAATATCTGGAATCTACAAGGAAGTTAAACAAATTGACATGAAAATTAAAAAAAACACATCAAAAAGTGGGCAAAGGATATGAACAGACACTTCTCAAAAGAAGACATTTTTGCAGCCAACAAGCATATGAAACGTATTCTCAGATGTGTGACCTTAGGCAAGTAACTTAACCCCATCTGAACCTCACTTTTCTCATCTACAAAGCAGAGCTAATAATCTTGTCTTTCTCATAGAGCTGCTGTGAAGATTTAAATGAGTTGATAAGAAAAGTTCTCAGAAGAATGCCTGGGATTCAAAAAGTGTGCTACTATTATCAGCTGGATTTTAGGTCCTAGTTTTTAGTGAATACCTGGAAAGCACATTTTTAAAGTTTATAGACATTAAAAACTCAACGTGTCTAAAATCAAGCTTATCATATTTCCTGCACGTCTCTCCTTGTATTTTTAATTGTGGGTCTGACACCACTATTCACTCAGTTTCCCCAAAACAGAAATCTGGGAATCATCTTTAATAACTCTTTCCCTTTGTCTGCAAAGTCCAATCAACTTCTATGTATTGCTAATTGAATTTTCTAAATATTTAAAGTCAGATCAAGATTTCATTTAAGTATTTTTCATTCCATCCCCCTACTTGCATTGGCTACTGTCTTATTTGAAGTCTGTTTCCTACAGAAACTTTCTAACCAGTCTCTCTGCCTCATTTCTTGCCACATTCAACCCGTCATATTGCCTTCAATGTGATCTTTCTAAAACATACATTTGATAACATCACTTCTTAAAAGTGATTTAAAGGTGCCTCAAAGGGTAGAGTGTGCTTTCCTCTGACTGGCACAGAAGGATATCATGGATGAACCACTGTCTCATTCCTCTCTACACCTTCTGGTACCTGATGTTTCAGGTATATGGAAGAACTTGCTCTATCCTGAACTTAGCTTGTGATTTTTCTTACCTCTGAACATGCTGTTCCTGTGTGTAGCACGTGCTTCCCAGCCTACGGCTCTATCTCCTCCCCACCTCACAAGTGCATTTATCTGGAACATCAGTCATTCTTCAAAACTTGCTGTCAGTGTGAAGCCTTTTGGGCCAGGGCAATGTTGAGTACTGCCTCTTTGTGCTTCCATATCAGAGGGTTATCTATTTTCTCATCTACATTCAGATTCTCCTAAGAATAGAGACGCTTGTATTTCAGTGCCCAGGCAAGTAAACAATAAAAAATATTAATTTATTTTTGACATAATTTTCTGGTCTAATTTAGATGTAATCATTTGGCCAGATTATTCAGATGACCCTTGGGTTTGTTTGGCCCATGTAGAAACATCTGTGAAACTCAAGTCTAACTATCACCTAACCAACATCTCAAAAAGTTAATTTACCCTTTCCTTTTTGATTTATCTCCTGTTCTGGAGAGCTACTTATAGACTCATGTGTGCTGACGAACATATTTTGTCAAACGCATGATGAGGGGATTTCCTTGTATTCGAGAATCCTGGAATAGATTGCAGAGCATCTGCAATACTTCTTGCTGCTGATGGTGGCAAAATCCTTAGTAGTTAGCAAAATTCTGCATGATGGGGGTGAAAAACTGTTGTAAGGAGTAAGGTGTTTATTCAGCAATAGTTGAATATAAAGTATCCTCTCTCTCCTTAAGGGCACTGAATAATTCTTTTTAACAAAATTTGAATTAGAGATTGAGATTCTGTTGAAGTCTTCATGTTAGAGTCTCAACAGTATTCTTCTGATGCGAATGCAGAGTTTGGGTGAATGGCGTAGAGTACTACATTGCCACATTCTTCAAACTTTTTCAATTTTTCCAACTTATAAAAATGTTGACATGTAGTTCATGCAACAGTGCCTGACTTCATCTGCTTCTGGGTTTATTTCTCCTACAAACCATGAAGAGAAAGCTGGCTATTCTCCTTTTTATACTATATATATGGTATAAGGAATGAATCAAAGTTCATTTTTTTTGTTGTTGTTAATGGATAGCCACATGTTCCATCAACATTTGTTGAAAAAGCAATTCTTTTTGTTCCCTGAATTATCTTTTCACCTTTGTCAAAGTTTAGTTTACTATAGATGTGATGGTTAATCCCAGACTCTCTACTCTGTTTCATTGATCTGTTGTCTGTTATTGTGACAATACTACACTGTCTTGATTACTGTTGCTTACTAGTAAGTTTTAAATCAGTAGGGCAAATCTTCCAACTGTGTTCATTTTTCAAAATCAAATGCAATTTTAAAATTAACCGCCCTTCCTTATTCCCCACTCCTGTCTTACATCATGCTTAAATTGGTGCATTGGTCAGCATAAACTTAAAGCAGTGATTCTCAAAGTGTGGCCATTGGAACTTAGAAATACAAATGCTCAGGCCCTACACCCAGATATTTTGAATCAGAAAATCTAGGGCACTCAGCAATCTGAATTTTAACAACGCCTCCAGGTGATTTTGGTACCCACTAAAGTTTGAGAGCCATTAATATAGATCATGTTTCTACTCTAGGGTTCAGCCAACTTTTTATGTAACAAGCCAGATAGTAAATATTTTAGGCTTTGCAGGCCCTGTGGTCTCTGTAAAGATGACTTCACTTTACTGTTGTAGCACAAAAACAGCCGTAGACAATATGTAAATCAATGAGCATACTGTGTTCCAATGAACTTTACAAAAACAGGTGGAGTGGTGGGCAGATTTGGTCTGCAGGCCATAGTTTGCCAACCCCTGTTGTATTCCATTCTCACCTCTCCCACATCTAAATACTTGGCATTTGTCTCATTCTTTTTGGAAATCCATGTTCTACATCATTTTAGAATCTCTTTAATTTAGAACCTTTTAATTTAAAACCTCTTAAGGAAAACTATCTTGCTGAGTAGTTCTTTTAACAGGTCTTTTCCAGTGCTGAAATTTGATAGTTCATCTCACTCCATCTTATCCTTAATGCCTGCTACTATATCTCTACTGTTTATTTGAAAAGCAGACAGTTTGTCATTTAGCCTGGCATTTGCATGAGCATGCCATCGAGCATGCCATTTGCACAAGCCCTACATTATGGCCATATGCTATAGGAGCTTTTAAATCACTGCAGATCGCCAGCCTCAAATGGGGTCTTGGTAATGGTGATTGCATTAGTTTGCTACAGCTTCAGTAAAAAGGTACCCAAACTGGTTAAAACAAAAGAGATTCATCTCATAGTTCTGGAGGCTAGAAGTCTGAAATATAGGTCTCTGCAAGGCCATGCTTCTTCTAAAGGCTCTAGGGGATCCTTTTTTCCTCTGGGATTCTGGTGTTGTTGGCAATCCTTGGTGTTCTTTGTCTTGTAGATGCCTCATTCCAGTCACATGGCCTGTTTTCTCTGTGTCTTCACATTGTTTTTTCTCTGTCGTTGTGTCCAAATTTCCCCTTTCTATAAAGATACTAGTCATATTGGATAAGGAGTCACTCTAATGACTTCATCTTAACTTGATCATTGTTAACTTCTATTTCTGTAAAGTCAGATTCACAGGTACTGGGGATTAGGACTTCAACATTTTATTGAGGAACACAATTTAACCTATAATAGTGATTAAGGTGGAAACTGAAGTTTAATAGAAGCTGTTCCAGATAGAATCTTCACATGTGAATTTGCCGGCATTATCTATTAGAATGTGATATTTACCTCTGGGAAAGCTGCATAGAGACATCTTTGCCTTACTTCAGGAAAAGAGACAACAATTACAGTTTTCTATCTATTTTTTTTCCCAAGAGAGAAAAATATTATGACTTGTACAGCAGATGTTAGAAGGGACTCAAGCTATCAGCAGGGGTTTAACCAATACGTTCCTGGAATAATACCTAACATGGTTGCTGAATATAGCTTGTGCTTAATTAGTGGAAGAAGTGTCTAGAGTTTAGATGGAAATTGACATTCATTCAGTTATATCAACTGTAACCACTATTTGTTAAGCTCTTATTGTGTGTTCAGCACTGTGCTAAGCACTTCACATGTATCTCGTGAAATCCTCGTCACAATACTGGGTAATATAACGTCTCCTCTTTACAGATGAATCTTAGAGAGATGAAGTATGAAATGACTTGCTCATTACCAGAAAGTGGCAAAAAAGAGATTTTACCCAAAGTAGCTTGAGAACTCATTAAAAAAAACTTTTTAAACTGAAATGTAATATGTACACAGAAAAGTATACATATTGTAAGTAAAGAGGAAGCCCATGTTTTTAACCACTGTGCTAATTTTATCCCACTCTGAAATTCATTTGCATAAAACATTTATTAAACTACATAATAATTTAGTGATTAGTGATTTGAAGACCACCCTTGCTTCTGAGCAGAGCTGGAGTTGGAGAGGGCAGATCTCTTCATCTGTCATCACATTATTAAAGGCTCAGAACTCAAGGCTAAAGAGTTTTATATTTATCTTTGGGAAATCTATGTCATCGAAAGTTTTTAGGCAGGGTAGAGACACAATTAAATTGAAATTTGGGATATGTTTTTGGGCAGGTCGAATCAGTAACAAATGTAGATTTTGTTCACTAGTTCAAAAGTGTACTCCTTAAGATTCAGACCACACGGGGGTTGTAATCATATTTGGAAAGAGAAGAGTTCTTTAATTCCTATTAACAATTACCTAGTTCTGACTGAAGGGATATAATGTGCCATACTGTAAACTCCCTGAAAATAGAGGCTCTGTATTGGGTAATGGTCACTGCCAAGTGCCCAAGAGAGTTTTAAACTTTTATGAGCACAATAAATATGCATGTATAAGACTCTGGACAGAACTGGACAAGAGTATGGCTATCATTGGAATACTGTACTTCATGCTTGGCTTTCCAAGAACCAAGTGACAAAGAGATGCCTGCTCTATCTTCCCCCTGTATCTAAGAAGTAGTTACCAAGAGATGTATTACCTCATCATTCTCAGATAAATATAAGTCAAATCCTAGAGCTTGCTTCTTTGACCTTTCTGCTGTGCTCCTTGCAGAAGAAATAGGCAGGGTGTATTGTCTGAGTTGCCACTGCTACTGACAGGTGAAGCAACTGGACTTCCTGGATCACTGGGGACTTAGAGAACTTTTCTGTCTTACAAGGGGATTGTAAAATACACCAATCAGCACTCTGTAGCTAGCAAGAGGTTTGTAAAATGTGCTAATCAGCACTATGTAAAAACACACAAATCAGTGCTCTGTAGCCAGCAAGAGGTTTGTAAAATGTATCATTCAGTGCTCTGCAAAATGGACCAATCAGCACTCTGTAAAATGGACCAATCAGCGCTTTGTAAAATGGACCAATCAGCAGGAGTCTAAGAGTAGCCAATCGCAGGGAGGATTGAAAAAAGAGCATTCTGATACGACAGAAACAGGACATGGGAGGGGACAAATAAGAGACTAAAAGCTGGCCACCCCAGCCAGCAGTGGCAACCCGCTTAGGTCCCCTTCCACTCTGTGGAAGCTTTGTTCTTTCGGTCTTCACAATAAATGTTGCTGCTGCTCACTCTTTGGGTTCATGCCACCTTTAAGAGCTGTAACACTGCGCAGGTCCGCGGCTTCATTCTTGAAGTCAGCGAGACCATGAACTCACTGGAAGGAACCAGCTCCAGACAGATCTTAGGGTCTCATCTGGGATATCACCACGTGGTGAGTACTGTCGGACCCCTTTCACTTGCTATTCTGTCCTGTTTTTCCTTAGAGTAAGGAGGCTAAACACCGGACACCTGTTGGCCAGTTAAAAGTGACTAGTGCGGCCATGGGACTAAAGACACCAGTGTCAGGCTTTCTGGGAAAGAACTCTCTAACAACTCCTGACTCTTCAGAGTTGGGATCATTGGTTTGCCTGGAACCAGCTTTTGCTTTTCCTGTACTTCCGGGCTGAGCCGAGAGTCAACAGAGAGGAAAGCTATTCAGCTCTGGGGTCCCGACAAAATGTTGGTTGACCCTGCAGTCATGAGCAGAACTCTCAAAGTTATGTTGCCCAAGTGAGACTCGCCCATCTATCCTACCTATCCTGACCCTTTCCTCCTGGGTCCTAATGCCTGTCTGACAAACTTCCTTCCGCCTCTCTCCTCCGAGGCTAGTCCTGCTTCTAAAACCACTTGCTGTCTCTGGTGCTATTCTAGTTTATCCAGTAAGAATGATTTCTAGTATAAATTTCTGGACTCTGTTCCCTTCTTTAGGCACCTTGTCTGACCAATTAGAAAGACATAATTTTTGCCCAAAGTCCTGTTGCAGGGGACTATCTGGAATTTTAGGATCCCTTCTCAGACTAGTAGGCCTAACGAAGGCTATTCCTGAAGCTAGGATATGGGAAGCCTCAGAAGTTATATCCTTCCTATTCATATGTTGAGAAGTGCAGACAAAAGGCATCACTCTTCCAACCCTGGAGATCCCTTCCCTCCCTCAGGGTATGGCCCTCTACTCCATTTTGAGGCATATCATCTTTATAGGACAAGGGTAAGGTCCCAATACTAACAGGGGAAAATGCTTAGGATTCTAAAAGGTTTTCAAGAATGCATCAGTAAGGGCCACTAAATCTGATTTTTCTTGATCCTCTTTGTGGTCTAAGAGGAAAGGCAAGGGTGTAGGTTTTCAAGAATGCATCGGTAAAGGCCACTAAATCTGACCTTCCTCAGTCCTCTTTGTGGTCTAGGAGGAAAACTAGTGTTTCTGCTGCTGCTTTGGTGAGCACAACTATTCCGATCAGCAGGGTCCAGGGACCATAGTGGGTTCTTGGGCAGGGGGAGAAAACAAACTAAAACCGTGGGCAGTTTTTTCTTTCAGATTGGAAACACTCAGGCATCAACAGGCTTACCCTTGAAATGCATCCTAAGACATTGGGACCATTTGGCCCACAAACCTTGAAAAAGAAGCGGCTCATTTTTTTTCTACACCACGGCCTGGCCCCAATATTCTCCCTGTGATGGGGAAAAATGGCCACCTGAGGGAAGTGTAAATTACAATACTATCCTGCAGCTTGACCTTTTCTGTAAGAGGGAAGGCAAATGGAGTGAAATACCTTATGTCCAAGCCTTCTTTTTGTTGAAAGATAATCCACAACTATGCAAAGTTTGCAATCTACATCCCAGCTTACCTCCATATCCTGGCCTTCCTACAGCTCCCCTTCCTATTAATGATAAGCCTCCTTTAATCTCCCCCACCCAGAAGGAAAAAAGCAAATAAATCTCCAAGGGACCACAAAACCCCCCGGGCTATCGGTTACGTCCCCTTCAAGCTGTAGAAGGAGGGGAATTTGGCCCAACTTGGGTACATATCCCCTTCTCTCTCTCTGATTTAAAGCAGACCAAGGTAGACCTGCAGAAATTTTCAGATGATCCTGATAGGTATATAGATGCCCTACAGGGTCTAGGGAAAACCTTCAATTTCACTTGGAGAGCTGTCATGCTATTGTTAGATCAAACCCTGGCCTTTAATGAAAAGAATGCAACTGTAGCTGCAGCCCGAGAGTTTGGAGATACCTGGTATCTTAGTCAAGTAAATGATAGAATGACAGCCGAAGGAAGGGACAAATTCCCTACCAGTCAGCAAGCCTTTCCCAATATGGATCCCCACTGGGACCTCGACTCGGGTCATGGGGAATGGAGTTGCAAACGTATGTTGACCTGTGTTCTAGAAGGACTAAAGAGAATTAGGAAAAACCCATGAATGATTCAATGATATCCACCATAACTTAGGGAAAGGAAGAAAATCCTTCCTCCTTCCTCGAGTGGCTATGGGAGGCCTTAAGAACATATACTCCCCTGTCACCCAACTCACTCGAGGGTCAATTCATCCTTAAAGATAAGTTTATTACCCAATCAGCCGCAGATATCAGAAGAAAGCTTCAAAAGTGAGCCCTGGGCCCTGAACAAAATCTGGAGGCATTATTAAACCTGACAACCTCAGTGTTCTATAATAGGGACCAAGAGGAACAGGCCCAAAAGGAAAAGTGAGATCAGAGAAAGGCTGCAGGCTTAGTCATGGCCCTCAGGCAAACAGATCTTGGTGGTTCAGAGAGGACAGAAAATGGAGCAGGCCACTTGCCTGGTAGGGCTTTTTGTCAGTGTGGTTTGCAAAGACACCTTAAAAAAGATTGTCCAACAAGAAACAAGCTGCCCCCTTGCCCATCTCCACTATGCCAAGGCAATCACTGGAAGGCACACTGCCCCAGAGGACAAAGGTTCTCTGGGCCAGAAGCCCCCAACCAGATGATCTAACAACAGGACTGAGGGTACCTGGGGCAAGCACCAGCTCATGTCATCACTGTCACTGAGCCCCGGGTATGTTTAACTATTGAGGGCCAGGAAATTGACTTCCTCCTGGACACTGGTGTGACCTTCTCAGTGTTAATCTCCTGCCCTGAACAGCTGTCCTCAAGGTCCATTACCATACGAGGAATCTTGGGACAACCTGTAACCAGGTATTTCTCCCACCTCCTCAGTTGTAATTGGGAGACTTTGCTCTTTTCACATGCCTTTCTTGTTACACCTGAAAGTTCAACACCCTTATTAGGGAGGGACATATTAGCCAAAGCTGGAGCTATTATCTATATGAATATGGGGAACAAGTTACCCATTTATTGTCCCCTACTTGAGGAGGGAATCACTACCATCAAGCTATTCATCAAATAGCCAGTGGTTCTAACAGTTTTGCTGACTATTGTTTGGCTTCTCACAGGTGATTCTCAATACAGGCTTGTGTGTGTTCCAGGGCAGGGCCATAGAAATGGAAAATATATGGTCTTCCCCACTCCTTTCCAAGGTAATTCATAGAAAAATACAAGATGATGCCTGTCTATTAGAAGACTGATGTTGGAAAGTAAGAAACAGGATCAAACTTAACGATACATCTTGATCTCCCTTTGTGATGTGGACTGGTAGAATTGAAAGAACATGGAGCTGCAGTTAGGAAACCCAGGACGTTGTTTTAACTCTGCACCACTTACTCTAGACCTCGAGCATGGCACTTACCTTTCATAGGCTTCGATTTCCTCTCATACAGAGGAGCTGGAAGACTGTTCCTTTACAGAAATGTTGGAGAAAATGAGTCCAAGGAAAGTATCCTGGATGCCAGTACAAGAAAACTAAAAAGTCACCAAAGAGATAGAAGAAAGGTCCTGTAATAGGTCTTTGAGAGATACATTGGAGAGATTTTCTTACATCTTTATAAAGTCTTTATAAATTCCCATTCTCCGTTCCCTCCCTCCCTACCTCCCTCCTCTCTCTCTCTCTCTCTTTCTCTCTCATCTTCATGAAAAGGAAGGTTAAAAAGAGGCAAGAAGATTAAGCCTCTTTTTGGCACAATGAAAACAAGGAGAGATAATTGGTTGTTGGAGTGTTTTTGTTTTTCTTCTATTCAATGAACTAAGTGCAGTGACCTGGAAACCCTAGCAATCTACTGGGAGAAGAGTGGAGGCTGCATTTCCTAGGTGTAGCAGTAGACAGTGATTTTTTTTCACGCTGCTGCTTAGTTCGATACCCAGTGACTTTACATCAGACATCTGTAGGTTTTTGATCCATACGGGGCATTTTTCTTCCTTCAGCTGGGCTAAATAATAACTTTACATTTTTAGAGTGCCAGCAGTGGGCACTAATGTGGTGAGTTTGTAGCTCTGTGAAACAGTCTACATTTTTCATTTTTCTTTCATTACCTTCAAAACCTTTTTTTTTTTTTTTTTTTAGGAGGGAGGCATAGTGAGATGGCTGAATAGAAGCCTCCACTGATTGTCCCTGCAACAGGAACACCAAACATAACAACAATCCACACAAAAAAGCACCTTCATAGGAACAGAAAATGAGGTGAGTGATCACAGTACCTGGTTTTAACTTCATATTGCTGAAAGAGGCATTGAAAAGGGTAGGAAAGACAGCCTTGAATTGCTGATACCACCTCACTCCCATCCTTCTGGCAACAGCCACATGGCATGAAGAGAATCTGTATGCTTGTGGGAGGGACAGTGCAGTGACTGAGGGGCTTTACGTTGAAACTCAGTGCTGTGCTGTCACAGTGGAAAGCAACACCAGGCTGAACTCGGCTGATATCCATGGAGGGAGCATAGACAGGCCCTAGCCAAAGGGGAATTACCCATCTCAGCAATCAGAACTTGAGTTTTGACAAGCCTTGCCACTGCTGGGTAAAGGGCTCTAGGGTCCTAAAATAAATTTGAAAGTCTGCCTAGGCCACAAGGACTGCAACTCCTGGGCAAGTCCTAGCCGTGTGCTGGGCTCAGAGCCAGTGGATGTGGGGGATAAGCAACCTAGTGAGACACCAGACAGGGCAGCCAAGGGAGTGCTTTACCACCCCTCCCCCAGCCTCAGGTAGCACAGCTTGCTCCTCCAAAAGAGACTCCTTCCTTCCACTTGAGGAGAGGAGAGGGAGGAGTAAAGAGGACTTTGTGTTGCAACTTGGATATCATCTCAGCCACAACAGGATAGGGCATTGGACAGAGTTGTAAGGCCCCCATTCCAGGCCCTAGCTCTCAGATGATATTGCTAGATATACCCTACACCAGAAGGGACACTGCTGCCTTGAAAGAAGAAAGGACCCAGTCCTGGGCAGGATTCATCACCTGCTGACTAAAGAGCCCTTGGGCCCTGAATAATCAGCAGTGGTAGCCCAGTAATACATTCTATGGGCCTTGAGTGAGACTCTGAGATGTGCTGGCTTCCAGTGTAACCCAGCACATTTCCAGCTGTGGTGGCTATGAGGAGAGACTCCTTCTGCTTGAGAAAAGCAGAGGGAAGAGTAAAGGGGACTTTGTCCTACAGCCTAGGTGCCAGCTCAGCCACAGTGGGGTAGAGCACCAAATGGGCTTTGGGGGTCCCTGCTTCTAGGTCTTGGCTCTTGGGCAGCATTTCTGGACCTGCCCTAGGTCAGAGGAGAACCCACTGCCCTGAAGGGTGAGTGTCAGGCCTGGCAGCATTCACCAAAAGCTGACTGAAGAAGAGCTGTTGGGCCTTAAGTGAACATTGGTGGTAGGCTGGCAGTACTCTCTGTGGGTCTGTAATGGTGACAGCCATGGATAGAGACTCCACTCCACATGGAAAGGGGAGGGAAAGTGGGAAGGACTGTGTCTTACGTTTTGTATGCCAACTCAGCCAGTAGAGTAGAGCACCAGGTAGATTTCTAAGGTTTCCAATTCCAGACCCTGGCTACCAGACTGCATCTCTGGACCCATCAAGGGCCTGGAAGAACTCACTGCCCTGAAAGGAAGAACACAAGCCTAGTTGGCTTTCCCAAGTGCTGATTGTAGAGGGCCTTGAACAAACATAGGTAGTAGCCAGGTAGTAGTTACTGGGCAAGATCCAGTGCTGTGTCTGACCCAGTGTAGTTTCAGTGTTGGTAGCCACAAGGTGCTTGTGTCACTCCTCCCCTAGCTCCAGGCAGCACAGCATAAAGAGAGAGACTCCATTTGTCTGGGAGAAAGTAAGGGAAGAGAACAAGGTCTCTGCCTGGTAATCCACAGAACACTTCTGGATCTTATCTAAGACCACCAAGGTGGTATCTCTATGAGTCTGAGTGCTACTGGGCTTGGGGTGTTCCCTAAAGCAGATACAGCTGTAATGACTAAAAATTTAGTTTACAATACCCAATTTCTTTTGAATACCTGGAAAGCCTTCCCAATAAGGGTGGGTACAAACAAGCCCAAACTGTGAAGACTACAATAAATAACTCTTCAATGCCCAGACACTAAAAAACATCCACAGGCATCATGGCCATCTAGGAAAACATGACCTCACCAAACAAACTAAATAAAAGACTAAGGACTAATTCCAAGGAGACAGAAATATGTGACCTTTCAGACAGAGAAGTCAAAATAGCTGTTTTGAAGAAACTTAAAGAAATTTGAGATAACACAGAGAAGGAATTCAGAATCCTATCAGATAAATTTAACAAAGAGATGGAAATAGTTAAAAAAAATCAAGCAGAAATTCTGGAGTTGAAAATGCAATTGACATACTGAAGAATACATCAGGGTCTCTTAATAGCAGAAGTGATCAAACAGAAGAAAGAACTAGTGAACTTGAAGAGAGAGTATTTGAAAATACACAGGCAGAGGAGATGAAAGAAGTAAGAATAAAAGAGAATGGACCAAAGAGGGCAGATCATCTGAGGTCAGGAGTTCGAGATCAGCCTGGCCAATGTGGTGAAATCCTGTCTCTACTAAAAATACAGAAATTAGCTGGGTGTGGTGGCTCACCCTTGTAGTCCCAGCTACTTGAGAGGCTGAGGCAGGAGAATGACTTGAACCCGGGAGGCGGAGATTGCAGTGAGTTGAGATTCCACCACTGCACTCTAGCCTGGGTGACAGAGTGAGACTCTGTCTCAAAAAAGAAAGAAAGAAAGAAAAAAAAAGAATAGAGCATGCCTATAAAATCTAGAAAATAGCCTCAAAAGGTCAAATCTAAGAGTTATTGGCCTTAAAGAGGAGGTAGAGAAAGAGACAGGGGTATTAAGTTTATTCAAAGCAATGATAACAGAGAGTTTTCCAAACCTAGAGAGAGATATCAATATTCAACTATAAGAAGGTTAAAGAACACCAAGCAGATTTGAACTAAGGAAGGCTACCTCAAGGCATTTAATAATCAAGCTGCCAAATATCAAGGGTAAAGAAAGGATCCTAAAATCAGCAAGATAAAAGAAACAAATAACATACAATTGTGCTCCAATATGTTTGGCAGCAGACTTTTCAGTGGAAACCTTATAGGCCAGTATAGAGTGGCATGAAATATTTAAAGTGCTCAGGGAAAAAACTTTTACCCTAGAATAGTATGTCCAGTGAAAATATCCTTCAAACATAAAGGAGAAATTAAGACTTTCTCAGGCAAACAAAAGCTGAGGGATTTCATCAACACCAGGTCTGTCCTTTAAGAAATGCTAAATGGAGTTCTTTAATCCGAAAAGGATTTAAAAAAGATGTTATTTAACAATAAGAAGTCATCTGAAGGTGCAAACCTTACTGGTAATAGTAAGTACACAGAGAAACACAGAATAGTATTACACCGTAATTGTGGTGTATAAACTATTCATATCTAAGTAGAAAGATGAAAAGATGAACTGATAAAAAAAATAACTACAACAACTTTTCAAGACATAGTACAATAAGATAGAAAAAAAAGTTTTAAACTGGGGGGAATTAAGTTAAAATGTAGAGTTTATATTATGTTTTTCTTTTGCTTGTTTGTTAGTTTGTTTATGCAATCAGTGTTAAGTTGTCCTCAGTTTAAAATAATGGATTATAAGATATTATTTGCAAGCTTCATGGTAACCTCAAATCAAAAAACATGCAATGGATACACAAAAAATTAAAACATAACTGCCAGAGAAAATCACCTTCACTAAAAGGAAGACAAGAAGGAAGGAAAGAAGGAAGAGAAGACCACAAAACAACCAGAAAACAACAACATGATAGGAGTAACTTATCTGAAGGTACAAACCTTACTGGTAATAGTAAGTACTCAGAGAAACACAGAATATTATTATACTGTAATTGTGGTGTATGAACTATTCATATCTAAGTAAAAAGATGAAAAAATGAACTGATAAAAAAATAACTACAACAACTTTTCAAGACACAGTACAATACTTATCAATAATAACACTGAATGTAAATGGACTAAACTCTCCAGTCAAAAAACATAGAGTGGCTGAATGGATAAAAAAACAAACAAAAAAAACGAGACTCAGCGATCTGTTGCCTACAAGAAACACACTTCATGTATAAAGGCACACATAGACTGAAAATAAAGGGATAGAAAAAGATACTCTGTGTAATCAGAAACCAAAAAAGAGCATAAGTACCTATGCTTATATCAGATAAGATGGATTCCAAGATAAAAACTGTAAAAAGTGACAAGATCATTATATAGTAATAAAGGGGTGAATTCAGCAAGAGGATATAATAATTGTAAATATATATGCAACCAACACTGGAGGACCCAGATATATATGAGCACATCTCTATCTATCTATGAGTCTGAGTGAATAAAGGAAATATTATGAGAGGTAAAGAGAGAGACAGACCCCAGTACAACAATGGCTAGAGACTTCAACACCCCACTTTCAGCATTGGACAGATCCAGACAGAAAATCAACAAAGAAACATTGTACTTAATTTGTACTATAGAACAAATGGACCTAATAGATATTTATAGAACATTTTATCCAATGGCTGGGGAATATATATTCTTCTCCTCAGCACATGGATCATTCTCAGGGATAGACCACATGTTAGCTCACAAAACAAGTCTTAAAACATTCAAAAAAATTGAAATCATATCAGGTATCTGAACACAATGAAATAAAACTAGAAATCAATACAAGAGGAACTTTGAAACTATACAAAACCTTTGTTTATATCTCCATTGTAACTTACTGCATTCTGCCTCATATCTTTATGTTTATCTTTTAATCATCTAGAATATAATAAGCTCCTTGAAGACAGAGACTGTGTTTTTGGCCTCTTGATAATTGCAAAGGATGCCGAGTACAATGCTTGGCACAGGGCAGATGCTCTTTGAACTGAACTCAATTGGATTGAATTATCTTGGGTTGTCTAGCAATTAAGGCACTAGTTTAAATGAAATAAATGCTTTTCTGTAATATATTAAACTTGCTCACACCAGATATTGGGTAGGGCTGCCAGACTCAGAGACTGAAAATACAAAGTACAGTATGGGATCTATGACTGAGTATAGAAGTATCATTCTTGTGGGATTAGCACCCAGAGGCTAAATCATTTTTAACTTGGCGACAGGGTAGAAGTGGTCACTTCTACAACCTATGTCTCTTGTAATAATAGTAGTTACTAATAGATGCCTGTCTGTCTCATTTCTATGGGAAGAACTAAAAGTCTTGATTGCCTTATGCTGGAAAAAGGAATAAATAAAGAAGCATATAGAGATAAGGAGAGCTATAAGGGAAACAAGATGTAAATCACTCTGATGATTAGAGAGAAGAACACAGGGAAGAGGAAATCCATGGGCTCATTACAGCAGGATGACCCAGAAGTCAACTCTTGCCCTTTCAATAATATGTGATTCTGAGAAAGTGACCCTGAGGGTAAAATATTGTGATATAAAACTAAGAAGAGAATTATTGATTTAAAAATATTTTTGGAAAAGAAGTAAATCACTTTCTACATGAAATGGAACAGAATAAAATAGCTGTAATGTTGATAAATATTCCATCATAAACTTATAGATAATGCACAACCACTTGGAAAGCAGCCTCAAGTGACTGTCAAGGGCTAATACTATGTTAAGTGAGGAGGGAAGGTAAAGGCCTCTTCCCTGAAGTGGTTGCTAACTTAAGGAACATGACCAGCACATGTGAAAAACTGGCCCAGCAGTGAGCTAGAGAAGTGAGAATTCTGAATTGGAGATGTCTGTAATGCTAAATAACCTTGTATTCTATGAATTATCCCTGTGATAAGACCAAACACCAAGCAATTAAATGGGGTGGGCACACCTGAGAGCAAAGGGATTATTGATTAACTTCATAGTCAGGAGGATGAAGGGTAAGAAGTTAGTCTCCAGACACTGAAGGGTCCTATAGGTACTCAAAGATGCAGACAGATGTGTTCAAGGCTTCTCTCTGGATCAACTTTGAAAAAAAAAAAAGAAAGGCTGTGAAAATGTTTTAATGATGGCATGCATTTGCATATGAAGACACATGCATTTTATAATCAGCAGCATTACTCATTCAAGTTTGCACTTAGTCACTGGGAACTAGGAAAAAAGTATTAATTTATGTAAAATATTTACTGAGATATACTCTTTGAGTTGAACTCCATTGGATTGCATTCTCTTGGGTTACCTAGCAATTAGGGCAATAGGTTAAATGAAATAAATGCTTTTCTATAGTCTATTAAACTTCCTCACTCAGGGAAAAACCTGGGCAGGGCTGCTAGACCCAGAGAGTGCAAATACAAAATACAGCATGGGATATATAACTTGAATATAGAAATATCATTCTTGTGGGATTAGCACCCAGAAAACAAAATAGGTTTTAGCTTGGTGACAAGGCAGAAATGGTCAATTCTAGAGTCTGCTTCTGTTGGAATAAAAGCAATTATTGATAGATGCCTTTCTGTCCCCCTTGTTTAGGAAGAACTGTAGTGTATACTGTTTTATACACTGAAGATATAGTGGGGAACAAACCAGAAAACACCTGCTCTTACAGAGCCTTCATTCTAGCAAACATATATAACATTAGATTCGGTACTAATTAGTGCTGCAAGGCTGAAACGTGGTAGGGGATAGAAAGAGTGCAGGAGTGTTGGCAGGAGATGGAGAAAATTTTCATTCCGGTTTATGAAAGTTGTGTGACCTGTTGCAAGTTGTTTTCCTTCTGCAGGCCTTGTGTTTTTCATTTGTCAAATCTGAGAGACAGGCTAGGTTAAAATTCCTATGACTCCTTTCTTCTGTTCTGCAGGAACCCTTAAGTCAGATGTAAAGGACCAGGCTACTTTATGGTGGAGGGAAGGCAATGGCATTTTGCTATTTTATACTTTAAATTTCATAAGCCAAGTTACTCTTGTACTGTGGTGTGCAAGGTTTCTTTCTTAGTTTCAGATTAAAAAAAAAACAACAAAAAAATCCCAAAATTCCTAACTAGACTGCTGGGCCCAACTTTGGTCAAGTGTTATACCTGGAGTCATTACTGTGTTCAGGGGAAAGAGACACCATGATTAGCTTGGTGTTTGATTATGAAGAGTATCTGTGGAGGGGAAGGTCTTGGGGAGCCTCTATGATGGGAAAATTGATTTTTGGTCCTGGGTTTAATTTGATATTAGGGCAGTTCCCCTCCGGAAATGGTGTGATGTTACAAGAAGAGGCTAAGGGATGCTTCGGACTGACAGGGTTCGTATCTGTAATCAACAGAGGCTGATTCTGGCTGCTTAAGCATGAAAGTTTACTAAATTAATGTTGGGAAACACACAGATTTGTTGAGATTTGTTGTGAAGGCTAGGAGCCAGGTTTAAAGCTGAGCCCCAAATCACATCATAGAACTGACCTGAAGAGAAAATCGCTGCCACCACCACTAAATCTTGGACTGCTGCTAAAGTTTGTACTGCTGCTATTTTCTCACCATGAATGTGGTTTTTCTGTAACTTACTGCTGCCAGGAGGGTAGGAGCGGTCCCTTATCTCCTTCCTTTCGCTTCAAAGCTGTTTGACATGAGAACATCACATGCCTAAAGGAGCTGGGAAAAACAAGTACCTAGCAGTTTGCATTCCTATGAAGGAGGAATTTTTGCTCCCCTTCCCTCATTAGGACTCATTAAGTGGAGATTCCTCAAACATGGAAAGAGTTTCTGAATCTAGGCAGCAAATATCTACCATACCTGTTTCACATCATTAATACCACAGGGCTTCCTTCCTCTACATGAACCCAAGCACAGTGCCTTACTTGGCATAGGCACTGGCCTGCAGGGGTGAGACACTCAGCCCTCCATCACAAAAGCATGCCTCATGTCAGGAGCTATAGAAAGAAGGTTGATGTCTCAACAAGATGATAGGTCCCTAATGTCTTCCTCAGCAAACCCTGTGCACCCCTTTGAATGAATGTCACCTGTGTTCCTTTCAAATTGCCTTTTTGAAGTCTGCCAACATAAAACTAAAAGGTACATCTCCTTTCTCTGCTGAGCCTCAGCAGTTTTCCCTTACCTGAGTTTACAATGACCTCCTTCCTTGCTGACCATATGACAATTTTCAGAGAGGGTCTTACTTCAAGTTGCAGTCATATATCAAAAAAAGCTGTAATTTTGATGTATTCTGGAACTGGGATGTAGTGGTTGACCAGATACTGGCTGGTGAGCATCCTCATCTTTCTTTCCTACAATGCAGTTCTTAGAAAATTCTTATTTAAAAATTCTCAGTCTACGGACCTGTTTTCCTCAGCAGAGGGCACACAGTAGGCAATCAAGAAATATTTTTTTGAATAGATGAATGAGGCAGTGTGGAGGCCTCAAAAGAGCCCAGGTTTGGGGGACAGATCGACTGAGAGGTTGAATTCTATTTCAGATACTTCATAGCTGTGTGATCTTTGATAACTCACTTAATGGCAATGAAACTCATTGATTCATCTATAAAACAAAGATAATAGTCTCCAGCTTGGAGGTTTGTGGCAAAGATCAGATGAAATAATGTATGCAAAGTGACTGGAACATAGTTGGTGCCCAATAAGTGTTAACTATCTTATTATTCATGCTGGAGTGGTAATTCTTTAAATGTTAAGTGAATAAATGAAACATTAATGAAGTTCCACTGATAGGTGGAGCTTCCTAGTGGGTTCCTGGTGAGGTTATGTTCCACAGGATTAGAGTCACTTTATGTGATGGTTGTGAAGGAGAATAAAAACACTTTAATTCATACCCAGAATCCTCCATCATGCCTTTCTCCATGCCATCAGTTCTTTCTGGAGTAGCTCTGCCCCACTTCTTGGATACCTCCACACATTCTACCACATGTAGCTCAGGAGTCACCTCCTCCTCTGAGAAACCTTTCTGGACTTCTCAGTCTAGGTTTGGTGCTGTGCCATTCCATTTAATTCTGCCGTAGTCCATGTTACAGTGCTCAACTAGACTTGGGTCACTAGCCCCAACTGCCCGACTCTTTGCAAGTCGAAGGAATGAATGGGTGGATTGTTGTCCAAAGTAGGCAACAATAATTTCTATACAATCATTTTTGCTGAGTGTAACATACAGAAATGGAATATGTTTTACAATAACTATACAAAGAAGGTGAATGGTAATGTAGTTATGTTGAAATAAGGAAGTAACACTAGTTTTTAACTGAAATTCATAGGCAAAAAGTGAAAATGAAAATGGTAAATAAGAAAGTTAATATTTTTTAGGGCTTGAATATATTTTTTATTTATAGGGAATTCTTCTGCCAATGAACAGAGGAAAAACTGGAAATACAGTAAAAAAAAAAAAATCTACAAGGCACGGCATTGTGGCTCACACCTGTAATCACAGCACTTTGGGAAGCCAACATGGGAGGATTGCTTGAGGCCAGGCATTCAAGACCAGCCTGGGCAACATAGCAAGATCCTGACTCTACAAAAAATAAAAATAAAAAATTAGATCAGCATAGTGGCACATGCCTGTAGTCCTAGCTACTTGGGAGGTTGAGGTGGCAGTGCTGCTGATTCCAGGAGTTCGAGGCTTCAGTCAGCTGTGATTGCTTACTGCATTCCAGTCTGGGCAACAGAGTTAGATCCTGTCTCTAAAAAAGCAAAAAAAGAAAATCCTCAAGTAATTGATCAGATATATGTTTCTGCTCAAACAACTTTAAAAAATTTTATTGTATGTATTTAAGGTGTACAACATGATATTTTGATAAATGTATCTATTAAACTTTTTGAGGATAAAGTGATTGTAGTTGCAACTTTGCAGGGTTCTGAGAGCTTGCTTGCAGTTCTCAGAAGAATAGGGCTTGGTTCAGGACCAGGCTTTTTGCTTAGCTTATGCTAAACAACTAGCTTTTATTGTGTTGAGTGGAGACTGCAAGGTGATAGGATTTCAAATATCTGTGCCAGGGAGAGAGACTAGGGATGTATAAGGGATTCTAAAAATGTTTTCTTCTGTCTATCCATGAGTCCATCAGTAACAATGATATTACTCAATAGTGCTGTTGGAGTTAAGTGTCTGGGGTTTTGTTTGAGAGGTGGGGCTGGGTGCAGAAGGTGGGCTGAAGTAATGGCTGTTACTAGCCTCAGGACGGCCTTGGGCTGCATGAAGCATTGGTCCAGCCAAGTGTGGACAGTTTGATTTATAGAAGTAAAAGTTATTTGTATTGAAGCTCGTGTATGAGATAAGTTACGGAGCTGATCCACATACTGTCACTTCTGTTTTAGAAACCACACTGGGCTGGGCATGGTCGCTCATGCTTGTAATCCCAGCACTGTGGGAGGCCGAGAGGGGCAGATTGCTTGAGCCCAGGAGTGTGAGACCAACCTGCACACCATGATGAGACACCACAAAAAGAAAAAAACAAAAAACAAAAAACAAAACCCGGGTGTTGGGGCATGTGCCTGTAGTCCTAGCTACTCGGGAGGCTGATGTGGGAGGATTGCTTCAGCCTGGGAGGTGGAGGTTGCAGTGAGCTGAGATTGCACCACTGCTCTCCAGCCTGGGCAACAGAGTGAGACCCTGTTTCAAAAAACAAACAAACAAACAAACAAACAAAAAACCAGACTGCTCTTCTAGACTGTTCAGAAAGTGACTTCTTGAATAAATCCTTTCCTATCTCTCACTGCTTTGTGCCAGGCAAATTTCTAAGTTCATTTCAAACATTACAATTTTTCCAGTTCTGTGTTATTTGCACTGCTCCCTTCCCCAGTATAGTGCTTCTGTATGCTCCTAATCTTCATTCACCTTTGTGGCTCATAGTCATATTGGGAATATTGGTTATTTAGATATTGAGGTTAGATTATGAATGCTTGTATTTTCATCATATTAATGCTTGAACTGAATTAGGGAACAAAGGTCATTGTTTCCCATTAGTAGGATTTCAGAAACCATCCAGCGAGTAGAGGAGAATTTTGAGTTGATAGAAATAGCTATTTACCATGCTTACATGGGAAGGTCAGTTATGCCTGGAGTTGTCTAATCTGTCCTAGTGTGTCTTTTCGCTGTGTCAAGCTTGTCCAACCCATGGCCCACAGTCTGCATGTAGCCTGAATTGGCTTTGAATGTGGCCCAACACAAATTCATTAACTTTCTTAAAACATTATGAGATTTTTTTTTAGTTCATCAGCTATCATTAGCATATTTTATGTGTGGCCCAAATCAATTCTTCTTCCAATGTGTCCCAGGGAAGCCAAAAGATTTGACACCCCTGCTCTGTGTACTTGTGTGTGTGTGTGTGTGTGTGTGTATATATATATAGTGTGTATGTATATTTATATTTTTCTTCTTCCCTGTAGGGAGAAGCACCCCAGACTAGCAGCAGCACTCCATATTTACATGTATAAATATCTATATTTTAATGTTTATTATACATTGATATATATATTTATATTCATTATATATTTCTTTATATGTGTTTAAATATATATTTGCGTGTGTGTGTGTATGTGTGTGTATACAGTTAAGTCTTTGCTTGTCCTCTGTTGCATGAAACCCCCAGACTGACAGACTATGCTATACTGTTTCTTGAGAACAGTGATTCTAAAAGATGAGACCCCAGCAGATGTTTATCCTCTGTTGAAGTGTGATGAAGCAGGCTGTACATTGGACTTCAGGTGTGAAGGCCATTTGTCCCCTTGGTGTTCCAGAGGAGATACTCTGTCACTTTTGAAGAGAGCAGAAAGAGTTTGTTGGCTGTTTGGGGGCACAGGGAGACAGCTAAAGCCTGTGGAACCTGGTAATATCAGGGGTCTCCTATTCAAGTCCTATCTGGTTGCTACCTCCCTGAGCTCCGAAGAACAGAAGAGATGGATCTCCTTTTGTCTGGTGCAGCCATATACTCCTCAGCCCAGCTATGATGATTCAAAAGCATGCCCAAACTTCCCAGTGCATGTTTTCATAGTGGTATCACTGTTGCTTCTTAAAAGTAAAGTTGAAGCCTGGCATAGTGGCTCATGCCTATAATTACAGCACTTTAGGAGGATGAGGTGGGAGAATTACTTGAGCCCAGGAGTTTGAGACCAGCTTGGGCAACATAGCGAGACCCTGCCTCTACAACTTTTTTTTTTTTTTTTGAGATGGATTCTCACTCTATTGCCCAGGCTGGAGTGCAGTGGTGCAATCTCAGCTCACTGCAACCTCTACTCACTGCAACCTCTGCCTCCCCGGTTCAAGCAATTATCCTGCCTTAGCCTCCCGAGTAGCTAGAACTACAGGCACACGCCACGACACCTGGCTAATTTTTTGTGTTTTAGTAGAGATGGAATTTCACTGTGTTGCCCAGGCTGGTCACAAACTCCTGAGCTTAGGCAGTCCACCCGACACGGCCTCCCAAAGTGCTGGGATTATAGGCATGAGTCACTATGCCCAGCCTACAATTTTTTTTTTTTTTAAATTAGCTAGTATGGTGGCACACTTGAGTGGCTGAGGCAAGACAATTGGTTGAGCCCAGGAGATCAAGGCTGCAGTGAACTGTGATTGCGCCAGTACACTCCAGCCTGGGAGACAGAGTGAGACCTTGACCCCCATCCCCCAAAAAATAAATAAAAATAAAGTTGAGATAATTATTATAACAATTACTAATCTTAAGGTATTTGTTTAGCAGCAGAATTCACTAAAGTTTTTTTCTTCATATTTAAACCTATAAATCAGTAAACCAAATCTCCAGAGGCTAAAATTTAAATATGAAAGATATGCAAGTGAAATCCACTGTTATAAATATGTACCCATTGAAGTGATGCATTTCTTATAACAAGTAAATCAGTGGCTCAGGCATGGCATCAACTGAAACAAGCAGAACTTCATTGGCCCCTATTCATCACCACTCTGCTTTACCTCTAGGCACCAAGTAGGACTACACGTCCACAGGCCAGGGAGCAAGCCCATATGTAGGAAACTCCCAGTCTTCCTCATCCCAAATTGCAATATCAGTGAATTTTCAAGATAGTAGTATATGGACATAGATTTTAATTGTGCCAAGTGGGGACAGTTGCATCCTGTGTGGGGATTATCTATAGTACATGCAAAATTTTGGAAGGACAGATATATCAGCACAGTCTGAGGAAGAAATTCCTAATGACGTGGTTCAAAGAGGAACATGTTGCCTCCAGAAGTCATTAGCTTCCTATTATGGTGATTGTCTCATTATGTTGGCTCAGTGACCACGTGGGGATGTGGTAGAGATGTTGAAAGCATTGAGTAGACTGAGTAGGGCTGGGCTAGGTATACTGGCATTGAATCCCAAGGTGAATAAGGTTTTGAAGAGTATGTTTAAGGATAAAATGGTGTGTAGTCAGAATTACTTTTGAAAAATCCCTCAAGAAGACTCCATTATGGGGCTATAAATGCTCTCAGCAGGTTCAGTGATTCTCCTTTCCCTTCCAGGCTGGATATGATTGCTGTTACTTTATTTGAACACCAGATGAAGTAGTTTATGAGCCCTATAGTAAGAAAGTAATATGGCAGCTTTAAACACTACAGCAAGAACTCCTCTCTGTAGGGCAGAACCCCCATGTGAGGAAAGTTCCAGAGAGTTCCAGAGCTCCTGAGGAACTCCAGAGAATCCAGAGTTAGGAACTGTGAATTGTTGTTGAAACGTGAGATTTCACTCCTTAACTTCCGGTCTCTCTCTTGCACCAGGGCATAAGTTCAACTAAATGGGATGGTAGGTTAATGTCCTATGCTCTTGAAATTGTTAAGTTTTTTCTCTTTCCCTTTCTCTTTTTGAACTTACAGCATGTAGAATCGAATTTGGGTAAGTATGACCCCTGTTGGTATGACCCCTGTGTAAAGGTCCTTCCAAATGTGAGATTTGGTGATTTCTGCCTTATGGGTCTATAGAGATCTAGTTTAAGAAGTTGCTAATGTTTTTAGGCCAGGATTAGTAAACTGTGTTCTGGTCTGTGGATCAGATGTGGTCCATTGACTGTTTTTGTAAAGAAAATTTCACTGGAACATAGCCATGACCATTTACTTGTATACTGCAGCTGCTTTTGAACTACAATGTCAGAGATGAGTTGTAGTAACAAGGAGTGTATAGCTTGCAAGGGCTAAAATATTTATTATCCTGTCCATCACAGGAAACTTTGCTCATCTCTGCACTAACCCTTTTGTGTGGGAGGAGTGGGGAGGGGAATAAGAAAATATCCACTAGCACATATGGACATAAAATGACTTCTTGTGAGGTAGGAGTTTTCTAGGTGATTCTGGGGAAATAGCTCATCTACCGAAGCACTTTGACCCAGAAGATTACTATTGCTTGTTTTCTACCTACTAAACTGAAGCAAATAACTTCTATAAAACAATCCTTGAAACGCTACATGTAACTATATCAAATCTACCAGTAAAAAATCAACCCGCATCTCTTGGGTGAGAAATTCTGCAAATGGTTATGGCTTATGAGAAAGATATTTATCTTATCCCTTGTCTCAACAGCAGCTTTTGTTTGCCTGATTAGCTAGGGTGAAATTTAATTCTGCATTCAAAGATTTCAGATTAGATTAAAAGAAATGTTTGTTCAAAGGAGTGGGTAGGAGCTACACCTATGTGCGGAAATGCTGATATTCAACATTGTGATTAAACTTAGTTAAAAAATGCTTCATTTTTAAAAAATGTGCCAAAGGAGGCTTATATTTCATGCAACCTCAATTTCCCTGAATAGAGCTAAATGAGATTTCCTAGCATAGTGCAGAGCTGCTTATCTTCAGGTGGAAAAAAAAAAAAGGATCATTAGCTGATTCCTGCTGAGCCATCATATTTAGAAGGCCTAATGGTTAGCTGACTAAAGATCAGGGAAGGGGAAATTATTGCTTATTATAGGACTATTTCCATCTCCGATTGATATGTTCATTCTGCTGGATTAGGTATACAGGAAAAGAGGGTGGTGGTGGTAGGTAGTTCTTTTTATCTGCATCCTGTATCATGACTGTTATAAGGAAGCATCTGGTTCTGTACAGCAATAAGTTAGTCACTGTATGTGGCAATAGTTTATTTTCTAAAATAATTTTTATGTAGGCGTGGCACATAGCTTTTGTCATTTTCAGAATGGCTAGAAAAAGACCATAAATTCTGTCAAACAGCTTTTTAGGCGAGGCATTTATTATCTCGGCTCTGGTACCAAGCAGCTGCTAGCAGAGTTAAGAACTTTCCCTTTTCTAAGATTCAGATTTCTCACCTATAAAAAAATGAAAGATTAGGTAGATGATTTATGTGGGTCTTGATTTTTGATCAAGAAATTCCAAAGGTCTTGGTGCTATCTATAACTACAAACTTTTTGTTCTACTTTTTCACATGCTGACAGTGTTGATTTCATGTGGAAGGTTGGAAAATACTACAGACTTCTCCATTCACCTTTCCCCCCTCGCCTCTCTCTACTGGAGGCTTCATCACTCTCCATTTTTTTTTAGACTGTGGCTCCCTCTTTTTCCTTTACCTCCATAGTCTCTGAAAGCTCCCCATTTTTGTGCTGCTCCCTCTTCTGTTCTTACCGTCTCCCTTCATTTCTGCATGTTTTAATCATTGCCTTCCCTCTCTGCCTTGTTTCCTTCCCTCTTTTATCCACCCCTCTTTTCCCCAGGTTTTCTTTGAAATCCTCCCAGAACACATGTATGGTTCTTTTCTCTCAGCTGTAATGAAGTTCTTAGGTGAAATGCTTTGCTGGTGATTTTGGGCAGAATGCTAAGTGTGCTAAAGATCTGTGAAGGTCAGGTACTTGTCTGCTGGAATAAATGCGGCTTCACAGTGAGGCCAAGTCGACACAACAGGGAGACCCAGTGGATTTTCCCTCTCTCTTAGCCCATGGTGAAATCAATCATAATATGCCGCCCTGAAAATTGAACTCAGGGAATTGGAATTGCTGAGGTTCTTTGTAACAGGGCCTAAAGCTGTAGAAGCGGGGAAGAGGAAGAGATGAATGGGGCTGGGCAGCCTTTTAACAGAAATATCTTAAAATACTTATCCCCTGCCGATTCATGTTTTTCCTTTGCCTCAATTGTCTTGAATACAAAACAACAATCAACCATTCATCATGAAACCCAAAGCACTCAAAATTCCTGGATTGAGTTTTGAATATGTTTTCCATCAATCTTTGATGCAGACATGAAAAGTCAAAGGAGGCTTATGGCAAAAATTGACCATGAACTTCATATCTATTACGAGTCAACCCTGCATTATGCACAGAGACAAAAGTAATGTATGTATGGATTGAGAAGGCATTGTAATTGCTTATTGCTGAAGGGAGGTCCTGTAGGAGAAGAAAGCAGTTTTGGTCTGGCCAGAACAAAAGGGACAAGATATGAATTGCAGAGAGGTAGGATTTAGCAGAGTATAAAGAAATAATTTCTAATAAGCAGATCTTTCCCACAAAGTAATGGGTTCTCTGAGTTCGTAGTTCAAGAGCTGGAAGAAAGTTTGCTAGAGATTTATTCATTCAGTCAGCAAATATTTACTGGGTACCCACCTAATGCCAAACACTCTGCTAGATTCTGGCACTCAGCAATGAACAGAGATGTCTGTAGGATTCAGGTAGTACTTGCTTGACTGTAAGAATCAGCTTTTTGTTGTTGTTGTTGTTGTTTTGTTTTGTTTTGTTTTGTTTTGAGATAGAGTTTCACACTGTTGCCCAGGCTAGAGTGCAATGACACGATCTCCGCTCACTGCAAACTCCACCTCCTGGGTTCATGCCATTCTCCTGCCTCAGCCTCCCAGGTAGCTGGGACTACAGGGGCCCGCCAACGCACCTGGCTAATTTTTTGTATTTTTAGTAGAGATGGGGTTTCATTGTTAGCCAGGATGGTCTCGATCTCCTGAGCTCGTGATCCACCAGCCTCAGTCTTCCAAAGTGCTGGATTACAGGTGTGAGCCACCGCACCCGGCTGAGATGGCTTTTAAGATCCCTCATACTGTAAGAATAATTCTGTGGTTTGTTCAGCTTTTAGGAATTTGGATTTTAATTAGCTAAAAGTAAATGAAGCTATCACACTTGAATTATCTGTTTATCAAGAATCAAAATAAAACTTACTTATAACTGAAATTACGCTAAACCTAATGGTAAGAAAAACTCATCTCTGTAGATTTTACATACAGTACAGTAATCATTCTGAATATTAGTTACAAGTCTCAGAAAAAAGCAAGTTCTTTGTGTTTTGGAGTGGGTTGGATTATGAACAAACAGGCATTAACCTTTCTCATTAGTTTTTTCTTAAAGTCTAATATTGAAATGCATTTGTATTCCTAATAATAAGGCATGTATGAGAAACTGAAAAGAAAGGAAAATTTGTTGCTGAAAAGAAAGGAAAATTTATCTCTTCTTTTTTGTTTTGTCTTCTCCTAAATCCAGAATCTTCTCTAACTTGCTTCAAAGATTAGTGATGCTGTCAGGGTCCAAAGCTCCCATGCTTCACATTGTTTTCTACCTTCCTCTACCTTCCCAAAGTATCTCAAGCTTGCCAAATCATATATTTATATCACCTCTCTTCTCATCTGCCACATGCTTATTCTTTTCTTTGGCCTTGCTTCCCAAACTACCAATATAAGAAGAAAGTGGGCCAAGTGCTGTGGCTCATTCCTATAATTCCAGCACTTTTGGAGACCGAGGTGGGAGCATTGCTAGAGCCCAGGAGTTGGAGACCAGCCTGGGACACATAGTGAGAGCCCGTCTCTACAAAAAAAATAAAAAAAATTAGCCAGGTATGGTGGTGCCTACTTGTGGTCCTAGATTGCTTGAGCCCAGGAGGTAGATGCTGCAGTGAGCCGAGATTGGGCCATTGCTCTCCAGCATGGGTGACAGAGCAAGACCCTGTGTCAAACAAGAACAAAAACACAAAACAAAAAAAAAGAGAGAGAGAGAGAAGACAGTGGTCACTTTAAGGAGGCACTATGGCCTGGTGCAGTGCTTCTCTAACTTTATCATGCATGCATATCACTGTGGCTCTTGTTAGAATGTGCATTAAGATTCAGCAGAACTGGATTGGAGCCTGAAATTCCACATTTCTAACTAGCTCCCAGATGATGCTACTACTACTGCTCTGTGAATCCCAATTTCAATAGTGAGGGCTTGATGGATTAGGAATTAGGAGCCATCTCACTTGGCTTTTTGACCTTGGGAAAATTACCTAACTCCCTTGGCCTAGTTTTATATAAGAATGAAAGAGATAAATAAATTCCCCCTTTCTCTGTACATTCTCAAATCTAAGATTCAACTAGTCTACATCCACAGAAAATGGGTTTTTAGTTCACAGAGAGGGCTCATGAATATCATTTGATTACATTTTATGTCAAAATAATAATAATGTCAAAATAAATGACGACTTTCATTCGGGCCCATTGGAATATCAAGAGTGAACTCCTTGTTCAGATGTAATTGCTACTGTCCTTGCTTGAAATCCTACTTTCTGACCTTCTCATTATGTTCCTCAGGAAAAAAGACAACTCACTTCTTGCAAGGTACTCTTGACAATCTTGTAGTGAGGGTTACCTGGGAAAAGTTACTGCTATGCAACCTGACTTATCCCTGGTACACTCTGGGGAGAAATTTGTGCCAACTTTTCTGCACTGGTCTGTTCTTGAATCTGGCACTTAGCATCTCTCTAAATTTAATGGGCATTTTCTGTTTTAATGAACATCTAACTGTGTAAATATAGATGTTGTTTGTTCAGCACTTTTCCCAGCAGTATTTTCCAGGGATAATTTGCCTGCAATAAACTCCCGAGGCAAACATGCTTCCCCTCTACCAGCCTTGCACAAATAGCTGATCGAGGCTCAGGGACATAAATAACCTCTTTGCAGAGAGACACTTACCTCCAGAGAGTCCCAGACTTTGTCAGAGTCTTCTTTGTCTTGGAGGTGACTGCCTTTCACATTTCTATTGATTGAGTCTCTGGGTTCTTCTTGGGACTTAATATTGGAAAATACTACCTTCTCTTTTTTAGGATTCTGGATCCTTTTGGAGCTAGAAAGTCTTTGAGATGAACATTCTAGTAGCTCTTAACCTGGAATCCATGGATAGATTTTTGGGGGCTTAATTTGCAAATCCCCTCAAATTATATGTATGCTTTGGAGGTGTGAGGGCTGTGCGGAGAATTCCGTAGCATTCACGAGATTCTTAAGCAGTCTGTAATTCAAAGAGTTTTAAGAACCTCTGATCTAATTGAGGTTCTCTGATTCCCAAGGCACCTATTTTTCAAACACATAAAATAATGATTAGCCTTTATCTGTATTTTGTAGTCCTTAAGCAAGCAGAAAACTGATTGTGTTAGGTACTATCAAGTATACAAAGAGTTGCAATGAATAATAATTGCTTTCCTACACCTTACAATGTATTGTTTATTCATTCATCAAATAATTAAGGATTACAAAATATATGATATCCTCTATTTAGACTGGGGATACAGAAATAAAAGACACTATTCCTACTCTCAGTAAAACTTCAGTGTAGGTGAAGGCATGTGACTATACAGCAATATGTGTTAACCATCAATGTGTCATATGTCTCTCAACTTCTTAAAGGAACTGTAGGACATGTGATGGAATTGTCAAA
The DNA here is from genome assembly GCF_008728515.1 of Papio anubis. Taxonomy (NCBI): domain Eukaryota; kingdom Metazoa; phylum Chordata; class Mammalia; order Primates; family Cercopithecidae; genus Papio; species Papio anubis. The sequence goes on from NC_044977.1 coordinate 60,773,107, forward strand.
ACTCTGTGGAATCAGCTATGTGAATTCGGAAACCTAGCTGACAATGCCATTTTTTCTTTAACAGTGAAAAAACTGTTTCTCAACAATAGAGAAAAATAGACAAACTATTCCTTGGGAAATTTTGGAGAGGAGTTAGCAGTATACCAGGATTAAGAGAAACAACCACATTTTTCTAAGTAGCCCCCAAATTTTGCTATACATTAGAATACCCTGGAGATACTTTTGTCTTTTAATACATATCAAAATCATTCATGCAGACAGTTATAAATATCACATAGTAGTTTGCTGATTGTAATGAAAAACAGCACCCCTATTCAACATTCTTTATTCTCTGGTCTTGCTTGAGCAATTTTTAAGAACATGTGGGTTCCTCGGGCTCCACCCAGAGCTCCCAAATTGTTGGATGAGTGGGAAAGGTCCCAGACCTTCATTTTGTGCTGGAGAAGTATAGTTTCAAAAGTTCCCTATGGATTGGCCCAGGCTGTATGATTAGAATCTCTTGGCCTGGGACTTTTCTGCTCACCCCAACATTTTAGGCCTTCACTGTCTGTGGATAACGTGCCATAAAAGTATAATAGCTATGTTTTTTTTTTTTTTTTTTTTTTTTGGGGGGGGCTTTGAGGCAGGTTGCTCTGTTGCCTAGGGTAGAGTGCAGTGGCATGATCATAGCTCACTGTAGTCTTAAACTCCTGGGCTCAAGCAATTCTCCCTTCTCAGCCTCCTCAGAAGCTGGGATTACAGATGTGAGCCACTTGAGTTGACATTTAAGTGACCCTCGATAAATAAGTTGGATTTTGTGGCACACCCTGCTCTTCCTTTCCTGGGAGGCCAGCTTTGTTGCTGGTCAAGTTATCCTCTGGGCAGTGGCACAGTTATAACTGAGGTTGCATTTCTGGTCAGATCTTCTTAAAGGCTTCTAAGTGAGATGGATTTCAATTTCTTCTCCCCCTTGGCCATTTCAATAAATCTTTTGTTTACACACATGCCTAACTCCAGTATGCACAGTGCTTATTGATGATTACCTCCAGATTAGGGGGGAAATGAGATAAAAGGTCAACACAGTACTCTCACTGCTGCATTTCTTTGAAGGGAGTACACATTGCCTTGCAAAATACTGTGGCAGAAAATACAGTGAACCAAAATGAAAATATGCTTGTGACTGACTTGACCTATTCTCATAACAGTCTCTAAATACTAATCATATTATATGCTTCTAATGCCGTACATGAGGATGGATTCTTTTAAAGGTCAACAAGTGAATGTATTAAACAGTCTCTTATTTGCTTATCAGGTGAAAAATCATGAAATGCAAGCTTTTTCTATTTTCCAGGGACTGTGTTTTTTTTCCTCTTCCCTATTCCTATTATGTTTCCTTGACCTTAATCTTTACAGATTACTAATAATCTCAATTCCTTGAGAGCTTTATTTTCTTCAATGAAACCTTTAAAAAAAAAAGTTTACAGCTAGTGTTTTCTCTTTTCTAAGGATATCTCTCTACTTTGAGGATAACCTATACTATTCTCTGCTGAAGGGACCACAAAACTAAATATTATATTAACAAAATAATTTTGTATTTTGGGGAGAAATATACTACATAAAGTAGTGTCACATTGTTTCAAGGAAGAAGTACAAAAATTAGGTAAAGTCAAGGAATAATGTAAATAATTACATGGGAGTATATGAATAGAAAAATAATTTATAAAATATAGGATGAAGTCAAATGTTTCTTTATTTCAACAGGAAAGAAAGCAAATAACAGATGAGTCCAAAGTGTACTGATTTTTCCTACTTGACAAAATACTAAACTCTATTTGAAAACTGAAATAGACAAATGATAGAGTTCTAGGTGGGGAGAGCAGAAAGTTACATAATAACAGAGTGATAATCAGTTTCCTGAATCCTTAAAATGATTTTCAAAGAATGTTAGCTATGGGAAAAGAGAGAGAAACCCTAGTCCTTGGAAGGATTTACAGATGCATCTGATGTGTAAATAAGAGCCCCGTTTTACTACATTCACATCAGTGTCTAGAATTTGGGAGAAGCATCAGGGGTTAATCTCAGAAGGGGAAAGCCAGAAGTATAAATTCTATTCCAGGTATCCTATGGAGAATTAAGTCAAATGCTATGAAAATTCTGATAAATTCCAGTCCAAGGCCTAGAATTAGGATTAGAGTTAGGATGGAGAGCCAAGAGTTTTGAGTTAGGTGAAAATAGTGGCCTAGGAAAAGTTGAGAGTTTTCAGAAATGCCTTAGGACATTTATGATCCCCTTATTTTGAGTTCCTGCAAAGGACGTGTGGTCCTTTGGAATGTCTGAGTGGCTAAAAGAGACAGAAAAGAGACATGAACTACATATGCCAAGAGCATGTGTTCAAATAGCACAAATAAACTCTGTAGTCTGTCTTAAAGAGTAGCCTGGAGTCATTGCAGAACTGGTCTATACCATTTTTCAAGAAAAGATGGAGACCCTGCAAGTGTATATGTGTGATGTATATATACTGTGTCAGCCTATACTACACACATATGCATGTATATTATACATATATACACATATATGCATCTATATAAGTTTACCATACATTTTATCAACATGAAAGGTGTGCAGCACACAATTTACACTTAATAATAAAATATACATGACTATTATAAATTCCATATTGCCAGTTGATTCTCACAGGATGCTATTGTTGGTTCTTTTCTGAATTCTTATATCCATAGCCCAGCTATGGTTGCAGTTGATGAATGAGTCTAGCTCTAATATGAGTGTTGGTTGATCTTTTCATTTATAATAATGACTGATATGAAACTGAAACAGTGAGGACATATGCTGGAAATTTACTCTTTTGTCAATGATGTCAGTAAATTCTCTGCTGAATTGGATAATAATTTTTAAATACTGATAGAATATTTCCTCAACTTTTTGTACTATTTGCAATGTAATGGCTATCGAAACAATACAATTTTATATTTAATCTGTATTATTAATAGTTTTGCTATTAGCAAAATAATAAATTAAGCTCTGATTCATAGCATTTGCTGATTTCTGTGATATACTTTCCCCATGGTTGATTTCAAGGTACCAAAGTGAACCACTGAAAGTGGAGTTGAGAAGAAATGTTCATTACCGTACTATGCTATAATATATAAAAAATCCAGCATACAGAAAAAATATATGTAAATAGCCTAAAGAGTATGACATCAGCTGGCTACAAATTTGAGGGTTCCCATGACCATCCTCAGGTTTAGTAATCCACTAGAATGATTTACAGAACCCAGGAAAGTGCTATACTCACTATACCCATAATTACAGTTTTATTGTTGCAAAAAGGTATAAATTAGAACCAGGTAAAGGAAGAGTTGCGTAAAGTGAAGTCTGAAAGGGGCCCAAATATGAAACTTCTAGTCATATTCTCTGCATGGAGTCCTGGATGGCATTACTTCATCCTGGCTGTGATGTGTGACGATACTCAAAGCTCAAAGGGAATTGCCAACTAGGGAAGCTCACTGGGCTTTGGTTTTCAGTTTTTAGTAGAACTTTATCACATACTGTCCACATGACTGATTTTTAGTCTCCAGTCTCTTCTGGATGGTCAGGCTAATAACTTTAGTCTCTTATTCCTCTGGAGGTTGGAATTGACATGGAATATCCCAAAGCCCCCATCGTAAATCACAGTGTTCACTGTCCAGTGGCCAAAGCTCCAGGCAAACAAAGATATTAATATTAGGCAGGACATCCCAGGGATGTAGAGATCAACTTCTGATAGTTGAGGTGAAAGGTCAGTCCTCTTTTTGAGTAACGTTAACTTTTCACTATGCAGAGTTCGATAGGAATTATGTTGAAACTGTAGATCACCTTGGGTAGTGTTGTCATCTTAACAATATTAAGTCTTGCAATCCATGGACACAGAATGTCTTCCCACTTACTTAGGTCTTTAGTTTGTTTCTACCATGTTTCATTGCAAAAGACCTAACCCTTGTTAAATTTATTCCTAAGTATTTTATTTTTTTGATGCTATTATAAATGGGAATTTTTCTTAATTTTATTTTGGGATTGTTCATTTCTACTGTATTGAAATACAATTAAATCTTGCATATTGAATTTGTATTCAACAACCTTGCTGAACTCACTTATTAGTTCTAATAATGTATGTGTGTATTATTAGTGTTTGCTATATACAAGATTATCTCATCTGCAAATAGAGATGGTTGTACTTCTTCTTTCACAATTTGGATCTTTTTAATTCTTTTTCTGCCTAATTGCTCTGGCTAGAGCCTCCAGTACAATGGTGAATAAAAGTGGTAAGAATGAGCATCTCTGTCTTGTTCTTGATGTTAAAGGAAAAGCTTCAGTCTTTCATTAAGTATGATGTTACTTGTGGAATTTTTGTAGATTCCCTTTATCAGGTTGAGGAAGTTTTCTTCCATTTCTTGTTTGTTTTAATAACATGTTTAACAACAGGCTTGCAAAATCCCTAAAAGTATAACAACTGGCACTTTTGAGTCAGTACATGCCAAATCCAGCACATCCGCTGTAAAGTCAACTGTTTTGTTTTGTTTTTCACTTCAACATACCATCTCCAGGTAGGGCAAACATAGGCCTTCCAGATGCCAAATGAATGGGTGTTAATTTGGTTATAGTGCTAACAAGTGCCTTAAAAATAAACTAAATGAAAACATTTCCATAATAAAAATTAGTTCTCATGCTTTTTTTTGAAAACATAAAATATTTATTGTATAAAATCAGTAAGTAGCTTGATCTGATATTAAAAATGTTCAAGTGCCTAATATATTATGTAACTTATGTGATTACTGTATGAAATGAACATTTTCTAAATCAATTATCTAGAAATCTGGTTGTCTTTGTGCTAGTTTAATTTACAAAAGAGATTTTCAATGAACATCATGTCTATTTTGATCAGGGAAGTTTCTGTGATGTAAAAAGTTTTAGCCACAAAATAATATCTAGTAATAACAATAAAAACATCAGTACTATATTCATGCAAAAGGCCTCGTTAAAAAACACATTTCAAGATACGATATTTTGGTTTTGTCTCATTTTATGGGCAATCAAGGAATAAAAATGAGAAATAAAGTTTTCTGCTCTCCCTTACTCCAGTTGTCTTTAGGAAGTTTGATTAGTTTATGACATTTGTAAAAGAAGTAAGTTTAGATATGCAGTTCTGTCATGTAGCATGAAAATATATTAGTGGAACTCCATAATGCTTATATCTATAATTTCTATGGAAATGGAAAAAATGGCATCAATGAAGCTGGAATCTGACATTTATGGTCTTCACTTATATTTAATCTTGTTTTTCAAATTATGTTCAATTATTAAGACATTTGCTGCCTTTTGTGTTCTTATTGAAACTAAGTTGTTTTTTGAGCACATAGTAGTGACTGTGGGGAAAATTTATTTTCCCTCTTAGAGTTTGCAGTAGAGAAGCCTCCTGGGCACAGCAAGTTGGAACTAGGAAAGGAGTCTGACCCAATCATTGTAAGAAGATTTTCCCCCAAATGCTGATTTGTGAGAGAGTGAGAGAAGTTCTGGGTAGCCACTTAGGAGTCCATATGGAAAATACAGTTCTAGAGTGTCATCTGTTTTACTTCTAGGAACACCATGATCAACTAGCCAACAGTATAGGCCTATGTGAGTCAGACTATTATAACCCTTTGACCCTGCTATTCATTACAATAACCATGCCCACCATGCCTTTGACAATTGAGTGCCACCACTTGGCCCCTGCCACTCTGGGATCTAATTACTCCCACTGCATTCAGGCCTCCCAATCCAGTGGCAGCAGTTCCCACTAAGTTCTGGCCTACAGAGAAGAGCAATCATAGAGTTCTTCAGTAATGCTGGAGTTCCCCTCACAAACTTATTTTTCAAAGTTTTGGTAAGAGACGTGTTCTCTGGGCCTTCTCAGAGCAGGTAAGTAGGTCTTAAATGAAAAATCCACTTTAACACAACAATATCCCTGAGCCTTTGAATCTCTTCCTCTGAAGTAAACCTAGACAGGTATGACATTTCAAATTTATGTGGGCTGCCTTTTGGTCTATGATGTGGTTTGGCTGTGTCTCCACCCAAATCTTATCTGGAATTGTAATTCCCACAATTCCCATGTGTCATGGGAGGTGATTAAATTATGGGGGCAGGTCTTTCCTGGGCTGTTCTCCTGATAGTGAATAAACCTCATGAGATCTGATGATTTTTAAAATGGGAACTTTTCTGCACAAGCTCTCTCTTTGCCTCCTGCCACTCACATAAGATGTGACTTGCTCCTCCTTGCCTTCCATCATGATTGTGAGGCCTCCTCAGCCATGTGGAACTGTAAGTCCAATAAACCTTTCTTTTGTAAATTGCCCAGTCTCTGTGTGTCTTTATCAGCAGAGTAAAAACAGACTAATACATTCCATGTTTCAGGTAATCAAAGAACATTTTAGAGGACTTTCTGATTCCTTGAGCTATAACATTAAATGCAGCATCTCTGCTTAGTGTGCTCATACTAATAAATTTGGCCTGATTTATTATGTCCCTTCCAGCATTATCTCACACCCTTAATATCCATTCCTGTACATATTCCCTGAATTTCTATCTGTACAAATTAGAAAATTCAAGTAGTTCTTTGGGAATATAGCACTCCTTCTGATGGGTCACAATTTGTACCTTATCTTTAGGGACCTGCTGGTACTTGATTCTAGTTATAGGTCTAGAAGCAAAGAGGAGTGGAGGGAGTGGGTCCTGCAGAGAATCAGCATTGTCTTGCAGTTTCATCCCCTTAGAGGAGGTCATACAGTTTTCTCAGAAAATGTAGGTTTAATCAGACCAGGGTAGAGTGGTGGGGTGGAGAGAGAGAGGCTGCTTCTAGTGGCAAAGAGTCATTGGAATTTAGGAGCTCAGTATCCCCAGATTCATCAGAGTCTGCCCGTATGTTCCCATCCCAATTTTAATGATCCTGTTCCTTCCCAATCAATGCCCCCACTTTAGCAGTAGACACCTGTATTAGTCAGGGTTCTCTAGAGGGAAAGAACTAATAGAATAGATACACATATATAAGGGGAGTTTATTAAGTATTAAGTCACATGATCACAAGGTCCCACAATAGGCCATCTGGAGGCTGAGGAGCAAGGAAAGCCAGTCCGAGTTCCAAAACTGAAGAAATTAGAGTCCAATGCTCAAGAGCAGGAAGCATCCAGCATGGGAGAAAGATGTAGGGTGAAAGGCTAGGCCAGTCTCTCTTTTCACATTTGTCTACCTATATATATTCTAGCTGCACAGGCAGCTGATTAGATTGTGCCCTCCCAGATTAAGGGTGGGTCTGCCTTTCCCAGGACACTGACTCAAATGTTGATCTCCTTCAGCAACACCCTCAGAGACACACCCAGGATCAATACTTTGTATCCTTCAATCCAATCAAGTTGACACTCAGTATTAACTATCACAAGTTCACCCCTTGTCAACTTGAACCCATACACATCTCCTGAGATCATATATAATTTTCAAATAAAGATGATAATAAGGTCATAACTATGCCTAATGTAATATAACTATCCCTCATACAACCCAAAACACACCAATCCCCAACCCAAATGCTATTACATAAAGTTAACAATACTTAAATGCTGATGTGAAGTCAATAAATCTTATATCACATGATGAAGGAGAAAGGAAATAAAATGAAGATATTTTCTTAGTACATGTGTATACATGCACAAACATGTTTTTAACAAAAGAAGAGGAAGTACTCATGACAATTACAGTCCTCTTTCTGCAGCTGGTCATGTCGTCATAGCTGGTATTAATGACTACATTATTCCAATACCCATTCTGTATTCCCTTTGCCTTCAGCAAGCACCTAAGCAGGTTGTGGTTTTTTTCCTGGTAGAGTGACCCAAACCTTCGTTCCTGAAGGGTCTGGGCCATTTGTAGTCCATCCTGGATTGGGGTGCTGTAGTTTCCCATTGATCTTAATCACAGGGCATGGTAATACTAAGAGATGCCCTAATGGATCTCCTGTATTCCATGCATACTCTTCCTTACCTCCATTATGGAGTAGTAGACTGATTTCATCTTGATAATCTGGGTCAGTCACCCCAGCCAACACTGTAACTCCCTTCTTAGCCTGTTGACTTAAAGGTTGGAGGAGCCCAAAGTGTCCAGGTGGCAGTCTTAACTTCCAGTTTAATGGAATCGTGTTTCCTGGTGGCAGCATTCCTCCCTCCGGAACTAAGACGTCTAGGCCAGCAGAACATAATGTAATGGAAACAGGAAGCAAAAATTGTGCTAGTGGATCACTAGGGGTGATGGTGAGTGGTGCCACTTCCATTTTCACCCCTTGATTCCTGGACCCATGAATCCTGGCTATGGGAGAAAGAGTACCATATATTGGATGCTGATTCAGAGCATACATGGCCTTCTAGAGAACTTTGCCCCAGCCCTGCAAAGTATTGTCACCTAGTTGATATTGTAATTGTGACTTCAAAAGGCCATTCCACTGTTCTATCAATCTAGCTGCTTCAGGATGATGGGGAACATGAGAGGACCAGTGAATTCCGTGAGCATGAGCTCACTGCCACACTTCTTTAGCCATAAAGTGAGTGCATTGGTCAGAGGAAATGCTATGTGGAATACCATGATGGTGGCTAAGGCATTCTGCGAGTCCGTGGATGGTAGTTTTGACAGAAGCATTGTGAGCAGGATAGGAAAACCCATATCCATATCCGGAGTAGTGTTTATTCTAGTGGGGAGAAACTTCTGCCCTTTCCATGATGGAAGAGGTCCAATATAACCAACCTGTCATCAGGTAGCTGGCTCATCACCCTGAGGAATGGTGCCATATTGAGGGCTTGGTGTTGGTCTCTGCTGCTGACAAATTGGGCACTCAGCAGTGGCTGTAGCCAGATCAGCCTTGGTGAGTGGAAGTCCATGTTGCTGAGCCCATGTGTAACCTCCATCCCTGCCACCATGGCCACTTTGTTCATGGGTCCACTGGGCAGTGACAGAGGTGGCTGGGGAAAGAGGCTGAGTGGTATCCCTAGAATGGGTCATCCTATCCACTTGATTATTAAAATCCTCTTCTGCTGAGGTCACCTGTTGGTAAGCACTCACATGGGATACAAATACCTTTACTTTTTGACTACTCAGAGAGGTCCATCAACATACCTCTTCCCCAAATTTCTTTGTCACCAATTTTCCAAACATGCTTCTTCCAAGTCCCTGACCATCCAGCCAAATCGTTAGCTACAGCTCATGAATCAGTATATAATTGCATATCTGGCCATTTCTCCTTCCATGCAAAGCGCACAACCAGGTGCACTGCTCGAAGTTCTGCCCACTGGGAAGATTTCTCTTCACTGCTTCAGGGATGTCCTAGAAAGGGGCTGTAGTAGTGTAGCTGTCCGCTTTTGGGTGGTGCTTGCATATTATGCAGACCCATCTGAGAACCAGGGCCTAGTCTTCTGTTCCTCTGTCAACTGATCATAGGGAACTCCCCATGAGGCCATTGGTGTAGGTTGGGGAAGAGCAGGCAGGGTGGCAGAAATGGAGACCATGGGAATTTGAGCCAATTCCTCATGTAACTTACTTGTGCCTTCATGACCTGCTCTAGCCTGATCACGAATATACCACTTCCATTTGATGATGGAAAGCTACTGTGCATGACACACTTTATGGCTAGATGGGTCAGAAAGAGCCCAGTTCATGATAGGCAGTTCAGGTTATATGGTGACTTGATGACCCACAGTCAAATTTTCAGTTTCCATCAAAGCCCAGTAACAGGCCAAAAGCTGTCTCTCAAAAGGAGAGTAGTTATCTGCAGAAGATGGCAGGGCCTTGTTCCAAAATCCTAGAAGGCTCTGCTGTGATTCACCTATGGGGGCCTGCCAAAGGCTCCAAACAGCATCCCTACCTGTCAGACACCTCAAACACCATTGGATCTGTTGGGTCATATGGCCCAAGTGGCAGAGCAGCTTGTGCACCAGCCTGGACCTGTTGCAGAGTCTTCTCTTGTTCTGGACCCAACTCAAAACTGGCAGCCTTTGGGTCACTCGATAAATGGGCCAGAGTGATACACCCAATTGAGGAATGCGTTGCCTCCAAAATCCAAATAGGGTCACTGGGCATTGTGCTTCTTTCTTGGTTGCAGGAGGGGCCAAATACAGCAACTTATCCTTCATCCTAGAGGGGATATCTCAACAGGCCCCACACTACTGGACCCCTAGAAATTTTACTGAGGTAGAAGTTCCCTGAATTTTAGTTGGATTTATTTCCCATCCTGTGGCATGCAAATGTCTCACCAATAGTTCAGTGTGTTTGCTACTTCTTATTCACTGGATCCAATCAGCATGTCATCAATGTAATGGTCCACTGTGATATCCTGCTGAAGCAAAAAGAGATCAAGGTCTCTCTGAATAAGATTATGACACAAAGCCAGGGAGTTGATATACCCCTGAGGTAGGACAGTAAAGGTATATTGCTGGCCTTGCAAGCTGAAGACAAATTGCTTCTGGTGGGCCTTATAAACAGAAATGGAGAAAAAGGCATTTGTCAAGTCAATGGCTGCATACCAGTTACCAGGAGATGTGTTAATTTGCTCAAGCAATGAAATCACATCTGGTAGAGCAGCTGCAATCAGAGTCGCCAGTTGGTTAAGCTCACAATAATCCACTGTCATTCTCCAAGATCCATCTGTCTTCTGCACAGGCCAAATGGGAGAGTTGAATGGGGTTGTGGTGAGAATTACCACCTCTGTGTCTTTCAAGTCTTTGATGGTGGCACTAATCTCTGCAATCCCTCCAGGATGCAATATTGTTTTTGATTTGCTATTTTTCTAGGTAGAGGCAGCTCTAATGGCTTCCATTTGGCCTTTCTTACCATAATAGCCCTCACCCTACCAGACAGGGAGCCAATGTGGCAGTTCTGCCAATTGCTAAGTATGTTTGTGCCAATTATGCATTCTGCCACTGGGGAAATGATGACAGGATGAGTCCAGGGACCCACTGAACCCACTGTAAGTTGGACCTGAGCTAAAACTCCATTAATTACCTAAGCTCCATAAGCCCCTACTTTAACTGGAGGACCACAATGACGTTTTGTTTCCCCTGGAATCAGTGTCAGCTCAGAGCCAGTGTTCAGTAGCTCTCCAAATGTCTGATCATTTCCCTTTCCCCAATGCACAGTTATCCTGGTAAAAGGCTGGAGGTCTCCTTGGGGAAGCATGGGAGAAAGATTCACTGCATAAATTGTCAGTATTGTAGTGGTGTCCTTCCTTAAGAGGACCCAGCCTCCCCTTCATTCAAGGGGTTCTGGGTTTGTAAACTGGCTCAAGTCTGAAAATTGATTGAGGGGCCATGATTCGCTGTTTTTATAATTCAAATTAGTCTTTTTTCCATTTGATCTAGAAGTTTTCTGCTTATATAAATTAAGTAGGAATGCAGTAGGCTTCCTATCAATTTCACTTCTAGGAATGCCATGATTAATTAGCCAATGCCAGAACTCTACCTGAGTCAGATTATTCTGATTGCTGCTTTGTGTTTGCTGTCCATTACAGTAGCTACACCCACTTTGCCTTTGACAATTGAGTGCCGCCACTTGGCCCCTGCCACCTTGGGATCCAATTCTTCCCATTGTATTTAAATTTTGTAGTTGGGTGACTGTGGTTCATAGGACACACAGAGAAGAGCAATTACAGGGTTCTTCAAAGATGCAGGTGCTGCCCTCACAAATCTATGTTGCAAGGCATTGGTCAAGGGTATATCTTCTGTACCCTCCCAGCTGGGATGAGTAGGTCTAAAGTGACTAATCAACTCCACCATCCCAATCTCCCTAAGCCTTTGGATCCCTTTATCTACATTAAACCAAGGGAGATCAGGCATTCCCAGCTCACTCACAGTAGGCCATCTTTCAATCCATATTTCAGCTAACCAAGCAAATAAACTATTAGAACCTTTTTTAACTGCCTGAGCTGGAACATTAAATGCAGAGTCCCTCCTTAGTGGGCTCAAATTAATGCATTCAGCCTGCTCCAACTCTGTGTTCCTTCCACCATTATCCCACACCCTTACAATCCATTCCCATGCCCGTTCTCCAGATTTCTGTTTATATAAATTATAAAACACAAGCAGTTCTTTTTGAGCACACCTTTTCATGGGTCATGCTCTGAACCTAACTTCTAAGTGCCTGCCAGTACTTTAGTTATAGGTCTAGAAGCAAACAGGGCTGTTGTGGGTGGCTCCTGAGAAAAATGTACATTATCTTGCCTGGTAATGAGGTATCTTGCCTCAGGGGAGGCCATCACTGTTGCCCCAGGCAGTGCAGGGTTGATCTCCTCAGACAAAGGTGGAAAGGCTGATGGCAGCATGGGTTGGTTAGGGGATGTTGCCACTACTGGGGATGGGGAAGCTGTTTCTTCTGGGATGAAAAGTTCATCAGAGTTGACAAACTCAGTGTCCCCAGCTTCATCAGGGTCCTCCCACATGTCCCCATTCCAAGTTTCAGGGTCCAATATTTTTCCAATCAATGCCCTCACTTTAACAGACACCTGGCAAGGCTGTGCATGCACCTTTTGTTGCAGGTCAGTCACTCGCATGATAAGAGCTTGTGTCTGGTTTTCCACAATTTTAGCTTTCTCTACGGGAGATAAGACTCTTACTCAGGGCAATCTTAGCGGATATGAAGCTCAGTATCTGATTCTGAAGCCAGGAGATAGAATCCCGGAGTTCATCATTTTCTTTCATCACTTTGTCCACTGAAGTTAGAAGCAACTAACCTGCTTCATTATGTTCCTTGGTTCTCTACGTATGGTCAAAGGTATTATGTATAGAGTCACTAAACTCCTTGCCTCTCATAAGTGATGAATCAGGAGTGTCAAATGCATTTGTATAAGTCTCTAAACAGTTCATGCCAAGGACTGTCAGTGTTCTCCATACTATTAGAAGTAAAGTCCTTAGCATTTTTGAGTCTAATCATATTAAGCAGCCAACTCCAGAAACCCCAAAACCAATGAAAGAACTCCATTCTTAATATTCTGTTCCTCTAGAAACACTTCTGGTACCAAAGTCTGTGTCAGTCAGGGTTTGCTACAGGAAGAGAACTAATGGAATATATATAATATATATACAAAGGGGAGTTTATTAAGTATTAACTCACACAATCATAAGGTCCCACAATAGGCTGTCTGCAGGCTGAGGAGCAAGGAGAGGCAGTCCGAGTTCTAAAACTGAAGAACTTGGAGTCCAATGTTTGAGAGCAGAAAGCATCCGGCATGAGAGAAAGATGTAGGCTGGGAGGCTAGGCTAGTCTTTCTTTTCACATTTTTCTGCCTGATTATATTATAGCCTCGCTGGCAGCTAATTAGATTGTGCCTGCCCAAATTAAGGGTGGGTCTGCCTTTCACAACCCACTGACTCAAATGTTAATCTCCTTTGGCAACACCCTCACAGACACCCAGGATCAATACTTTGTATTCTTCATTTCGATCAAGTTGACACCCAGTATTAACCATCACAACACCCTGTGAGGTTGGGAATTCAATTTGCATTGTAACCAACCACTCTCAGGATGAAATCCTGGGTTTGGTTTTTAGCAATTTCAGCTCCCTAGATTGGTATCACTACATTTTTGTATGCTGTACATTAATTTTTATTGTTTGAACATCACTGTGGGCTCATAGCCTTTTATACATCCAACTTGTTTCAATTAATTATTATTTGCTTAAATAGACAACTTGGTCAGTGAGAGATCTCTTAAATGGGCTCCTTTGTCCTCTGGAATCCTTGGAAGCAATCTTTACTTTTTGGTCACGGTGGATTTCTAACCCCATTGTAATTTTGTTCTTCTCCACGATGCAGAATCATTTACCCTCTTTTAAGTATTGGTGAATTACCTCAGGGAATAATATTAGAGATTTGAGTTTGAGTACACATTAGATTGAAAGTAGGTAAGACTACTGCGACTTTCATTGAGTCACTCTTGATAGTGACAGGACTGAAAAAATATTTCTTTTCATGATTATGAATTCAAACATCTTTTCAATGTAACTTGTTGTTTTCTACTTTCCTTATATTATAGGTTTATCAACCAATAAGACTTTTGCCCTCTTTGAAATCTGATACCCCTTCCACTGCCAGTTTTAGTTCTTCCTGAAAAGTGGTTGTATTCATTCCCTTGTTTTGGGGGCATAGCCTTACTTTCTTAGACTCCTGTTGCTGAAGTTAGCTCGAGTGAGCTTCTCCTTCTAACAATCAAAGGTCTTAACTAACAAATCTTATTAACTAAGAATGAATGTAGTGAGTCTAGTAGATGGTTTAGAGGCTAAGATGTACTAAAATCTGCAAAAAAAAGTTTTAAAAATAAGATGAACAAAATTCTACGTATAGTTGTGTTTAGAGAAAGAAGAGTAAGGAAGGAAATCCTAATGATGTATCACTAACAGAAGAAAGAGGAAAAGCTAAATTAACAGAAGAAATAAAACTATCAAGAAATACTATTTTTAAACTTGAATAAGTAGAACAAGCATGAAGAAGAAAGAGCTGACATCTACAGTCCTACTTTTAACTGAGTTAAAATTTATCTACGATGCACAAATTATATTTATGGGTACAAAGAATTGGCTAGACTATTGTTAGTGATCTTTGAGGAGTCCTGGGACACAAGAGACACAAAATGGAAAGGAAGCATCTATAGTTCTGATTTTTTTTTTAATTGAAAGCAGAATGATCAGCATGACACTGACAGGTGGGATGCAATTCTAGGGATAGTTTGTGCATGCTTAGGAAAATGGCATGAGGCACTAGCATGGGCTTCATAATAAGTGATGGTTGGGCATGGTGGCTCATGCCTATAATGCCACCACTTTGGAAGGCCAGTGTGGGAGGATCACTTGAGCCCAGAAGTTTGAGACCTGGCCAACAAAGCAAGACTCTATCTCAATGAATAATACAAAAATTAGCCGTGTGTGGTCATGCACACCTGTAGTCCCTGCTACTTAGAGGGTGCTGAGACTGGAGGATTGCTTGAGCTCAGGAGGTCAAGGCTGCAGTGAGCTGTGAGCATGCCACTGCACTCTAGCCTGGGTGGCAGAGTGAGATCCTGTCTCTAAAAATAAACAAACAATAATTGACCATGACAGAAGAACTTTCTATTCTGTATTTCTTTTGACAGAGTTACAGATGTCTGTTACAACAGACAGTGGGCACTTGGATTTCAGCAAGCAATTTGATAATATCTCTCATGACATTCTTATAAATAAGAAGGAGAAAGTTTGTGAGTCAATGGTAAAAAGCAGATAGATTTGTAACTGGTTGAATAACTGTGCCCATGGGTGTTAATGTATAGATTGATGTCTATTGGAATATTCAGTTGAATGACTGAAACATTTCTTTTAGTGCTATGTAAAGATGATAAAGCACAGTGCTTTTTCTGTCACTTCATACCAGTGCCATTAAATAAATCTTCCTGCGATTACAAAAATGTTCTATACCTGTGCTGTCCAGTACAGTAATAACTGGTAACATGCAGTTATTTGGGCACTTGAAATGTGGGTAGTACAACTGAGGCATTAATTTTATTTTACTTTTAATTATTTTAAATTTAAATATCCACATGTGGCTAGTGGCAATTGTATTGTACAGCACAGCTTTATGCTATCTACAAATTTTTAATAAAACATATGCAAAGGTTTTTTTATTAAGAGGTATTTAATATTTTATTTTGTAGAATCATAAAACCGCTTTACTAAGATGTTCTTCTAGTGTTTTACAACTGTTTACAGTGAGAAAAATTAGGCCTAAAGCAATTAAATGATTTGATTGGAATCACATAACTATCAGATGGATAGGGGCTGAAATGAGGGTTCTTTGAATTCCAGTCAATGCATTTTTTATATGTACCATATTATAGAAAATGGCCCTTCATGAGTATATAAGTGTATATGAGATATTGACTTTCAGTGGTCAAGCAGTAAAAATTTTTCCTGAGATTTTTTTTGATATTAGATATAGACAGGTAGTATTCTCAAATCAATATATTGATTCTTTGTAGGTAGGTATTGCTAAAAACAGAACCTCAAGATTTTTGTTTCTTGGCCATGAAAGTCAAAGATAATTAACATTAGCTTCCAATGAGTAAATGTATGTCCTTTTGGAGAAGACTATTTTTAGGGCCCTGAACTTCAGAGTTGTTTTCCTCTTTTTTTGTCCTTCACTCAGTTAAAATATATAGTATTTAGGACTGTGGTACTGTGCTAATGTATTTCTGAGAAAATAAAGAGGTCACTTGCTGCTGTGTAAAATTGTAGCAAGAAATCAACAGGGAAGGGATTAGAACAATTAAAATTTTACATTTGCAAAGGGAGGAAGCGAAGTCTGATTAATAAGATCTGCAGTCTGTATTTATAGGAAGGAGAACAACATTGTGTTTCATAAACATTACTTG
Organism: Papio anubis; assembly: GCF_008728515.1. Lineage (NCBI taxonomy): Eukaryota > Metazoa > Chordata > Mammalia > Primates > Cercopithecidae > Papio > Papio anubis. Next base: position 60,789,538 of record NC_044977.1, read on the forward strand.
TACCGAACTGACCTCAATATCTTCTCCTACTTTCCAAGATACAGGAAAATTCCTCCTTCTACTATTGAATTGAATGGGCATTTGCTGCTTTTATCATTTTCTTCAGGGTAGATTTGTACTGTCTTGATGCCGTTTTAAAGAAAAATCTGTTTATTCTGTCTCCCCAAGTGCAGGGAGGTAACGTGTAAAGCTAATTTGCTTATAAGTGAGATTTTTATTTTTTGGAAAGAAAAAGACAAAAAGAAATTGATGTAGCTTTCAAGTGTTATTGCTTTATTCAAAACCTCTTGTTTTATTTATCAACAGGAGTCTCAATCATTCTCGTAAGTAAAGAGAGGGAGGGAGAACTTTTAGGAAAGGAGCTGAATCTGAGAAGTGCTGATATGAATGTGAAGACAGGGAGAGCAATTATGTCCCAGAGAAATAAACACTCACATGGATCAGCCATTGTCGAGTCCCCATGTCTGATCAATGTCTGTGATGCCCTAGTTAAACCTTTCTCTCTGAGCCCTACTCTCCTCTGATCCCATATAGATCATATACAAGAACAAGACCTCAGAGATTGTATAGTTCATTTTTCCCACTGTTTAGAGAAAATCAAGGTGCAAATAGTTGAATTGATTTTCCTATGATTGTATGGAATGTTAGAGGAAAGTTGGGACCAGAACAATGGTCTCATAATTCCCAGGTCAGGGGAATCTCTCTACTGTGCTACTTTTCTAGTTCTGCTTTTCAAGGAAGCTTGAAAATGGCTTAATTCTTCCTTCTAACCATTTGATCAATAGAACAAGTACAATACATGTGTTTCATTCTGAGCCTTGTCAGCAGTTATACTTGAGTAGAAGAAACGATGTTTTAGGGCAAATGTCTTGCTTCCTACAGACAAAACTGGAACAAAATCAAAGCAAAACCAAACTAAACAAACCTTTTGGATGCCATCTAGATACTCCCTCTCATTCTGACCTCCATCAATATTTGTTAAGTGTTCACTGTGTGCAGAATATGGAACTTAGCTCTGTAAGGAGTTAGGAATTGTGAGGTAAAGTGTCTGTATTAGTAAACTAGCTTCTGCTGTGCTGTGGTATCACTCCCGCACACCAGTCCTCATGCTGATTTAGGTCTCAACTAACATATTACTTCTTCAAAGATGTTTCCTTGACCACTATCTAATACTGCGTCTCTCATCCCCTCTAATCACATCTACACAAGATTGCATTGCCTTCTTTTCTTCATAGCTGTGATCAATGATCTGAATTCATCTTTTTTCTTTTCTTATCTTTTGTGTACTTTACTCAATATTATATACGTTGCATGAAAACAAAGGCCATTTCTGTCTTACCTAAAGTATAGAACGATGCCTGGTACTAAGGAAATGCTGAATACCTATTTGTAGAATGAATGGATTTGTTGTTGAATGGGCACACATCCACTGTGCCCCAGCGCCTGGGTGGTTGATGCAAAGGTGTTGCAATGTCAGCCACACAGTGCCCTATGGACTGCATCCTCCAACAGCAAACCAGATCCTGCTGCTGAGCCTGGGAAGCAGTCCCAATACACTCCCCTCCTTTGAAGGCAGGTTTGCCTTTCAATCTCTTGGCTTCTCTCCTATTAGTTAACCACAGTCACAGCCACTTAAGTCCTTCTCAACAGATTTTAGTTACTTTAAACTTTGGACAGAATGGGTTGAGATCTTGATCCCATCTCTGCCATGAGGACTTTGGATTCTTAATACTCCTTTTCCTTCATCCCTATGTCCATTTTTTTCATATTATTGGGTATGAGTTTTTTTTTTATTGAGCTGAAATTCACATAACATAAAATTAACCATTTTAAAGTCAACAAATTAGTGGCATTTAGTACATTCAAAATGTTGTATAACCACTGCCTCTATCTAGTCCCAAAACATTTTCATGATCCCAAAATAAAATTCTATACCATTAAATACTTACTTCCTATTTCCCACATACCTTCTCCCTGGACCCTGGCAACCACCAGTCTGCTTTGTGTTTGTGTGGATTTGCCTATTCCGAATATTTCATAGAAATGAAATCATATAATATGTGACCTTTGTGTTTGGCTTCTTTCACTTAATGCTTTTGGAGTTCATCCATGTTTTAGTCTGTATCAGTACTTCATTTTTATACTGAAATAATATTCTATTATATGGATATACCACAATTGTTTATTTATCTGTTGATGGACTTTTCCGTTGTTTCTACCTTTTGCTTATCGTGAATAGTGCTGCTGCTGTAGTCACCATAGCAAAGACATGGAATCAACTTAAATGCCCATCAGTGTTAGAGTATATAAAGCAAATGTGGTACATACACACCATGGAATACCATGCAGCTATAAAAAAAGAACACGATCATGTCCTTTGCAGGAACATGGATGGAGCTGGAGGCCATTATTTTTAACAAACTAACACAGGAACAGAAAACAAATACCACATGTTCTCACTTATAAATGGTAGCTGAATGATGAGAACACATGGACACATAGAGGGGAACAACACACACTGGGGCCTATCAGAGGGAGGACGATGGGAGGAGGGAGAGGATCAAGAAAAATAACTAATGGGTACTACTAGACTTAATACCTGGGTGACAAAATAATCTGTACATAATCCCCATGACACTAGTTTACATATAAAACAAACATGCACACGTACCCCTGAACTTAAAAGTTACATAAAAAAATAGTGCTGCTGCTATGAATATGCATATATAAGCATTTGTTTGAATCCTTATTTTCACTTCTTTTGGGTGTATACCTAGGAATGAA